>NC_054476.1:32334053-32644887 GCF_017639515.1 Carcharodon carcharias | reverse complement strand
TGACACCTGTTAACTTGCGTTGTGTTTGAAGGTGGATCACTGAAAAAAAAAATTTAATTATTTAGCAATTCCCAGGCGAGCAAAATCCATACCATTTTTCTTTTGCTCATTTGCACTGTGGAAATCGATGAAGTTAAGAGCTGGTTTACTGATTATTTTTCAGCCCTTCAATCAGCACACTGTTGTGATTCCAAACTTAAGATCTGCAGTCTCCTGGAATCAATATCTTTCACGGGGTGCGAGGAGGCTCCTCAGCCACATTAGCTGATTTCACTATTCAATTAGATCATGTCTGATTTTTATCATAACTCCATTTATCTACCAAAGTTCTATAATCCTTACTATCCTTACCTAACAAAGAAGTCTATCATTCTCAGTTTTGACGTTCTTAATTGACCCCCAGCTTCAACAACGTTTTGAGGGAGAGGGGTCAAGACTTTCGTTCATCTTTGTGTGAAGATGTTCTTCCTGACATCAATCCTGAATAGCCAGGCTCTAATTTTGAGGTTATGCCCCTTGTTTTGGATTCCTCTGCCAGAGGAAATAGTGTCTCTCTGTTTACTCTAACGAATCTTTGGCTGTTAAGTGCCGCACCCCACCCCCCCCCCCCCCCCCCCCCCCCCCCACCCCCCCCACCCCCAAAACAGGCTGGAAAATCTGTCTCTGCTGGTCCTGGACCTCATGAGCTTATTTTATGGACATCAGGCAGTCAATTACCTGACATCATAGCTTCCACCCCATATGAGGGAGGATGTCCTGCCTCCAAGAGCTACTGACCAATCAGAGGGCAGGCAGCTTTTCAGTCCCAATAGTGCCACTGGCAGCGGTGGCCACAGCTGGGACTACAGACAGTCTCTGACTAGAAGCAGCGACGGAGGCCAGAGAAGCAGGTAAGTTGGATAGGAGCATTCGGGTAGATCCTGGCAAGGGGGTGAGGATGGTGACTGGGATGCCAGAGTGGGGGTAATCAAGCAGGGCAGGCCCTCTCTGCTGAAGGGGCCTCCATGGGGCAGAGGATGCCTGAACAGGGAGCATTCCCCCCCCCACCCCACCAACTCAAGCCCCGAGCCAGGCTGGCAGGATTTACCTGATGACCTTGCCTCACTGCTGGTAAAATACCAGTGGAGGCAGGTAAATGATGGGCATGGAATCCTATGCCATCCCACCCAATTTTACATTACCCCCCCCCCCACCACCACAAAAAACCCACCTGCAGGGAGTAAAATTCTGGCCCTTTAATCACCTTGATCACCTCAATTAAATCACCCCTTAGCCTTCTATGTTCGAAGGAACACAAACCTAGTCTGTGCAACCTGTCCTTATATTTGGCCAGGTATCATTTCTTTCCTTGGAAGGTAAAGGAGTGATTTGATTGAGGATTTTGAAAGAAATTGGTAAGACAGATAGGGAGAAATCTTTTGCACTGGTATGGGAGTCTAGGACAAGGAACATTGCCTTCATGTCAGACTCAGGCCTTTGAGGAGAGAAGTTGGAAATCATTTCGTCACACAAAGGGTGGGGAAAGCATGGAACACTCTCCAACAAAAAGTAGTAAATGTGAGATCAATTAATGAATTTAAATCTGAGATCAATAGTCTTTTGTTATGCAAATATACAAAAAGGTATGGAACCATCATTGAAAGATGGATCAAGTTTGAAGGGCTGAATGGCTTCCTTGTGTTCCTATGTTATTATGTTCCATAATGTGTTGCATGAGTGGGGAGATGTAGTACTCACAGGTCTGGGCAAACTATATTGGCACATATCCTGTCCGTATGCAGGAACCCACTGGAGTCCAGCCCTCGATCTGCTCATGGTTCCTGGGGCACTGGTCACCAGCTCTGTGTAGGGTAACGGCTGACCTGTGGCATAGTGCAGCTGGTGACGGCCATGTGCGACCCGCCCAGCAGAGGCCAGGCTAAATGCTTCCTCCAGGAGCTGGTGCATGTGCTGCCTGACCTCGTCGATTGACGGCTGGGAGCTGAGGGTGGAAGATTCCGAGTGTCCTTTAGCCTGTCTTGCTCGAGTGGTAGTCCGAGGCTCCGCGACTCGGTCCACATTTGTTTCTTCTGTCAATTCTGGCTCCGTCTTTAAAAAGAAAAAGCAACACGAAAGAGACACAGGAAAAAGTCTTGATTAAAGGAAAACTTGCATTTTTATAGCGCTTATCATAGCCACAGGATGTGCTAAGGTGCTTTCCAGCCAATGAAGTACTTCTATGATGTGCAGTCACTGCTGTAATGCAGGAAGCAGAGCAGTCAATTTGCACACAGCAAGATCCCAAACACAGCAATGTGATGATAACCAGATAATCTGTTATAGTGATGTTGATTGAGGGATAAATATTCAAAAGAAGAGAAAGAAAACACAAGTTGTAGTGCTGAGAGATGAGCTGAGACATTAAAATGATACCCAATTCCTGTTTCAGACATGTGTTAAAGATTTTACAGAACTATTTGAAATTTAAATGAGAATTCTCCCAATGTCCTGGCTGACGTGACTCCTCCAATGAATAGCTGCATTGATTGTTCATCTCCTTGCGTTTTGCAGGATCTTGCTCTGCACGAATTAGCTGTGACTTTCGTGAATACAGAAGAAGTTGATTACCATTCAAAGCATTCAACTGCACTTGAGATACTTAAAGACATATAAGGCAATTTACTATATGCACCTGTAAGAGAGGTAGGTCGGTCTTACAACAAGGTTTTCATACTTTTCACAGAATTGAACCCAGCTCAAACCAATTGTAAATCTACCCACATAGCGTCTGCTTATACAAACTGAATTAAATATTTTAATAATTGGTCACAGAGCTAGTTTATATTTCACACTTCATAAAGCACTGGCTTTCTTTGAATATTAAATAAACCCAACGTCACAGCGACAAGGCCCTTGCTGCAGTTCTGCATTTGAATACTGTCAGTAGGGATAATATAACAGTTTCATGGTCACTTTTACTTAAGCCAGCTTTTAATTTCCAGATTTCTTAAAGATAATTGCAAATATCTGTAACTGCTAAAGTGGCACCTGATTTCACATTCTCTGGATTATTAGTCCAGTAACATACCCACAGCATTATTAGACCCTTTGAGAACTAATCAAAGTCAAAAAGAGTATCATGCCAATATTTTTTGTCTCAGAAGCAACACAACAACTTACAAAGGTACAGGGTATAACTGGATATGATAACTCACTCACAAACAACAACTCGCATTTATATAGCACCTTTAACATAGTAAACCATCTAAGGAGCATTATCAAACAAAATTTGTCACTGAGCCAAATAAGGAGGTATTAGGACAGATGACCAAGTACTTGATCAAAGAGGTAGGTTTAAAGGAGCAGAGAGAGGTAGAAAGACAGAGAGGTTTAGGAAGGAAATTCCAGAGCTTTGCACCAACGCTGCTGAAGGCGCGTCTGACAACGGTGGAGCGATTAAAAACGGGGATGTACAAGAGACCCGAATTGGAGGAGTGTAGGTATTGCAGAGATTTGTAAGGCTGGAGGAGGCTAAAGAGATAGGGATTTGAAAACAAAGATGAGAATTTTAAAGCTGATGCATTACTGGACCGGGACCATTCAATGTAGGTCAACGAGAATGTGTTGGTGGGTGAACAAAATTTAATTTGAGTTAAGAAACGAGCAGGAGAATTTTGTCTGTAAGATGGGAGGCCAGCCAGAAGTGCTTTCGAATAGTTATGTCGAGAAGCAATTAGGCATGGATGAAGCAGATGAGCTGAGGCAGGGGCAGAGTTGGGTGATGCTACGCCATCCCAAGCCTTATATCCCTCTGATTCTAGCCTCTTTTGCGTCCTCTTCCCTGTTACACGTTACAGAGGTGGAGAGCGGTGTTTAGAGCATGAAAGCTTTAATCACAAGAATAAGGATGTTTAAGTTGAAACCCGGAGGAAACAAAAGCCCAGACACAGCGCGTGAGATTATCTGGTCTCCTTGGCAGTGGGCATCATGGTGGTCATGAGTGGGCATCATGGTGAGAAGGCCAAAAAGTGGTTTTATACCGTTGTGAAACCAGGTTGCAATCGTCCGCTCCACCCGTTTCCTGTCGCCGCATGTCGGGAGCCTAATTTCAATGCTTCAGCATCTCATTATAAGCCCTGCTCACCGGAATCATTCCCCCACGCTGGATCATCCGGGCGCGTTGGCGTGATTGCATGCCAACGTGTTTTACAATTATAATAAACAACTTGCACCTGGTAAGCTGCACTTCGCTCGGAACTCTGAGGTTTGTTTGTCTATCTTGCTTCGGTCAGCACTCGCAGTCATCAGCACCAGGCTTCACAGCCAGAACCACATCACTGTTAGGGGGCTCACGAGCAGGTCTCTACCTATCAGACCAGCCAAAAGACAGGATGGCTTTTCAACGGCTGCAGGGCTAGGGCTTGTCTGGGGAAGGGGGAGAAGTAGCCTCAGACAAGGGAAATGGCTGCAGGCCAAGGGCTGTACTGAGGAAGGGGGATACCCCAGGGTGTGTTGGGGGGCACATGTTGATGGGTGCAAGTGACCTCAAGCTGGTGAGGGCTGAGGTGGCAGTCTCCAGAGGAGATGAGGCCAGATGGAGGTGTGAGGGTTTGTGTGACAGAGTGAGTGATGATGTCTCTTGAGCTGGCAGTGAGTGAGATGCCAGTGAATTTGTGATGGGCTTATGAGAGTGTGAGTTGAGAGTGATGAGATGGTTGCGTTACCGTGGCGGCACAGATGAGATCATTCATCCTTTTTCTGCACTGGATGGCCGGTCTCTTCTGAGCAGCATTGGTGCTAACCACCTCTGCCACCAAGCCGGAGTAGTGAGACTGATGGGCATCCCTGCAGTCAGAGAATGGGTAGAGGACATCGCAGCAAGCCTCCACAGCATCCGAAAGGTGCCCCAAGGATGCGTCACTGGATCGGGGGCTGCACTTTTCCTAGCTTTTGGGACCATGTGTTCACTGGAGCAGTCCTGAGCTGCAAGCATTGAGAAGTGTGTGCATGGCTGCAGTTTAAATATGGCACCCACCATGAGGAAGTGGCATGGTAACAGGCATGGCGGGCAAATTGGAGGCTGCCCGCTAGCAAGACGGCGTGCTTCTTATTACTGCATAGTTAATAAGGAGGGAAGAGGATGATACGGGGCAAAAACTCACCATTGCGGCCAGCGGGTAAAACGTCTTTTTTCCTACCCGCTATCGCACTTTGTGCCAATCTGGTCCGATTCCACCAGCTCTCTGAACATTTTAACTTAGTACCAATCTCCTGCCTTTTCCCTGTAACCCTGCACACTGTTTTTATTTGGATAATCATCTAATGCCCTCTTGAATGCCTCAATTGAACCTGCCTCCACCACACTTCCAGGCAGTGCATTCCAAACCCTAACTACTCGCCATGTGAAAAAGTTTTTTCTCACCTCACATTTCCTCCTTTTGCAAAACACTTTAAAACTGTGCCCTCTGGTTCTCGATCCACTCTGTCCAGACTCCTCAATATTTTGTTCAATGCATTCTCCTTAAACATGATAGAAATGGCTCACTGTCCTTTCTGAATCTGCCCTGAAGAAGCCAATTTGAGGGAATGTGGGGGGTACCAGGCTTGAGGGAATGCTGATTTAACTCCTCTAAATAGACAGCTTCTATTTTCAAGCAGAATAAGGATCTATTAATTTTGATGAGTTAAATTTGAAGAGTCAAGAAGACCAAAATGAAATTGAATCAAGTTTTTTTTAAATTATCAAGTGGTTTAGTGGATAACCAAGGTTAGGCAATTTCCACCGATGCGGCAGTTGTATATTATTCCAAAAAATGAAAGGCGAGGGTGGAGAAATGCTTTGATAAAATGAATAGTTAAACCAGAGGTAACTGGAAGAGTCAACAAACATTAGAAGCAGAGGTAAATGCATGTCTATGGGTAAAAAGCAAGGCTATGGGATTAGTTTTGGATTGGTCCTGCAAAGAGCCAGCGCAGACACAATGCAGTAAATGGCCTCTTATTCCTCTGCCAAATTTGCTTCAAAATCCGAATGACGATTTGAGCACAAACATCTCACTACTGTTTCCTTTTTTGGATGCCGATCAGCTTGCTGTGCACTTCAAGCATTCTCTGTTTTTTTAAATTTCTAAACATAGGGTTACAGAAACCATTGCTGGCATTAACAATGGACCAAAGTGAACATATCCTCATATTCATTATTTTAAAGGCGATATTAACATATTAACATAAAAGGTTAAACAGGCTCCTGTGGGCCATAAATACCAGCATGGACCAGTTGTTCAAATGGCTTGTGCTTGTGCTATAAGTTCCATGTAACCCTACAATAAAATAGTGGTTGGAGAAAAATGGAACGAAGGTTTGGTCACTATTATCGGGTTTGGTTTGAGGGGGGTGGGGGGTTGTGGGGCGGGGGGGGGGTGTGGTACAGCAAGTGGGGATGGCGTAGTGATAACGTTAATGCCACTGGATGAGTAATCCAGAGGACCAGGCTAACACTGTAGAACATGGGTTCAAAACCCGCTAGCTGGTGGAATTTAAATACAATTAATAAATCTGGAATCAAAAGCTAGTCATGGTAATAGTGACCACAAAACTATTGTTGATTGTCATAAAAATCCATCCAGTTCACTCATGCCCTTTAGGGAAGGAAATCTGTTGTCATTACCCAGTTTGGCCTACTTGCAACTCTAGACCCAAAAGCTATGTGGTTGGCCCCCAATTGTCCTCTGAAATGGCCTAGCAAGCAATTCAGTTGTATCATATATTATGATCCAAGTTGAGGTTACCCCAAGACAAGCCTGATCCCAGAGTGGAACCCAGCTTGATAGATCCCAACTTTTAATCTTGTATGTTTAGATACGTGAGAGTAGCTACTGAACAGAGACATAGGAGTCAGCTGCTGAACTTTCAACAAAAGAATAAAAAATTTATTCAACAAGAAAAGGTAAGCTGTGTTACAATACTCCTTCACCCACAACTATAACTTTACAGTTGTATACAGATTTGTAAGGATAATACAAGTTACAAAAGCTATCTTATACTCTAATGTTCACAGTAAGTACACAGTCCATGTAAACCTATGGCACCCTGTGGTCAGACACACCATACTCTGAAACCAAGTGACAGATGCCACCTCAAACAGATGCTATGGATCTTTCCTCAACTCTCCCCAGATGTTTGTCACACCATGAGCCAACCAGTATCACTGAATTCTGTCCTTCAAATGAGGGATTCCAATCTCCACTCGCCTTGGAATCTTCTCCCAAACTGACGTTTTACTCAGACATCTTCCACAAGGGTTCACCTCCAGGGTTTCGAGCTTTCCTTCTGATGTTCCTCTTCCCTGGGTCACCATATGCACTCAAGCTGTCTTCCATGCACTCTCTCTCTCACCAACTCAGCCTTAACAGTGTACCACTGCTTCACATGCCCATAGCAAAGAATTACAGACCTTCAGTTGTCTCTTTGAATCTTCTTGCTTCTTGTAAGCTGTTCTCACTTTAAATCTGAAGCTTGGAGCCTTTCTCTCTGCCTCTCACTCTTAACTTTGCTTAACTGGACCATTTCCCAGGTTCCTGTCCTTCCTTTAACTAGAAGGTCTTCTTTGGACTTTCTCTTCTTCCACTTCCCTGGACTTTTGGGGTTTTTCTTAGCTTAGACTTGACAACTATCCCCTTTTAAGCTGCTTCTGCTTCACAGCTGCCTTCAAACCAACTGAATTCAATCAGCTTCCAAAACAAACTGCTGTCTTTCTTATTCTGTGTGTGTGTCTGTGGGAGGAACCTGCCTATCTGGCCCCCCTGTTGCTAGCACTGTTTTCCCCACACTTGTGTGTTTACTTTCACTTTTTAGGGGTCGTAAATGTCTTGTTAGAAATGCAAGCAGCCTTTTAAAGAGAAACTGAAACTCCATTTGACCTTGCATAACTTACAGATGCAGAAATACAAGTTAAACTTGAACTTTAAAGCTAAAACTCATTCCTAACATGTACAAATACAAGTATAACTTACTTAAGCTCTTTCTATTTTCTAACACATACCACTATGAAGTCCAAAAGGAATGAAACCAGACAGAACACCCAGCAGTGACCTAGGCACCGGAAACGAAAACGGCAAAACCAGCTCTGCAGACTCTGCAAAGTCTTCCTTATTAACATCTGGGGGGTTATGCCAAAATTGGGAGAGCCATCCCACAGGCTAGTCAAGCAACAGTCCAACATAGTCATATTCATGGACAATGTCCCAGACACTGACATCACCATCCCTGGATATGTCCTGTCCCACCGATAAGACAGACCCACCAGAGGTGATAGCACAGTGGCATACAGTTGGGAAGGAGTTGCCCTGGGAGTCCTCAACATCGATATGGACCCCATGAAGTCTCGTGACATCAGGTCAAGCATGGGCAAGGAAACCTCCTGCTGATTAGCACATACCCTTCAGCTGATGAATCTGTACTCCTCCATGATAAACACAGATTGGAAGAAGCACTGAGGGTGGTCATGGGCATAGAATGTACTCTGGATGGGGGACTTCAATGTCCATCACCAAGAGTGGCTCAGCAGCACCACTACTGACTGAACTGGCTGAGCCCTAAAGGACAAAGCTGCTAGCTCCCAGCAGGTGGTGAGGGAACCAACAAGAGGGAAAAACCTATTTGATCTCAGTCTCACCAATTCTATATATTGTGGAAGCGTCTGTCCATGACAGAATTGGTAGAAGTAAACACTGAACAGTCCTTGTGGAGACAAAGTCCCATATTCACATTGAGGATCCCCTTTATCGTGTTGTGTGGCACTACCACCATGCTAAATGGGATAGATTTCAAACAGATCCATCAGCTCAAGACTGGGCATCCATGAATGGCTGTGGGCCATCAGCAGCAGCAGAATTATATTCGACCACAATCTGTAACCTCATGGCCTGGCATATCCCACACTCTACCATTACCAGTAAGCCGGGGATCAACTCTGGTTCAATGAAGAGTGCAGGAGGGCATGCCAGGGTCGGTACCAGGCATACCTAAAAATGAGGTGCCAACCTATTGAAGTTACAACACAGGTTTACTTGCGTGCCAAACAGCATAAGCAGAAAGTGATAGACAGAGCTAAGTGATTCCACAAGCAATGGATCAGATCTAAGCTCTGCAGTCCTGCCACATCCAGTCATGAATGATGGTGGACAATTAAACAACTAACAGAAGGAAGAGGCTCCACAAATATCCCATCCTCAATGATTGTGGACCCAGCATATCAGTGGAAAAGAGAAGGCTGAAGCATTTTACCTATCTTCAGCCTGAAGTGACGAGTGGATGATCCATCTCGGCCTTCCCGAGGCCCCCAGCATCACAGACACCGGTCTTCAGCCAATTCCATTCACTCCACGTGATATCAAGAAATGGCTGAAGGCACTGGACACTGCAAAGCTGCACCTGGAATCACTGTGGAGCAGTCGCAAATTTGAAATCTTCATGGATAGCATGTGCAGTGATGTGGTCACATCGCAGGTAAAGAGTGCATAGGTAGAAAGGGAATGGGTGACTACCAGGCCGAGTGAAAGCATTAGGCAGGTAGTGTAGGAGTGCCCTGGGCCCATTTCCCTTTCCAACAGATTTTCCGTTTTGGTTACGGCTGGGGGAGATGGTTTCTGAGGGGAAAAGCAGTAAGAGCCAAGTCCATGGTACCATGAGTGGTTCAGCTGCAGACAGGGGGAGAAAAAAAGAGTAGGAGAGCAAAAGTGAAAGGGGATACTATCATATGTGGAACAGATAGACGTTTCTGCAGCTACAGACGTGACACCAGGATGGTATGGTGCCTCCCTGGTGCCAGAGTCAAGATATCACTGAGTGACTAATAGGACATTTTGAAGGGGGAGGGTGACACCAACAACATAGGTAAAAAGAGGGATGAGGTCCTGAAAGCAGAATATAGGGAGCTAGAAAATAAGTTAAAAAGCAGGACCTCAAAGGTAGTAATCTTAGGACTATTCCCAGTGCCACGTGCTAGCAGGATCAGAAATAGAAGAATGGACCAGATGAGTGCATGGGTGGAGAGATGCTGTAGGAGGGAGGGATTTAGGTTCCTGAAGCATTGGGACCAATTCTGGGAAGATGAGACCTGTACAAGCTGGACAGGTTGCACCCCAGCAGGACCGGGACCCAATATGGGGATTTGCTAGTATTGTGGGGGAGGGTTTAAAATAGATTGGGAGGTGGAGGGGAACCTGAGCAGGGAGGTGCAAGAGAGGGAAGCAAAGATAGGAATGAAAGACAGAAAAATAGAAAGCAAAAGTGGAAGGTAGAGGAACCATGAGCTAGCAACAAATAGGGCAATGGTGCAAAAAGTATGCTTGGAAATGTTAAAAAGACAAGTCTAAAGGCACTGCATCTGAATGCCCGGAGAATTCGCAATAAGGTAGACGATATAACAGTGCAAGTAGATGTAAACGGGTACGATATGATTGCGATTATGGAGACGTGGCTGCAGAGTGACCAAGGCTGGGAGCTGAATATCCAGTGGTACTCGATATTTAAGACGGACAGGCAAAAGGAGGTGGCGTGACATTGTTAGTTAAGGATGAAATCAATGCGATAGTGAGACAGGATATTGGCTCAGAAAATCTAGATGTAGAATCATTCTGGGTGGAGCTAAGAAGCAACGAAGAAAACATTAGTGGGAGTTGTTTATAGGCCTCCAAACAGTAGTGCTAAGGTAGGAGATGCCATTAAACAGGAAATTAGAGATGCATGGAACAAGGGTGCTAAAGTAATCATGGGTGACTTTAATCCACATATAGGCTGGGCGAACCAAATTAGCAACAATACTGTGGTGAATTAATTTCTGGAGTGTGTATAAGCTGTTTTTTTAGACCAGGATGTTGAGGAACTGACGAGGGAACAGGCTATCCTAGATTTGGTAATAGTGAAGACAAATGAGAAGGGGTTGATTAATAATCTTGTTGTGTAGGGTCCTTTAGGGAACAGTGACCATAACATGACAGAATTTCTCATTAGGATGAAAAGTGAAGTAGTCCAATCCGAAACCAGGGTCCTAAGTCTTAACAAAGGAAACTACAAGGTATGACATGTATGTTGACTAAGACAGAACCTCATTAAAAGGCATGATGTTGGATAGACAATGGCTAATATTTAAGAAACAAGTGTATGCATTGCAGCAGTTATACATTCCTTTCTGGTGCAAAAAGACAACAGGAAAAGGGGCCCAACCATGGCTAACAAAAGAAATTAAGGATAGTATTAGATCCAAAGAGGAGTCATATAAGTTACTAGGAAAAGTCGCAAGCCTAAGGGTTGGGACCAGTTTAGAATTCAGTAAAGGAGAACCAAGAGATTGATTAGGAGGAGAAAAATGGAGTATTAGAGTAAACTTATAAGGAACATTAAAGCAGACTGTAAAAACTTCTATAAGTATGTAAAATGAAAAAGATTAGTGAAGGTAAATGTCGGCCCCTTACAGTCTGAAATGGGAGAATTTATAATAGAAAACAAGGAAATGAACAATTAAACAACTACTTTAGTTCTGTCTTCATGGAGGAAGAAATAAATAACTTCCCAGAAATAGTAGGGAACCAAGGGTCTAGTGAGAAGGAGGAATTGAAGGAAATTAGTATTACTAAAACAATAGTGTTGGAGAAATTAATGGAACTGAAAGCTGATAAATCCCGAGGGCCCTGTAGATATCATCTTCCAAAATTCTGTAGATTCTGAAACTGTCCTGGCAGATTACAGGGTGATATATGTAACCCCACTATTTTAAAAAGGAGGGGGTGAAAAATCATCTAATTACAGACTGGTTAGCTTAACTTCAGTAGTAGGGAAAATGCTAACATCTATTATAAAGGAATAAAGGATGTGATAACAGGACACTCAGAAAATATCAATGGGATTAGATAAAGTCAACATGGATTTATAAAAGGGAAATCATGTTTGACAAACCTACTGGATTTCTTTGAGGACGGAACTAGCAGAATAGATGAGGGGAAACCAGTGGATGTGGTGCATTTGGATTTTCAGAAAGCTTTTGATTAAGCCCCACATAAGAGGTTAGTGTGAAAAATTAAAGCACATGGGATTGGGGGTAATGTATTGGCATGGATTGAGAATTGGTTAGCAACAGGAAACAAGAGAGTAGGAAAAAGCAAGTCTTTTTTGAAGTGGCAGGCAGTGACTAGTGGGGTACTGCAGGGATCAGTGCTTGGGCCCCAGCTATCAATGATTTGGATAAGGGAACCAAATGTAATATTTCCAAGTTTGCTGACGACACGAAACTTGGTGGGAAGGTGAGTGATGAGGCTTCAAGGCGATTTAGACAGGTTCAGTGTGTGGGCAAATACATGGTAGATGCAGTATAACGTGGACAAGTATGAAGTTATCCACTTCGGTAGGAAAAACAGAATGGCAGAGCATTATTTAAATGGTGATATATTGGGAAATGCTGATGTGCAAAGGGACCTAGGTGTCCTTACACTCCAATCACTGAAAGCAAGCATCCAGGTGCAGCAAGCAGTTAAGAAGGTAAATGGTATGTTGGCCTTCATTGCGAGAGGACTTGAATACAAGAGCTATGATATCTTACTGCAGCTGTACAGGGCCTTAGTGAGACCGCACCTAGAGTATTGTGTGCAGT
The DNA here is from genome assembly GCF_017639515.1 of Carcharodon carcharias. Lineage (NCBI taxonomy): Eukaryota > Metazoa > Chordata > Chondrichthyes > Lamniformes > Lamnidae > Carcharodon > Carcharodon carcharias. The sequence continues at coordinate 32,632,262 of NC_054476.1, read as the reverse complement.
TTTGGTCTCCTTACCTAAGAAAGGATGTACTTGCCATAGAGGCAGTGCAGCAAAGGTTACCATCCTGGGATGGCAGGATTGTCATATGAGGGGAGATTGGACTGATTAGGCCTGTATTCACTGGAGTTTAGAAGAATGAGAGGAGATCTCATTGAAGCATATACAATTCTGACAGGGATGGACATGCAGGGATGATATTTCCTCTGGCTCAGTGGGGGGGGGGTCTAGAACAAGGAGTCAGAGTGTCAGGATACAGGGTAGACTATTTAGAACTGAGTTGAGGATAAACTTCTTCTCTCAGAGGGTGGTGAACCTGTGGAATTCTCTGCCACAGAAGGCTGTGAGGACCAAGTCACTGAATATATTTAAGAAGGAAATAGATTTCTGGACTCTAAAGGCATCAAGGGGTATGGGGAGAGAGTGGGAGTACGGCATTGAGATAGGTGATCAGCCATGATTATATTGAATGGGAGAGCAGGCTCGACGGGCCGAATGACCTATTCCTGTCCCTATTTTCTATGTTAAGTAGAGAAGTTCTGATTGATATTTATCACACAAACACCATCACTAAAATCAGATCATTTGATCATTACCTCATTGCTGTTTGTGGGACCTCGCTTTACACAAATTGGTTGCAGCGTTTCCTGACATTAAAACAGTAACCACACTTCAAATGTACTTCACTGGTTATAAAGCTCTTTGGCTTGTCCTGAGGTTGTGAAAGGTACTATATGAACACACACTCTTCCTTCATTCATTCTTGTTTCAGTTCTGTGTATTTATGCAATGACTCAATGACAGTTTTGGTTGACAGACAATATCTCTTTCGATCTTAAGACCTTTGCCCTCTGCTCCCGAAGAATGTCCACAGCTAGGATTAGTAAATCATCTCAATTACAGTATACACACTGTACAGTAATAGGATTAAGTATGGCATTGTGCAGCTTTGCTTCTGATAGGGTTACTGACACACCAGTAATTTAAACACAAGACCCAATCAGACAGAGATTTAGAATCCTAGAATAATACAGCATAGAAATGGAGGTCTTGTGATGCATGGGTAGTGTCCCTACTACTGAGCCAGAAGTGTTGGGTTTGTGTCCCACCCCAGGACTTGATGGCTGAAGAAGGTGCATTCATAATGCAGCCAAACAGGTTGAATATCAACCTGGAAACCCTTTCAACACAAGCCAATGGCAGGTGGTGAGAGTGGGAGGGATTCTTGGTCAGCTTTTTGTGAAGGAAAGAAAGTTAGCGCCTTTACCATCACTATGCATAGCTTGAGACTACAACATGCATGTGGAAGTGCACGTTGACATAGCAACCCGGACTCCCTGAGTGAACTGCAATACACCACAATACAGAAAGCGACCATTCAGCCCATCAAGTCTGTGCTGGCTCTTTCAAAAAGCAGTCCAATTAGTCCCTGTGCTCTTTCTTCATAGCCTTATGAAAAAATGCACAGGTTTGCACTCATGAAGGACTTCAGTGCAGTACTGATGTGGAGGGTGGGCAGTTTATGAAGGCTTATGTTCTTTTGGGTGAGTCATTGAATCAAAGTCATGTCCACCTACTCGTTTGGATGTTAAAGAGTCCATGGCACAACTAGAAAATATGCTGGAGATTTTCCAGGCTTGTTTCTGGCCAGCACAAACTCAACTCGCATCCACCAAAAAAACAAATTAACTGGTCATTCATCTTATTTGCTTTTCTGTGCTATCTGGTGTGAACAAATTAGATGTCACATTTGCCAAGAGTGACCGTACGCTCATGTTATTCCTCAGGGAACACAATGCAAACTTCAAACATATTATGCAAATTAGAGGCAGCAGCTGAAAGACCTTTATTAAAAACAATACAAAACATTTGCATAGCCATCCATCAAAATGTCATGTCACTTAATTGATTTATTAATATAAATCAATTTTGTATATTAGATTTGATCATGTGATGATGCCACTGAACAGTTACAGCAATGGTCCTTCCTCAACTTCCTGCTTGCTTCAACCTAAAATATTTCGCTCCTTTCAAATGCTTGGTAATGGTAATCATAAACTGTGGGTTGGATTGAATGCAGACCTTTGCAGAGGGAACCATGGCAGCAAGAGATTAAGTGGGAGGGTGGAAGGGACTGATGCGGGATTCCCAGCCGCATTTTTTTTTATTCGTTCATTGGATGCGGGTATCGCTGGCTAGGCCAGCATTTACTGTGCATCTGTCATTGCCCTTGAGGTGGTGGTGGTGAGCTCCCTTCTTGAACCGCTGCAGTCCATGTGTTGTAAGTACACCCACAGTGCTGTTAGTAAGAGAGTTCCAGGATTTTGACCCAGTGACAGTGAAGCAACGGCAATATATTTTCAAGTCAGGATGATGTGTGATTTGAAGGGAACTTGCAGCTGGTGGTGTTCCCATGCATCTGCTTGGCCTTCCAGGTAATAGAGATTGCAGGTTTGGAAAGTATTGACAGAGGAGCCTTGGCGAGTTGCTGCAGTGCATCTTGTATATGGTACACACTGCTGCCACTGTGCGTCAGTGGTGGAGGGAGTGAATGTTTATTGTGCTGGATTGGGTGCCAATTAAGTTGGCTGCTTTGTCCTGGATGCATTAAGCTTCTTAAGTGTTGTTGGAGCTGCACTCATCCAGGCAAGTGGAGAGTATTCCATTATACTCTTGACTTGGACTTGTAGATGGTGGACAGGCTTTGAAAGTCAGGAGGTAAGTTACTCTCCACAGAAGTCGCAACCTCTGACCTGCTTTTGTAGCCACAGCTATTATATGGCTCGTCCAGTTCAGTTGTTTGTCAATGGTAACCCCCAGGATGTTGATAGTAGGGGAATCAGTGATGGTAATGCCATTGAATATCAAGGGGAGATGGTTGGATTCTGTCTTGTTAAAGATGGCCATTGCCTAACACTTGTGTGGTGTGAATGTTACTTGCCACTTATCAGACCAAGCCAGAATATTGTCCAGGTCTTGCTGCATGGACTGCTTCAGTATCTGAGGAATTGTGAATAGTGCTGAACACTGTGCAATCATCCACGAACATCCCCATTTCTGACCTCATGATGGAGGGAAGGTCATATATGAAACAGCTGAAGATGGTTGGGCCAAAGTTCTGAGGAACTCCTGAAGCGGTTTCCCGGGATTGAGATGACTGACCTCCAACAACCACAACCATCTTCCTTTGTTCTAGATATGACTCCAACCAATGGAGAGTTTTCCCCCTGATTCCCACTGACTTCAGTTTTGCTATGGGCTCCTTAATGCCACATCTGGTCAAATGCTGCCTGTCAAGGGCAGTCACTCTCACTTCACCTCGGGAGTTCAGCTCTTTTGTCTGTGTTTGACTCAATGATGAGACAATTGACACCCATTATACCCCAGCCCATTGTAATTTAGAGGTGTCTCAGGTACTTGGAGTTAGTTGGCTTTCCCGCCCTCAGAAGGTCACCCAGGTTTGCCTGCAATTTCCTGGGCAGGCTCTTTGTTATCAGGCACTCTGTGTCTAATCGAAGAACCCAGAATTGGGAAGAGGAGGGGAGAATGAAAGCAACTCCTGCCCTTGCCTCTGACCCCCTGCAACCTCCCACCCTGCAAGCCCCCACCCTGCGAATCCCATCCTGCTCTTACTCACCTTTGGTCTGAGGTCACACAATGTTTCTGGCCCTCTGACAGCTGCATTGCTGCCAGTTGCTACCACTCCCACTGGCGCTGGTGCCAACAAGTATCTGCTAGCTTTTGACTGGCAGGCAGTCTCAGTGGGTGGGGTTTCCACTGCCGGGGACCTCAATCGCAGTGGAGGTCTGACTGTTGCCACTTAAGTGCCTGAAGGGCACTAAATTCTATCAGGCCTCCCCCATGGAACAGATTGGGGTTCCTTGCTGGTTCTCTGGCCAGTTGGTGAGACCCCACTCGACCCCACAAAATTCAGCCCTTTGTATGGTGCCACAAAATGCTGAGCTATTCAACTGCATGCCTGGTGCCCCACAGGATGGTTTTCTGAGGGGCAGTGCTATGTTCTGTGCTGTGAAGTGCCAGGCTTCCTAAGTGCGTAGCACACTCTTGCCTCTGAGTCAGAAGGTCATGGATTCATAAAAACATAAAAAAACTGAAGCAGGAGTAGACTATATGGCCCCTCAAGCCTATTTGGCCATTCCATAAGAACATGGCTGATCATCTACCTCAATTCCATTTTCCTGCCCTATCTCCATATCCATTGATTCCATTGAACAGGTTCAAGTCCAAGTCCAGAGATGCAAGTGCTTAATCCAGCCTGATGGTCCCAATACAGTACTGAGGGAGAGTGGCATTGTTGGAGGTACCAACTTTCAGATGAAACAGTAAACTGTCTCTGCCCTCTCAGGTGAATATAAACACATTTTAGTGCCATTTGATGAACGGCAAGTGACCTGATCAATAATGAACCTACAATCTACATCGCTAAAGGCAGATTGCCTGTTCAATATCCCATTACTGTTTATGGGAAATTGCTATGTGCAAATTGACTGCATTTCTCTAATTTACAACATCAATTTGAAGTACTTCATTAGCTGTAAATTGCTTTGGGATGTCCTGAGGTTTTAAAAGATGCTCTATAAAGCCAAGTATTTCTTTCATTGTTAAAAGTTAGCATTAAATTATTTTTATTTGTTCATGGGATATGAGCATCAATGCAAGACCAGCATTTATTGCCCATCCCTAAGTGCCCTTGAGAAGGGGACAGTGAGCCACTTTCTTGAACTGCTGCCGTCCAACTGGTATACGTACACCCACAGTGTGGTTAGGGTGAGAGCTCCAGGAATTTGACCCAGCAATGGTGAAGGAGCAGTGACATCGTTCTAAGTCAGGATGTGTCACTTGGAGGGGAACTTGCAAGTGGTGCTGTTCCTATGCATGGTTGCCCTTGTTCTTCTAGGTGGTAGGAGTTAACAGTTTGGAAAATATGTCAAAGGAGCCTTGGCAAGTTGCTACAATGCATCTTGTATATGGTACATACTGCTGCCTGCTGTGTGCCAGTGATGGAGGGTATGAATGTTTAAGGTTATGGGCTGCTTTGCTCTGGATAGTATCAAGCTTCTTGAGTGTTGTTGGAGCTGCACTCATTCAGCTAATTGGAGAATCCAGACTTGTGCCTTGTAGATGGTGGACAAGCTTTGGGGAGTCAGGAGGTGAGTTACTCTCTGCAGAATTCCCATCCTCTGACTTACCGTTGTACCCACACTATTTATATGGCCGGTCCAGTTAAGTTTCTGTTTCATGGTAACCCCCAGGATGTTGACGGTTGGGGGATTTAGCAATGGCGATGATGTTACACATCAAAGGTAGAAGGTTAGATACTCTCTCTTCTTGGACGTGGCCATTGCCTGGCACTTGTGTGTTACAAATGTGACTTGCCACTTATCAGCCCAAGCCTGAACACTGTTCAGGTCTTGCTGTGTGTGGGTATGGAGTTTTCAGTATCTGAGGAATTGTGAATGGTATTGAACACCGTGCATTCATCAACGAACATCTACACTTCTAACCTTATAATGAGGGATCGTCATTGATGAAGCAGCTAAGGTGGTTGGGCCTAGGACAATACCCTGAGAAACTCCTGCAGCAATGTCCCTTCTTATTGGTTCTCTCACCACCTTCCACTGTCAGATATGTCCTCCAGGGCTCAGCTAACTCAGCCAGTGCTTCTTCCAAATGGTGCTCAACATGGAAAAATGCTGATTCAACAGCTGAGGGAAGGCCATAATCAGCAGGAGGTTTCCTTCTCCATATTTGATCAGATGCCATTATACTTCATTGGATCCGCAGTCAAAATTGAGGACTCCCAGTGCCACTCCCTCCTGACTGTATACCACTGTGCTGTCACCTCTAGTGGGTCAGTCTTGCAGTGGGAATGACAATGAGGGAGTTTGGGACATTGCTTCTAAGGTATGATTCAGTGAGCATGGCTCTGTTAGGCTCCTAATTTTGGCTCTCCCAATCTTGACTCCCCAAAGCCTCTCCCAACCTCACAACATTTAAGAAGTATTTAGATGAGCACTTAAGATGCCATAGAATACAGGGCTATGGGCCAAATGCTGGAAAATGGGGTTAGAATAAATAGGTGCTTGATGGCCGGCATGGACACGATGGGTGGAAGGGCTTGTTTCGTGCTGTATAACTCTATGACTCTCTCTTGGCAGAAGCCTCCATACGTTAGTGAGGTGCACTTTGCAAGGTGAACTAGGCAAAGTGCGTCTTTGTTGTTTCAGAGTATCTAGGTCGATGTCAGGTGGTCCATCCAGTTTTATTTTTATGTGACTTTTCTATAATAGTTTCATACATCTGCTTAGCTTGTGAGGCCATTTCAATGGCAGTTAAGAGTCAACCACATTGCTCTGAAGTCTAGAGTTATATGTAGCCCAAGGATGAAGGCAGATTTCCATCACTAAGGGACATCAGATTATTTTTATGACAATACAGTGGTTTCATTATCCTCATTACTGAGGCTATCTGTTTGTTCTAGGTTTATTTAATTAATTGAATTGAAATTCTGCCATTGTGGGATTCAAACTCATCTCTCCAAAGCATTCATCCAAGCCTTTGAATTACGAGTTCAGTAACATTACTGTTATACTAGGTCCCCATTAGACTCAGTAACTTGGTTAGTTACTTCAATGCTCCATAAAGCTCTTAGCTATTGTCATATCCACAAGACATGAAAGAGATCACGAACTGTTTAAATCAAGCATTATTTTCTTTTTATTTAAAAAATGGACTCTGCTGGGCCAAAAACATGGCTGCTAAAGGTTTATGATTTGCAAGTTGGCTACAGTTCTAGAAACCTCCAACAGCAATTACAGGAGAAAGCTCAACCCTTGCCCTTGTGGAATCTCACACCTATCTTGTGTGGATCCATTACAATCAACAAAATACGGTGGGGGTGGGAGGGACATCATACAGTCTGTCTCCTCGGCCTGGGCTTTTAACAAAGAAAGAGCCATCAAAACTTGATATACTTGCAGAGGAGCTAATAGCCACCACCTATCTCCTAAGGTGATCAATGGATTTGTCCAGAGACATAGAAACTGATTGTTAATCTGAAACTGACTCATCAATGGGCAACATCACATGCCTTAGCTCCTCTGGCCTTTGGAAAGTTTTAATGTTACATTCTACTGTTAACATATAGCCTGTCAACACCAAAGGGGGAGTCCAGGCTGACAACAAAGCCTGCCTTAAGTCTACATCTCCTCAAAGCCTGGTTCTCTGTGAGATTCCTACCATTGCCTGTAGAGCAGGCATAGTCTCCGTATACCAAACTCATCTTGCTGCATCATCACTTACTTTGAAGGAATTCGGCAACTCCTGATTTCAGCTAGCTGAACTCGCCTGAACTTTAACTCCTACGTGAAGGACCCCTCACTGGACTCTGACATTTTGGGCTCTGACATTCCTGTCTTTAATATTCCTGTCTTTGTTTTCTTTTATTCTAAGTTATTCCTAGTTGTAAAACTTTTCTTTCCTATTACCTACTTGTGTGCTTGTTTGTGTGTAAGTAGTTGTGATAACCATCCCCCTGGTTTGAATGTCTGAATAAACAATACTGATTTAACCCTAAAGACAGTTTGCTGCAAGTTACTTAAAATTGACTTCACAAACAGAGGATTTGGGGAAGCACACTACAGTCTGTTTCAAAAATCTAGTCACAGGCAGATGGTGAGAAAAATAAAGGGGCACAGTTTGCCCGTCTTCCCTGTCTGTTACTCTTTTATCACCTACAATGTGGTTATATGGCAGAAAAATTTCCCTTTCCTAATACAATAAGAAAATTGATCCATTTGACTCCTAATCCCAATGAAAACCTTTACGAAAAAATCAGGAGCAGGTGTTTCACCCCCAGTCCTTTTCTACCATTCAGTTACATCATGGCTGGTCTGTACTGTAACTCCATTTAGATGCCTTTTCATACATCCCTCGATAGCCTTACCCAATAGAAATCTTTCATGCTTAGATTATTTACCCCTCTTCATAGCTGTGAGGCCAAACCTATTGAAAATTTGAAAAATTAGTGTGATTGATTTTGATTAGATTAGGCTATTAAGAGTTACAGAATCAAGACAGGTAAATGGTGTTAAGATAAAGATCAGCCATGAACTAACTGAACGGCAGAATAAACTCAGGGGATTGAATGGTGTAGTAATTATGGTTTTATTTAATGTGTAATGTATCTTTAAGAATAATACTTGTTAGGCAAGATCACATGATCTGTAGTAAATAATAGGAGAGTAACACAGGCTAACTCAGCAGCCAGTGTAGAGATAGAGTAAGAGTTGAAAGCACACATCTAGTTGCTGCTAAGTACATTGTAAATAAAATTAATTGTTCCACCCAAGAAGTATCTGCTGATCAACTCTATCATTAATAGTACAACTCAGCCACTTTACAACAAACTGGCATGGAGGATAAAAAAGGATTGAAGAGAAGAAATCAAGTTAAAAACAAATCAGCACTGTACCTCACCCAGTGATTGTAAGTAGCAAGCTCCGTTAGAATTGAAGAAGTTATCCCCTCTCAAAATGCCACAATTTGGGAGAATTGATCATTTTGAACCAGCTGCAGACGATTGGTCTCAATACATAGAATGCCTCATGTTCTTTTTTTAAGCGAGCGAGATTACAGGGGAAGAGAAGAGGTTAGCGATCCTCTTGAGTACGTGTGGGAGCAAAACTTACAGGTTGATTCAAAGTGCCCCAGATTCGAAGAATTTCGATGAATTGGCGGACCTCATTAAGGGTCATTTTCAACCAAATCCTTCAGTCACGATGCAGAGGTTCCGGTTTAATTTGCGAAATAGAGCCCCGGGAGACAATTGTATGCTACATGACAAATTTGAAGCAGTTAACAGAACATTGTGAGTTTGGTATGATTCTGAACGACCTGCTCAGAGATCATTTAGTGTATGGTGTGAAAGAGGACTCTATTCAGAAAAGATTATTATCCGAAATGAATCTGGATTCCAAAATGGCTTTAGAGATAGCGCTGGCCATGGAAAACACAGTAAGAAATTCAAAAGCAATGCAGGGTGCACAAAATGGTGCCATCCTCCACATCAGGTGGGAAATCTCAGCCGAAAAAGGCACAAAAAAGCGAGATCTGCCAAGAAGTGGGAAACAGCCCCCGCTAGCCGAAGAATAAAGAAAAATGGCTTAACAGCAAAATCGAAAAATAATTTTAATAGAGGTGAAAACAATCAGTCTTTTAGCGATTGGCAGTTTAAAAAAAATCAAATGCTACTATTGTCATAGGAATGGACATATGATGAGGCAGTGCAAGATTTAAGCAGGCTTATAAATAAAAGAAAAAGCCCAACGAAATCTACAATGTAGAAGAGCCTGAAGCAACAAATTCTGACATTTACTCGTTGTTTCATCTGTAAGTTGGAAAGCCAAAACCAATCTTTGTCAAAGTGAAAGAAAAAGGCAAACCTGTTAGAATGGAAGTGGACACAGGAGCTTCCACTACAGGAATTGGGGAACATACTTTCAGATATCTGAATAATGATGAACATCAATTAAGTTTAGAAGAAACAGCCTCCAAGCTAAAAACATATACAGGTGAAAACATTCAAATAAAAGGCATAAGCAGAGTAACTGGAAGCCAATGGCAAAGCTACCATTGATGGTGGTAGCAGATGAAGGGCCAAGCTTCATGAGGCAAAACTTCTTAAAGGAGATTAAGTTAGAATGGGCTGAAATTTTCCAGTTGAGAGCAGATGGGCGACCAGAGCTACTTAGAAAGAATGCCAATGTCTTTAAGGATGAACTGGGGAAAATCCAGGGCCTGCAGGCCAAGGTTCATGTGGATCCAGAAGCAAGCCCTCGATTCATGAAGACGAAACCAGTGCCATATGTCCTGTGGGAAAAGTCGACAACGAACTGAACAGGCTAGTGAAACTGGGCGTTATACAACCTGTTCAGTTTTTAGAATGGGCAGCACCCATAGTCCCAATCCTTAAACCTGACCAAAGCGTTCAAATTTGTGGAGACTACAAACTGAGGGTTAATAAAGTAGCTAAGCTAGACAGGCACCCCATTCCAAAAATCAAAGACCTGTATGCCAAGCTGGCAGGAGGCATAATGTACACAAAGCTTGACATGAGTCATGCTTATCAACAATTAGAGTTAGATAATACCTCCTGGGAATTTGTCACCATTAACACCCACAAAGGGTTGTACCAAAATACACAATTGCCTTTCAGTGTCTCCTCCGCTTGTGCCATCTTTCAGAGAACAATGGAAAGCTTACTGCAGAGACTGCTCCAGGTTGTGGTCTATTTAGATGATGGGTTGGTGATGGGATTAATTGAAAAAGAGCATTTGGCAAAATTAGAAGTCTTACAATGTTTCTTGCAAACTGGTTTGCATTTAAAAAAGGAAAGGTGCACTTTCCAAGCGAGGGAGGTAATCTGTATGGGTCACTGGGTAGGTTCACCTGGTTGAGGAGAAAGTGACAGCCATAAGAGAGGCACTTGCACCAAAGAATGCCTCAGAGCTTAAATCATTCCTAGGAATGATCAACTATTATGGGCAGTTCTTACCCAATTTATCTACAGTGCTGGACCCCCTGCATTCTCTACTCAAAAAGAACCAATGTTGTTCTTGGGAGGCGCTCCAGAGAGAAGCTTTCATAAGGTGAAACAATTGTTGCACACATCCAATCTATTAGTGCATTATGACCAGATGAAAGAATTGGTACTGACATGTGACGCATGTCCCTACGGAGTGGGAGCAGTGCTCTCTCACCGGATGGACGATGGCATGGAACGGCCAATAGGTTACGTATCAAGAACGCTCACCACAGCAGAAAAGGGATACTTGCAGATAAAAAAAGGCGGCCTGTTCATCATCTTTGGTGTCAAGAAGTTTCACCAGTACGTACACGGCCACCATCTCAGACCACAAACCATTGCAGGATTGTTTAGTGAGGACAAGGCTATACCACCCATAGCCTCAACAAGAATACAAGAATGGGCTTTAATTCTGGCAGCACATGAATACACTTTTGTACATAGGCCTAGCAATCAAATGGCAAACACCGATGCCCTTGGACGTTTGCCTTTAGGAGAAAATGATGAGCACATCCCAGTTCCACAGGAACTTGTTATACTGTTAGATTTCTTAGATTTCTCACCAGTATGTGCTTGACAGATTAGAGACTGGACAAGTCGGGACCCAGTGCTACCTCAAGTATGAGAACAAGTGCTACATGGTTGGTCACAGGAGTCCGTACCTGATGAAACGAAACTGTACTTCAACAAAAGACATGAAATAGCCAGCCAGGACGGCGTCTTATTGTGGGGAGCATGAGTGATAGTTCCTCCAAAGGGAAGGGAGCCACTTTTAAATGAACTACAAACATGGGCAAGGAAACCTCCTACTGATTACCACATACCACCCTCCCTCACCTGATGAATCAGTGCTCCTCCATGTTGAACACCACTTGGAGGAAGCACTGGGGTGGCAAAGGCACAGAGTTTACTCTGGATGTGGGGCTTCAATGTCCATCACCAAGAGTGGCTCGGTAGCACGACTACTGACCAAGCTGGTTGAGTCCTAAAGGACATAGCTGCTGGACTGGGTCTGCAGCAGGTGATGAGGGAACCAACAAGAGGGAAAAACATACTTGACCTCATCCTCACCAACCTGCCTGCCGCAGATGCATCTGTCCATGACAGTATCAGTAGGAGTGACCACCGCACAGTCATTGTGGAGACGAAGTCCCACCTTCACATTGAGGATACCCTCCATCGTGTTGTGTGGTACTACCACTGTGCCAAATGGAATAGATTTTGAATGGATCTAGCAACTCAAGGCTGAGCATCCATGTGGTGCTGTGCACCATCAGCAGCAGTAGAATTGTACTCGAACATAATCTGTAACCTCTTGGCCCGGCATATCCCCCACTCTAACATTACCATCAAACCACGGGATCAACCTTGGTTTACTGAAGAGTGCAGGAGGGCATGCCAGGAGCAGCACCAGGCATACTGACAAATGAGGTGTCAACCTGGTGAAGCTACAACAAAGAACTACTTGCGTGCCAAACAGCATAAGCAGCAAGTGTGAGACAGAGATAAGCGATTCCACAACCAACAAATCAGATCTAAGCTCTGAAGTCCTGCCACATCCAGTCGTGAATGGTGGTGGACAATTAAACAACTCACTGGAGGAGGAGGCTCCACAAATATTCCCATTCTCAATGCTGGAACAGCCCAGCACACCAGTGCAAAAGATAAGGCTGAAGTATTTTCAACAATCTTCAGCCAGAAGTGCCGAGTGGATGATCCATCTCAGCCTCCTCTGGAGGTCCCCAGCATCATAGATGCCAGTTCACTCCATGTGATATCAGGAAATGGCTGAAGGCACTGGATACTGCAAAGGTTTTGGACCCTGACAATATTCCAACAATAGTACTCAAGACTTGTGCTCCAGAACATGCCGCGCCACTAGCCAAGCTGTTCCAGTACAGCTACAACACTGGCTTCTACCCCGCCACATGGAAAATTGCCCAGGTACGTCCTGTACACAAAAAACAGGACAAATCCAACGCAGCCAATTATCGCCCTATCAGTCTACTCTCCAGGATCAATAAAATGATGGAAGGGATCATCAACAGTGCTATCAAGCAGCACTTGCTTAGCAATAACCTGGTCACTGACACCCAGTTTGGGTTCCGCCAGGGCCACTCAGCTACTGACCTCATTACAGCCTTGGTTCAAACATGGAGATGAGAGTGAGAGGTGAGGTGAGAGTGAAAGCTGCATTTGACCGAGTGTGGCATCAAGGAGCCCTAGCAAAGTCATTGGGAATCAGGAGGAAACTCTTCTTTGGCTGGAGTCATACCTAGCACAAAGGAAGATGGTTGTGGTTGTTGGAGGTCAGTCATTGTCAGTTCCAGGGCATCACAGCAGGAGTTCCTCAGGGTAGTGTCCTCAGCCCAACCATCTCCAGCTGCTTCCTCAATGACCTTCTTTCCATCATAAGGTCAGAAGTGGGGATGTTCACTGATGATTGCACAATGTTCATCACCATTCACGACTCCTCAGATACTGAAGCAGTCCATGTCCAAATGCAGCAAGACCTGGACAACATCCAAGTTGGGCTGACAAGTGACAAGTAACATTCGCACCACACAAGTGTCAGGCAATGAACCATCTCCAACAAAAGAAAACACAATCATCGCCCCTTGATGTTCAATGACACTACCATCACTAAATCCCCCACTATCAACATACTGGGGGTTACCATTGACCAGAAACTGAACTGAACTACCCACAGAAATACTGTGGCTACAAAGGCAGGTCAGAGGCTAGAAATCCTGCCACATGTAACCCACCTCCTGACTCCCCAAAACCTGTCCACCATCTGCAAGGCACAAGGGCTGTGATGGAATATTCCCCACTTGCCTAGATAAGTGCAGCTCTCACAACACTCAAGAAGCTGGACACTGTCCAGGACAATGCAGCCTGCTTGATTGGCACCACATCCACAAACATTCACTCCCTCCACCACTGATGCACAGCAGCAGCAGTGTGTACCATCTACAAGATGCAGGAATTCACCAAGGCTCTTTCAACAGCACCTTCCAAACCCACAACCACTACCACCTAGAAGGACAACAGCAGTAAGTAGATGGGAACAGCACCACCTGGAAGTTCCCTTCTAAGTCATTCACCATCCTAAGTTGGATATATATCACCGTTCCTTCACTGTTGCTGGGTCAAAATCCTGGAACTCCCTTCCTAACAACACTGTGGGTGTACCTACACACCTGGGCTGTGGTGGTTCAAGAAGGCAGTTCACTACCACCTTCTCAAGGGTAACTAGGGATGGCAATAAATGCTGGCCCAGCCAGCGAAGCCCACATCCCATGAATGAATATTAAAAAAAACAGATTTACAAGTTCAGTCTTTCAGGTGGTTTCCTGGTACGTGTGGAATGTCGCAGCTCCACAACTTCAGATTCTTTGTCAGGAACCTCCTTTTCTGGAGTTGGCTGAACATCAGGTGCTTCAGTGATTGCTTGCAGCTCTGTATCCTCAACCTTAGCCCACCCAGGAATTTCCCGAATGAAGACCATAGCACGCAGCTATCTATGGTGGCCTGGGGTGGATGTCAAACTAGAGGATTTAGTAAAGCACTGTGTGCAATGTCAGCAACTGCAAAAGTTGCCAGTGACAGCTCCATTATACCCATGGGAGTGGTCAGGTAGACTCTGAGTGCGGTTACATATTGACACTGTTGGACCTTTCCTTGGAACGATGTTTCTGCTCGTTGTTGATGCCTATTCAAAATGGTTGGACATATATAAGATGAAATCACCAATGTCGGGCGCTACATTTGAGAAGCTACCTCAGAGATTTGCCATTCACGGACTACCAGAAGTAGTCGTTTCCAATAACGGCACGGCATTTACGAGTGCTGAGCTTCAACAGTTTATCAGCCCCAATGGTTTCACTCATGTGAAAACTGCACCATACCATCCTTCCTCAAACGGACTGGCTGAAAGGGCGGTTTAAATGTTCAAGGCAGGCATAAAAAAGCTAACTGGTGATGCCTTGGCACCCAAGCCAGCATGCTTTCTTTTTCATTACAGGACTACCCCTCACACAACAACAGGTGTCACACCTGTGGAGTTATTGTTGAAACACCGTCTCAGGTGAGATTGAGCGTAATAATGCTGAATTTAGAGGGAAAGGTGGAAAGGAGTCGGGGAAATCATAAAACTGGCCATGACTGGCATAGCCGTGTGAGGAAATTTACAGTGGGAGAGCTGGTATACGTGAAAAACTTGGGATGACCAAAATGGTTACCGGGTGAAATATGTGCGGTGACTGGACCTCTACCTTACCACATGGAGGTGGGAGGCCAGATCATTCTTAAATATGTGGACCATTTAAGGAAGAGAAAGGCAAATAATCATGATATGGTTCCACCAGTGATCATGACCGGGTCTGTATTTCCTGTTAAGGATACTCAAGCCAGGACTGACATGCCTGATGTTCCTGTAAGAGTTGAGGATACAGAGCTGCAAGTGCCCACCGAAGCACCTGATGTTCAAGCAACTCCAGAAAAGGAGGTTCCTGACAAAGAATCTGAAGTTGTAAATTCCTTACCCAGTGTAAATATTATGTTGTCTTGAAAAATATGTGCTCGTAATTATAATATGTTTAGCCTAGTTAAAGAGGGAGGAATGTAGCAATTATGGTTTTATTTAGTGTGTTATGTATCTTCAAGAATAGTACGTGTTAGGCAAGATCAGATAATCTGTAGTAACCCATAGGAAAGTAGCATGGGCTACCTCAGCAGTCAGTGTAGAGGTAGAGTTGGAGTTGAAAGCACATGTGTAGTTGCTGCTGAGTATATTGTAAATAAACTTAATGTTTCCATCCAAGAAGTGTCTGCTGATCAACTCTATCATTAATAGCACAACTCAGCCATCCTACAAAAAAATGGCTTCCACTAGTTCCCAAGTTCTGAAGTCCAATTATATATGATGGTGATGACCCACCATGGTTGCAAGAGAGACATGAAACAGATTAGGTGCTCCTCTTTACACGCACGGAGAAATCGTAAACTATACAGGGGAAACAGCAAATAAAAATAGAGGGTCCCTGCAGCAATTATGGTTTTGTTAAATGTTGGACTCTACCTTTAAGAATAGTCCTGTGACATACGATCACATGATCTGTATAAAGTAATGTGCTGGCAGCATGTGTTGAGATAGGGATGGAGTTGAAAGCACACATGCAGTTGCTGCTGGCAGTATTGTAAATAAACTTAATGTTTCCACTTAGAAAGTTGTCTGCCGATCAACTCTATTACAAATAGGTGACCAGGCCACATTACAACAGCCCCTTTGTTCTTCTATAAATCCACACAAGAGTGTTTCTGATTATCTGAGGTCCAGCTCGATTATAGCCCCCAATTTTTATCCATTCGACAGATAAAAATGGGCCCAAATTCATTATGAAAGAGCAGAGATTATGGTATAACTAAAAACAAATGTCAAAGGAACATCAATCATACTTACATCATATCCACTGTTGCGAATGCCCCGACGTGACCGCTCCCTCCTGACAAGAAGATCCATCTCTGTTCCTCCCGGACCCGGGCTGTTCAAAGATTGCCTGCTCCTATAAACCGCATTCTTCACCTGGGATTGCCTACATAGAGTCAAGATATGTTCAAAGAGGAATTATTATAATTGTAGCAAAACACTGGATGGAGGATTGTTGACATCTGAAAGAATGGAATCACTTTGCAATTTGCTTCTGAATTTTGTAAGTTAATTGAAAGGCACATTTCCACATGAAAGTAAGTGCGCAGGTGAAGAATTACCAAAGGAAGATGCTAGTCATAGAATTGGTGCCACAGTGTTGAAGGCGTTGTACCCCTTTTATAGCGCTGCTTTGTCTTTGAATGTAACATCCTTCTCGATATTGGAATAGCTGAAGTTACTATAAACTTTACTTGGGTGGCAAGAAAATTAAGGCGGTGACCTAATTGAGATGTTTAACATGATTAAAGGATTTGATAGGGTAGACAGAGAGAAATTAGGCAGCAGCATTTTCCCTGCGGGCTCCTGAACATCACTGTAAGACTGAAATGGGGGTTAGAAGTCCACACCATGAGAGAAACAGTCACTCTTGAGGTTTTCCCTGGGGCAGCCAACTAATGGCCAGGGGGCAGGTTTGTCATCCAATTAAGGAAGAGGACAGGCTCTTGAAGCTGAAGGGTCACTCAGAGGCCTTTTAGCTTAAAAGGAGCATGAGCCTGTGATGGAAGCTGAGTGAGGGAGAGGGTGCTTCAAAATAGAGGCACACTATCTCTGACTTTTTTCAAAGACAGAGCATGTGCAGTCAGGTGGCAGGAAGCTGAATGGATAGCAAGCTGGCTACAAAATAGGAAGCAGAGGTAAGAGGTTAAAAGTAGGTACTCAGACTAGCAATAGATGGAAACTGATGTTCCACACGGTTTGGTGTTGGGACCACTGTTGTTCGCAATTTACATTAATTACCGGGACTGAGAATTGAAAGTACAATTTGTACATGTGCAGACAGCATCAAATTGAAGTGTTATCAGTATAAAGTGGGAATGTGACAAAATTAAAAATACATTATTAATCTTAAAAATTGGCATTTAATTGGCAGATGAATTTCAATATAGATGAGTGTGAAGTGTATTTTGGTCACAGAAATAAGGAGGCCACAGACTGCCTAAAAAAGAGCAACAATATTTTACTTCACTCAGGGAGGATTAAAATCCCCCCACAATTTGAACGAGGAACAAAGGCAAACCAATTTAGGAAAAAAAGATAAATAAATCTCCAAAATTAGAGACATGGGACACTAAGGCCATAAAATAACATATCAAGCTGCGGGGAAAGTAATTGAAAAACAGGGAAGTTAAGTTAAACTTGCATTAAACTTGGTTGGACCACACTTCTGTTGTACATTGTTTGAGTCCCCATATTATAAAAAGGATATAGCAGTACTGGGGAGGATGTAAAAAGGTTTCACAAGAATGTTATCAAAACTGAGAGGATATATTTATCAGAAAAGGCTGAACAGGCTAGGGCTCTTTTCTCTAGAAAAGACAAATCTGAAAGGACAGGCTAGTAAAGCTCATTAAGCTAGTGAAACAGTTTGAGAGGATAGATATAGAGAAAATTGTTCCACTTGTGGGGGAGAGCAGGCTATAAATATAAGGTAGTCATAATCAATCCAATAGGGAATGCAAGAAAAGTTTATTTTCCCAGTAGTTAGAATGTAAAGCTTGCTCCTACATAGGATAGTTAAGGTGAATAGCATCAATCCCTTTAAGGGGATTGATGGAGGGAGAAAGCAAAGAAAAATTTTCTGATCCGGTTAAATGAAGTGGGGTATGAGGAGGTTTTTGTGGAGCATTAATTAACACCAGCATAGACCAGTTGGGCCAAATGGTCTGTTTCTGTGCTGTAGACTGGGTGTAACTGGATGTAAAGATGGCTCGACTTACAGTGCGGCACTTCCACAGTATTGCACTGCAATGTCAGCCATGTGCTCAAGTCACTGGAGTGGAATTTTTACCCACAGACTTCAGTAGATGAGAGTGCTACCCACTGAGTCGCGATACAAATCGGCCATGATCTTATTAAACAGCAGAAAAGGCCTGATGGGCCGAGAGGCTTCGTCCTGTCCCTAAGTTAGGAGTTTCTTTGGAAGATGCCAAAGTGAAATAGGCCACCTGCCCATCCTTTCAGTTGCTCTGTTTCCATTCTGCAGCCTTGTTTGTCATGGATCAGGGTAAATTCAGCAACTCTGCAACTTGTAGAAGGTGTGCACTCAAAGGAAGAATGAGTTGGAGACAGGGGGTGTGGGATTTTGTGGTCTCCCCTGTGGTGGATTTGGTGGCTTGGGGCCTTTAATTGGGTGGGAGAGTGGCGGGTGGGAACCCTGCCACCGAGTGAGCCTCAATTAGTGCCCACTTAAGGGCCTAATCTCGTTTCCACTGGTATTAATCAAGTGATGGGCGGGGGAGCAAGACAAACCCTGGTGAGTTGGCATATGGCTGACACTGCAGTGCAATACTGTTTACAAAGAACAAAGAAAAGTACAGCACAGGAACAAGCCCTTCGGCCCTCCAAGCCTGCGCCGATCATACTGCCTGTCAAACTGAAACATTTTGCAATTCCGGGATCCATATCCCTCTATTCCCATCCTATTCATGTATTTGTCAAGCTGCCTCTTAAACACCACTATCATACCTGCTTCCACCACCTCCTCTAGCAACGAATTCCAGACACTCACTACCCTCTCCTTAAAAAACTTGTCCCGCACATCTCCTCTAAAGTTTTCTCCTCTCACCTTAAATCTATGTCCCCTAGTAATTGACTTTTCCACCCTGGGAAAAAGCTTCTGACTATCTACTCTGTCCATGCCACTCATAATTTTGTAAACTACTATCAAATCGCCCCTCAATCTCCGTCGCTCTAGGGAGAACAATCTGAGTTTCTCCAACCTCTCCTCACAGCTAATAACCTCCAGACCAGGCAGCATCCTGGTAAACCTCCTCTGCACCCTCTCCAACGCCGCCATATCCTTCTGGTAATGTGGTGACCAGAATTGCACGCAATATTCCAAGTGTGGCCTAACCAAGGTTCTATACAGCTGCAGCATGACTTTTATACTCAATACCCCTGCTGATGAAGGCAAGTATGCCGTATGCCTACCTGAGAACCTTATCCACCTGCGTTGCCACTTTCAGTGACCTGTGGACCTGTACACCCAGATCCCTCTGCCCGTCGATGCACTTAAGGGTTCTGCCATTTACTGTATAATTCCTACCTGTATTAGACCTTCCAAAATGCATTACCTTGCATTTGTCTGGATTAAACTCCATCTGCCATTACTCTGCTCAAGTCTCCAACTGATCTATATCCCGTTGTATCCTTTGACAATCTTCTTCTCTATCTGTAACTCCTCCAACCTTAGTGTCGTCTGTAAACTTACTAATTAGCCCAGTTACATTTTCCTCCAAATCATTTACGTATACTACAAACAGCAAAGGTCCCAGCACTGATCCCTGCGGAACACCACTAGTCACAGCTCTCCATACAGAAAAGCACCTTTCCACTGCTATCCTCTGTCTTCTATGACCAAGCCAATTCTGTATCCATCTTGCCAGCTCACCTCTGATCCCATGCGACTTTACCTTCTGTACCAGTCTGCCATGAGGGACCTTGTCAAAGGTCTTACTGAAATCCATGTAGATAACATCCACTGTCCTTCCATCATCGATCATCTTTGACACTTCCTCGAAAAACTCGATCAAGTTAGTGAGACACAACCTCCCCTTCATAAAACCATGCTACCTCTCACTAATACGCCCATTTGCTTCCACATGGTAGTAAATCCGGTCACAAAAAAATCTTCTCCAATAATTTCCCTACCACTGACGTAAGGCTCACCAGCCTGTAATTTCCTGGATTATCCCTGCTACCCTTCTTAAACAATGGAACAACATTGGCCATTCTCCAGTCCTCTGGGACCTCACCTATAGCCAGTGAGGATACAAAGATTTCTGTCAAGGCCCCAGCAGTCTCCTCCCTTGCCTCCCTCAGTACTCTGGGGTAGCTCCCATCGGCCCTGGGAACTTATCCACCTTAATATTCTTCAAGACGCCTAACACCTCCTCTTTTTTGATCTCAACATGATCCAGGCTATCTACACACTCTTCCCTAGACAAATTGACCACTAAGTCCTTCTCTTTGGTGAATACTGATGAGAAGTACTCATTTAGTATCTCTACATTCAGTTACATTCAGTCAATAGAAGACTTACAATTCTCTAGCACCTTTCACAACCTCAGAATGTTCTAAAGTGTTATGCAGTCAATTAAGTACTTTTGAAGTGTAGTTACTGCTGTAATGTAGGAAACACAACAGCCAATTTGCACATAGCAAATTCTCACAAACAGCATAACAGCCAGATAATCTGTTTTTCAAGATGTTGACTGAGGGATAAATATTGGTCAAGATGCCAGGGATATCTGTGCTGCTTTCCTTCAAAATACTGTCATGGGACTCTACCTGAGTGGGTGGATGGAGCCTTGGTTTATCTTCTCATCCAAAAGACAGCAGTTCTGGAGTGCAGCATTGGAATGTCAGCCTAGATGTTTGTAGTCAATTTCTAGAGTGCAACAACTACCTTCTGGGTTAAAGCCACGGTTAACAGCTTAACACTGATGCCGTCTCTTTACTTACTCCAAATAAACCATTCACAATGTTAAATACTTCTATCAAACCCCTTCTTAACATTCTCTGCTCTGAGGAGAACAGGCCCAGATTCTCCAGTCCCTGCAAATAACAGTTTGTCATCCCTGGAACCATTTTAGTAAAAAGACAACAAAATACCTCAAGCTATCTCAGGTCACAGCAGAACATATTACAGCATGTCTCTGGGATGAAATCTGTGTGATCATGTACACAGGAAGAAACATAAAATACTTTTGAAATTGGGGTCCGTTGGTTGGATACAATTAAACATGCTTTCAATAACTCCAAGATGAGTCCAGAAAGTATTTTCAAATTTCTCATCCTTACATTGAGTCAGTTCAGCTGAAAATTCATCTGGGTTCACTGATTTACAGTTGTTCTACTTTGATTCAAGGCAGCTTTTAATCCTCCAACCCTGCCAAATGGATTTGCAAGATGTCAATCTGGCTAGTGGAGTGAATTTCAGCCACGGCTGTTGGAGGCAGAGGTACTTCTGTCAACATCTTATATCACAGAGTTGGGATTCTGTTGACATATATCTACATTTTAGGTAATGCGAGCCATTCACTCATCTTCTGATGCCACCATAATCTAAATAGCTTTCATGCACAAAGGAGGAGTATTTTAGGAATAAGAGAATTAGGACATATTTTTGTTAGGTAGCGTCTGTGGCTCAATGGCTGCTACTATCATCTCTGAGTCTGAAGTTCAAGCTCCAATCCAAAGACCTGAGCACAATGATAAGGCTGACACTCCAGTGCAGTACTGAATGCCATCCTTCAGATGAAATGTTGGGCGGGACTGTCTCAGATTTGCACTAAGTGCAGTCGCGGGCAGAAAAAAGAATGTTTTACTCACCAATCACAATAGTGGCTTTTCATGCTGTATTGTCCCAAACCCGCCTCTTTAAACATACATTCCCAGGAAATACGCCATTTCAAAGGCGGGCGGGCTCCGGTTTGCCTGCCATGCCATTACCTCCCTGCTTCACCATGCCGGGCATCACATTTAAAGTACAGCAGTGCATATACCTCTCAGTGCTTCCAGCCCAGGGCTGCTGCAAAGAAGACATGGCCCCGAAAGGCAAGACGACTACAGCCGCCCCCAGTTTAGTGACGCGAGCCTCGACTGCCTTTTGGATGCAGTGGAGGCCCGCTGTGATGTCCTCTACTCACGCTCTGGCTGCAGGAGGGACAGCAACATTACCACTCCGGCTTGGTAGGCAGTGATGAGCAGTACCAAAGCTGCACAGAAGAGGTTGGCCATCCAATGCAGGAAAGAGGATGCAGATTTCATCCATGCTGCCAGGGTAAGGCAACCATCCCATCACTCCAAACTCACACGCTCACAAGGCCCTGACGCATTCACTGGCATCTCATTCACTGCCCGCTCAAGGGACATCACCACACATTCTCACACACACTCTTGCATCTCCATCAGGCCTCAGCTCCTCTGGAGACTGTCTCCTCAGCCCTCACCAACTTGAGGCCACTTGCACAACAGATCAACTTGTGCCCCTAAACACACTCTGGCATATCCCATTCCCCAGTGCACCCCTCGCCTTGCAGCCTTTTCCCTTTCCTGAGGCCACTTATCCCCCTTCTCCAAGCAAGCCCTGGCCCTCAGCTGTTGACAAGCCATCCCGCCTTATGGCTGGTCTGGTAGGTAGAGACATGCCCATGAGTCCCCCCTAAAAGTGAAGCGGTGCTGCCTGCGAAGCCTGGCACTGATGCCTGTGAGTGCTGCCTGAAGCAAGGAAGGCAAACAAACCTCAAAGTCCCAAGTGAAGTGCAGCTCGCCAGGTACATGTCACTTATGTACAGTTGTGAAACATGTCCATGTGCTCGGCTGATCCAGTATGTGGGGATGATTCCGGCGAGCTGGGTTTATAATGATATGCAGATGTATTACAATGAAATTCCCTACATCCAACAGTGGGGAACGTGGCCCGCTATTGACAGGCAGTGTGGATGATCGCAAACTGGTTTCACAACATTATGAAACAGATTTTTGGCCTTCTCACCATAGTGTCCGCTCATGCCCGCCAAACCCGCCCACCGCCAACGGACATGGAAAACTCCTTCAGGTAAATCAATCCTGTCTGTCTACTCAAGTGGACATAAAAGATCCCATGGCATTATTGCATTGCCCTGGGCCAATATTTACCCCTCAAACAAAAGCACAAAAAGAGATTATCTGATCATTATCACATTGTCATTTTTGGGAGCTTGCTATGTGCAAATTGGAAGCCATGTTTCCTAAGTTACGTCAGCGATTACATGTCTAAAACACTTTATTGGCTGAAAAGTACTTTTGGCCATGCTGAGAACATGAAAGGTCCTATAAGAATGGAGATTCTTCCTTTCTTAAATGCAACTCTTTTGCTGAAGGGTTTACTTTTCTTAAATAGGTTGCGATCTTCTTTAAAACTGGACAAAGGAATTTCCTGTAGGTCTGTCAATCATGAGTAGAATCATAGAATGATATTGCACGGAGAAGGCCATTTGAGCTACCTTGCCTGTGCTGGCTCTTTGAAAAAGCTATCTAATCAGTCCACTCCCTTTCCCCTTCCCCACAACAGTGAATAATTTTTCCTTCAAGCTTTTATCCAGTTTCCTTTCGAAGGATATTCTTGAGCCTGCTTCCACCACTCTTTCAGAGTTGAAGGGTTAATGTTAATGGTTCAAGTGATTGGACATCTCAATGGATTCCCCAACCTCCTAAATTTTTATCAAGTGTTATATTGCTCTTACCTGTTTCGAGATTCAGTGAATGTGGAAGACACCTGGGTTTCAGCTTCCAAAACACGATTGATTTCCATCTGCCCCTTCTCATAGATTTTCCTCTGTTTCTCCATCATTGGCTGATTATTTTCCACTTCAGGGAAATCATAATAACCTTTCCTCTTTGCTTTCAGGCGCAATTTGTTCCGATAGTGCTCAATATCAGATTTCTGTTTCAGGGCCTTGTTTACCTGTAGGAGAGAGAAAGAATGAGAGGGAGAGAGAGGGAGAGAGGGAGGGGAAGAGAGAAGTGTGTGTTCATTCGAAGCAATCAACTTTTTCCCAGGTTTCCTATGCTTATTTACTGCAGTAAAATGCAACCTGTGTGCGAGGTATATAACCTAATAGACCAAACCGTGCTGGGAAAATAAGTGTGTTAATGATGCATGGCATTATTAATGAGTAAATTGACGAGCAATTTCAGGGATTAAGAGATGCAGCATGAGTTGCAAACCTCGTTGACTGATTTACTGTTTGCAATGAACTGATCCCTGGAATTTAAAATGACTTGGATTCACACAGTGTGTATTTAAGCATTGACCTTGAAGGGAAAGACTAGGTAAGTAGTTAAAACACTGCAGGCGCACCATAGGCACCAGGCTACCTGTGAGCAATATCATGGAAGAATAGCCAGTGATGGACAATACATGGATGGGAGTGCAGACTGTTAATTGCACTGCATTTGATTAGCTATCACAGAGGAGTCAATTTACCCGCTATAAATCCTGCGCAATGTGTAACAGAGATTTACGATGGCATAATTAGAAAACTACTCCACTGCTCACAGAGTGTAACAAAAATCTGTTAGGTTTTAGCAAGAACAATGATAAAAGGCTGAAGAACATCTGTGAACTAATAGTACACAAGTGGCTCCAATGACAATCAAACGAGATTCCCCCAAACATCATCAGTGTTCTGCCAGCACCCAGTGAAGCCACAAATGAAAGCAACTGCCTGAGTAAGATTCTCCTT
The DNA here is from genome assembly GCF_017639515.1 of Carcharodon carcharias. Classification (NCBI taxonomy): domain Eukaryota; kingdom Metazoa; phylum Chordata; class Chondrichthyes; order Lamniformes; family Lamnidae; genus Carcharodon; species Carcharodon carcharias. The sequence goes on along the minus strand of NC_054476.1, from coordinate 32,607,715 downwards.
TAAAAAAAAAGGAAAGCTGATGATTAATCTTCAACTTGAACATTCCTAGTTTAATCGCACAGTGAATTGATGCTTCATCCTACACGTCATCATCCCCCCCCCCGCCCGCCCCCCACACATAAATAATGAATCCAATGAACTCTTCCACAATTCCTAAAAAAAAAGCTCAGGTGAAAAATTCCAAGATGGTGATTGGTATTGAATGTGATTCTTTTCCTTCACTTTAAAAGCAGCTCTGTCCAAGGTGGGGATGGAAAGCTGCCAGTAATAATTCAAATCAATGTTGATGTTAGGCTGGCCGATGCCTGAATGTTTTAAGATCTATAAAGCATTTTCCCGTATGCACCAATCAGCAGAGCTGCCCTGTATATTTCTTTTGCATAAGGTACTTGCTGGCTAATCTTCACACTAGGAAGAAATCCTGCAAATTTACTGCCAGAACAAATGGATGTTTATGCTTACACCATCAGTAAAAGCTGACGTTTTGAGAGCACCTTATCAAGCAGCAGCTGTGGCTCGGCAGCAAGGGTGCTACCCTGCTGAGCTAGAAGATTGGAGGTTCAAGTCCCTTGTCAAAGCAAAGTTCAGGCCAATATTCTCACTGGGGGGACTGCTGCTGTGAGAGGTGTTACCTTTTCAGTGTGACACTAAGCCATGGACCTGCTGCCCTTCCGGCTAGATGCAAAAGATCCCACCCTACTATTTTGAAGAAAAGCAGGGGAAATTCTCCCACGTCAATATTTATCCCTCAACCAACGCCACCATAAAGCATATTATCTGACCATCATCCCGTTACTGTTTGTGGGATCTTGCTGTGCACCAACTGGCTACTGTATTTCCTATATTACAGCAGTGACTACACCTCGAAAATACTTTATTAGCTATAAGGAATTTTGGGATGTCCCGAGATCTTGTATGGGTATGGAAGCTTTTCCTTTCTTCATTCTCAAGATGTTAAGAAGTTCCAACACAGGTAATCACTGAAATGCAGTCACTGTTTCATGCTGGAAAACATGGCAGACATTTTCCACACCATAAAATCCTGCAAATACCAAAAGACATGCCTGCTTCAGGTGCAGTGCTGAGAGAATGCTCCACTGTCCTTTGGATGAGATGCACATGCCAACTTTAACTCAGCTGTAGTAGTTCTTACTCTAAGACAAAAGATCTCAGCCCACACTTCAAAAACTGGGGTATATAATCCAGGCTGACAGTCCCACTGCAGTGCTGAGGGAGTGCTGCACTGTTGCAGGTGCTGACTTTCTGATGCGACCGAGGCCCTCCCTCCCCTCTGAGGTGGACGCAAAAGATTTTTCCTTCTTTCTCAATCCAGATCCATGACAATAAAATGGCCATTTTGACACACAGCGAAAGTGGAAAACTGGCAGTAATGGATCGACCGTCCATTGTTCCACTTTCCTTCCAAGTGTGCAATAGTCAATTGACTTGTTATTGCCTGTTTTCCATTACCTCCATCATTTGAAAAGACCCCTGAAGATCAAAAGGACAACAACAACATATTTAACACCAACATCTATTGTTAAATTCCAACACCTCCCCATCCCAACACCGCACCCGGCCCCACCACCCACCACCCCTGCCTCTCCCCATTTGCTGCAGCACTTGTTAACCCTGGTGCTGTTAAAGAGGGAAGGAGACAAAGTATAAATGCAACACCCTTTTTTCATTCATTCTTTCATGGGATGTGAGCATCACTTGCAAGGCCAGCATTTGTTGCCCAAATCTACTTGCCGTTGAAATGAGTGATTTGCTAGGCCATGGCAGAGGGAGATGATGATGTAATGGCAATGTTGCTGGTCTAGTAACCCAGAGGCCCATCGCAGCTAGTGGAATTTAAATTCAGTTAATAAACCTGGAATTGAAAGCTCGTCTCAGCTGCTGTGACCATGACAATTATCATCGGTTGCTGTAAAAACCCATCTGGTTCACTGATGCCCTTGAGAGAAGGGAATCTGCTGTTCCTACCTGGTCTGGCCTACACGTGACCCCAGACTACAGCAATGTGGTTGACTCTTAATTGCCCTCTGAAGTGTTCAGATCAAGGGCAATTAGGGATGGGCACAAATGTTGACCTTGCCAGTGATGCCCAAATCCCATGAAAGAATAAAGAAAAATAAAGGGCAGTTAACATTGCTGTGTCATGTGTAGGATGGAGTCACTTGGCTTAACCTCACTGATATATATTTTAGCCACAGCTACAATGAGGATAAGGGTATGCCAATATTGTTTTGAATTCAATGACACTCTAACTCCAATGCAATTCTGAGATAGGGTGGAAAGGGAGACCAGTCTAATGGCCAAAGAAATCTGCTATTCAAACACAATTCACTTCAATAAAGGAAGACAGACAAGGCTGGAGAGAGAGAGGAGTCAGACAGACAGAGAGAAGAGCCACATCAACCAAGGAGAGTGATAAAAACATAGAAAACTGAGAGAGGGGGTTGTTGGGTTGGGGGAGAGAAAGAGAGAGAGAGGGAGGGTCATACACAAATTTAGAAAAAGAGCAATGACAGAGAGAGATAGAGTGAGGCAGCGACACAGATGGCTGAATTTAATGCCCACCCCCATGATGAGTTTGATGATGGGGGCATTTAATAAGGTGGGAGAGTGGCGGCGGGGGGGGTGGTGGGGGGTGGTGCTCCCTGCTGCCTTCTGACCTCTGACCCCATTAAGTCCGTGTGGGAAAGCATGGAGGACGGCCTTCCCACCTCACTGCCAACTGAAGTCCTTACGTGGGCAACTGTTCCCCACTTGAGGACTTCATCCGGCTGCTGCTGGCCCAGTGATAGTGAAGGAATATAGATCCAAGTCAAGATGATGTTTGGCTTGGAGAGGAACTTGCAACTGATGGTGTTCCCATATATCTACTGCATGCTGTAGATTGAGAATGGTGTGTGCTGTTGAAGGGGGTTTGGAGTTGCTGTAGAGCACCTTACAGGTGACATACACTGCTGCCACTGTGTGCTGACGGTGCAGGAAGTGAATGTTTATGATGGTGAATGGGGTGCCGATCAAATGGACTTTGTCCTGGATGGCATTAAGCTTCTTGAGTGCTTTTGGAGCTGCACTCATCCAGGCAAGTGGAGAGTATTTCATCACACTCCTGACTTGTGTCTCGTCGATGGTGGCCAGGCTTAGAGGCTTTGGGGAGTTTGGAGTTCATAGAGTGTTTTTGGGACAGTTTCTTAGAGCAACACATTCTACAGCCAACCAGAGAGCAGGCTATTCTAGATCTGGTAATGTGCAATGAGAATTAATTAATGACCTCATAGTAAAGGCACTTCAAGGTAGAAGTGATCATAACATGATTGAATTTTGCATTCAGTTTGAGGGAGAGAAGAATGGGTCTAAGACTAATGTTTCAAACTTAAATATTGGACAATTATGAGGGCATGAAAGCAGAGCTGGCTAAAACGAACTGGGAAATTAGGTTAAGGGATAGGAAAGTAGAGGTGCAGTGGCAGGCGTTTAAGAAGGTATTTCATAACACTCAACAAAGATACATTCCAGTGATAAAGAAAGACTCTGGGGGAAGGAGGCATTATCTGTGGCTACCTAAGGAAGTTAAAGATAATATCAAATTGAAAGAAAAAGCATTGGATTCCAGAATGATTAGTGGCAGGTCAGAAGATTAGACAAAGTTTTAGAAACAGCAAAGAATGACTAAAAAATGAATAATAAAAAAATGAGAAATTAGAGTACACAAGAAAGCTTACTAGACATATAAGAACAGATAGTAAGAGTTTCAACTGGTATTGAAAAAGGAAAAGAGTAACTTAAGTGAGTGTTAGTCCTCTAGAGAGTGAGCCTGGGGAATAAATAATAGAAACTAAGGAAATGGTGAGTGAATTGAAGATATTTTGGGCAGAATTTTCCATGCCTGCTGGCATCGGGCGTCATGGTGAGCATGAGCGGCCAACATGGAGGGAAGGCCAAAAATCGGTTTCACAATGTTGTGAAACTAGTTTGCAATTACCTGCTCTGCCCGCCAACGGAGGGCCATGTTTCTCACCACCGCATGTTGGGAAATTCATTGTCATACATCTGTAAAGCATTATAAGCCCAGCTCGCCAGAATCATCCATCCCACATTAAATTTACCGCCCACATCGGTGGGGAAACATGCCGGTGCAGATCATGTCTTGACAAGTGTGACATGCAGAAGTCAGGACTTACCGTCAGGGCCTTGCTCACATTGCGGACATCCAAGCAGACGATGCTGGAGCCTGACAGCAACGGGGTCCTACAGGAAAGTGCGTCTTATGCTGGGTGGATTCTCATGGGCATGGCTCCGCCGCAAAATAGCTCACGGAAGGTGGAAGGTCACCATTAAGGGTCTGCTTCTGGACTTCAGTGTCTTGGCCGTGGTCTGCAACGAATGACCGTTTGACTGGGAGAGGAAGTTGTATCAGGTGGGGTGGGAGAGGAAGGTCCAGCTCTAACTGGGAGAGGGAGATGCATCAGGAACGGTGAGGTTGGGAGGTGGGGAAAGGAGTAAGAAAGAGGGAAGGAGTAAGGGCACAGGAAGGAGTAAGAAAGAGTGAAGGAGTAAAGATGAAGGAAGGAGTAAGGCTGGAGGAAGGAGTAATGGTGGAGAAAGGAGCAAGGGGAGGAAGGAGTAAGGTTGGAGGAAGGAGTAATAGTGGAGGAAGGAGTAATGGTTGAGAAAGGAGTAAGGGTGAAGGAAGGAGTAAGAGTGGAGGAAGGAGTAAGGGAGGGTGAAGGGTAAGGGTGGAGAAGGGGGTAAGGAGGGGTGAAGTTGTAAGGGTGGAGGAAGGTTATTGGGGGAAAGGAGTAAGGGCGGAGGAATAAGTAAGGGTGGAGGAAGGAGTAAGAGTGGAGGAATAATTAAGGGTGGAGGAAGGAGTAAGGGTGGAGGAAGGAGTAAGGGGGAAGGAGTAAGGATGGAGGAAGGAGTAAGCGGAGGAAGGAATAAGGATGGAGGAAAGAGTAAGGGTAAAGGAAGGAGTAAGGAAAGGTGAAGGAGTAAGGATGGAGGAAGGGGTAATAATGGAAAAGGACTAAGGGGAGGAAGAAGTAATGATGGAGGAAGGAGTAAGGATGGAGCAAGGAGTAAGGGGAGGAAGGAGGATGGGTGGAGGAAGGAGGAAGGGTGGAGGAAGAAGTAAGGGTGGAAGAAGAAGTAAGGGTGGAGGAGGGAGTTAGGAAGGGTGAAGTTGTAAGGGTGGAGGAAGGAATAATGGGGGAAGGAGTAAGAGTGGAGGAATAAGTAAGGGTGGAGGAAGGAGTAAGGATGGAGGAAGGAGTAAGGATAGAGGAAGGAGTAAGGAAGGGTGAAAGAGTAAGGGTGGAGGAAGGAGTGAGTGTGGAAGGAGGAGCGAGGGCGGAGGAAGGACTAAGGAAGGGGGATGGAAAAAGGAAAGGGGAAGGAGTCTGGAGGGAAGAAGGAGTCCCGATGGGGGAAGGAGTAAGTGGGGGTGATGCCCAGGTGAAAGTGCAAGGGAGGGATCTATGAAGTCGATGACTGCTTCCTGGGGAGTGAACTGAGGATGAGCATGATAGAGCAGAATGGTGAGAATGAGAGAGGGCAGAGTGAGCAGGTAGGGTGGGAGATTGAGGGTGCGACGGTATTGGTGGAAGGGACGGTGAGGGTGGTTGGAGGGGACTGAGAGGCAGACATGGAACCTGTGGGTGGGAAGGAGGAGGTCAGGAAGGTCAATGTGGATGGGGGTGGGATTATCAGGAAGGTAGAGAACGCACACATTCACCTGGACATTCTGGAAAGAAAAGTGTTGTGGCTGGTAGGTGATGGTTGGAAGGTGGAAGGTGATGACAGGGGAGTCGATAGTGATGGGGTAAAGGACATGGGTGACTGGGGGAGGGGAAAGGACAGGAGAGCTAAAGACAGATGTTACACACACCCATGCTTCTAAACCCGAAAGTGAAAGGGGATTCTTATTGGGTGAGAACAGTTGCTGCGTGGGAGTGCGATCAGTGGGTGGACGGAGATGCAGGTCAGCTCAGATGGACCAAATGAAAGCGAACCCTAGCAGGCAGCATTGAAGATGCTCAGGACAGTGAGATGAGTGTGATGGAGGAAGGATCTGCGTGCGTGTGAGAGTCCTTGCAAGAGGCTCCGGAAGGCCCTGCCACACACACTTCTCCCTCCAGAATCGCTCGTGTGCCGTCTGCATGCAGCTGAACTGCTAGTGGGTGGGATGCAGTGGGAGGACTCCCGCAGCCTGTCAATGAAGCTGAAAGATACCATTCCACAATATTCAGTGAAAGTGAATATATTTTCAGATTATAAAGTGACAAAATGCTTCACCCGTGCAACCAACTCTGATCAGAGTTTCTTAACTTTTCTCCATCCGCAGCAGATATGGGGAGACAGCCTGTGCAGTGGCTGGCCCTGTTGCCTCTGATGACTTTGGCATGGGTCCTCTGGAGAGCTCAGGCCTTGGGGGCCCCAGCCTGCTCTGGCTGCCCTCCTGTGGGCCAGCTGCTCCCTCTGTGGAGACAGAGGACGAGGTTGAGGGGCTCACAAGTAAAGGAAGGGAGCGGACAGCCTCAGATTCCTGAGTGGATGACCCAGAGGTGTCCAGCTGCTGCTCCTCCTCCCTTCAGGTGCCTGAGTGCCTCGACCTGGCTCCTTGAGGAGAAGGAGCACCTGGAGGGACGCCAAGGTGCCCTATTTCCCTCTCGTGTTGCCACTGTAGGAAGTCACACATGGCTACCGTGATGGAGTGCAGGTCTGCGCGCATCTCCGCGTTCTGCTGGACCAGGGTCTCCATGCGCCTGCCATTCTTCCCATGGAGACCTCCATATGGGCACATGTGGGCACCACTTCATCAGACAGCAGGCAGACGCAACCCTCTGACTCACGTGCCACTCTGCTGAGGGCTTCCAAGAGCTCTGTGTGATATTACCACACCTTCCACAGGCTCTCCACGATGAGTTGGAAGGCTGAATCTTGTCTTTCGGGGCCATGTCTTCTGTGCAGCAGTCCTGGGCTCGAAGCACTGAGAGGTGCGCGCGCGGCTGCACTTTGAATATGGAGCCTGGTCTGAGGGGGCAGCAATGTGATAGTGTGGCGGTAAAATAGGAGTCTGCCCGCCAGCGAAATGACTTATTTCCTGCTAATGCATGATTAATGCGACGGGATTGATATGGCGTGAAAAGCCGGAATTGGGGCAAAACATGCTTTATCCCACCCGTTATCGCACTTAGTGCAAATCTGGGACGATCCCGCCCTTTGAATCTGTCTTCATTGTAGAGGGTGCAAATAACTCGCTAAAATAATTGCAAATCAAGAGGGAGGAACTGAAAACATTTACAATCACCAGGGAAAGGGCACTGAGAAAATTAATAGAACTAAAAGCTGACAAATCCCCAGCTCCTGATGGACTTGGTCATAGCATCTTAAAAGAAGCGGCTGCTGAGATAATGCATTGGTTCTGATCTTCCAAAATTGCTAAGATTCTGGAAAATAGTAAATGTAATTCCTCTATTCAAGAAAGGAGGAAAACTGAAACCAGGAAACTGCAGACCAGTTTGCTTAACATCCGTATAGGGAAAATCCTGGAATGTATTATTAAGGAAGTTATAGCGGGTGTATAGATGTGGTGTATGTAGATTTCCAGACGTCACTCAACAAAGTGCCACATCAAAGGTCACTGCAGGAAACAAGAGCTTATGGTGTAGGAGATAACATAGTAGCATGGATAGAGGTTTGGTTAGCTAACAGGAAACAGAGAGTAGGTATAAATGGGTTATTTTCGGGTTGGCAAGATGTAATGAGTGGAGTGCCACAGGTATTGGTGCTGGGGCCTCAACTATTTACAATTTATATCAATGACTTGGATGAAGTGACCAAATGTATTATTGCTAAATTTGCTGATGACACAAAGATATGCAGGATAGTAAGTTGTGAAGAGGAAATATGGGCCGCAATCATTCCAGATTTGCACTAAGTGCGGTAGTGAGCGGGTAAAGGATGTTTTACCATCCCGACCGCAATAGCAGCTTTGCGCACAGTATCATCCAATTCCGGCATGTCCCACCTCATAAGTTGTGTGTTCCTGGGAAACACACCAGGTCGCTGGCAGGGTGGCCTTTGATTCACCCACCCTGCCATCACCTCAGGCCTTCAGTAAACCGGGTGCCATATTTAAAGGCTATCCCTGCACAGAGCTAGCATTCTTCAAGGGATAAGAAGCTGCTAGAAACTGATGGTTTCCAAAGGGAGGAAACATGCGCCCACAAATTTAGCGACACCTCCCTCAGACGCTTACTGGATGCAGTGGAGGCCCTCCGCGATGGCCTCTACGCCTGCTCCGGGTGAAGACCAGCAAGCAAGGTCACCAATCCACCATGGGAGGCGGAGGCAGCAGTGGTCAGTGCCAATGCCCTGCAAAAGTAGTGCCCAAAGAGAATGAATGACCTCCTCCATTCCGCCAGGATAAGTCACTCTTCTCATCACTCTCAACTCACATACTCACAAACCCATCACACATCCACAGGGAACTCACTCACTGCCAGTTTAAGGGACATCAACATTCACTCTCTTGCACACACCTTCATCTGCCCTGCAGATCATATCCTCATCCCGTCCATGGCACCACTCAACACCCACACATGCCAGGCATCATTCTCATCTGGCCTGGCAGGTGTCCTGCTTACACTCTCTCCACCTGTATTCATGCAGGACAAGCTGGCACACAACAAAAGGCAGAGGTCACAGACTGCTGGAGGAATGCCTGACATCAAGGTCCTCACAAACTTCAAAAATAGAGTCATCCAGCTGGCCGGTGACAATCTGGACCGATCCTGTGCTGATGGTGAGGTTGGCAGTGCTCAACCAAGTGAGGATCCAGCAGTGCAACATCCATCAGACAACCATGCACTTCCCCGTTCCGCAGGCCCCTGCCATGTACTAATTATCTCTCCTTGTTTTTGTAGGCACATCTGGCCCATAAGACACCTCAGAAGAAGAATCTGAAGACACCCTCATTGAAGACCTATCACAACATTCACACACGCCATCCACCGATTCAGAGACACACACCTCGGTGGGACCTAGTTCTAGAGTTGCCTTGGGGTCACAATCTGGCGAGCACATTGCACTGTCTGATCCACAGAAGGCGGCGGCAGGGACTTTCCAGGTATCCAGCACTCGGAGGACTGCTGGAGACCTGAAATTTGCTGAGTCTGAGTCAGATCCTCTGGATTTGGTCATACATTAGTTGCTGGAGCTGCAAGGGCAAACTCAAGAACATCAGGAAGGGATGTCCCCTGCACTCCTCAGTTTTGCAAGGCATTTTGGAGGAGTCCGTTTGTCTTCAGGCTGAGATGATAGCGCCGGCATGCCGATGCACCCAGGTCAACACTAGCAGGGTGGTGGCCGCTATGGAGACTTTGGTCCAGGACATCGGTCCTGCACTGCTGCACGGGCTGAACTCCATCACTGATGCCATAGTTGGCCTCCAACAATGTCAATGCAAGAGGGGTGTGGGTCAGCTCGATCTCACTGCAGCTTCCCCTTCTCCTCAAAGAGTCAGCCAGGGGTCCACAGGCACCCAATAGGGAGGGTGATCAGCAGGTGCACACCCCAGGTCCATCCATCCAGGTGACTCTGGGAATGTCCAGCCCATCCGACTCCCCTCTTCCTGTGACCCAGCAGCTGCAGGTCCACAGGCTGAGGAGGGTGCCACTGCCACACAGCAGGACCCGAAAGCAGGAGGATGCCCGTCAAGGTCATCACAGACAGGGTGTTGCAGACAGCAGGCTGCCTCCACCTCCACTGTGGATGTCAGGGGAGCACCAAGACATAGTGGCAAAGTTAGGACGGTTAAGGAAATGTAGTTTCACCACATGAGCATGGGTGTTAATCACTTGTACATAATGTTGACTGTTGTAAATAAACTCCCAACAATGTCACTCTGTCTATGGCTCCTTGTTATGATGAGCAGTGTCAGTCTGAAGTGAAAGCTTGGTTCCTGCACAAGAAAAAGGCAAGTGTCTCAGTCCAGGGCCTCCTCCCTGTGTTTTGTGCAACCTTCCCAGCATACTGATGGTGGCCTCCACAGTCACTGGGCACATCAGTCATGCTGGCACTTTGGTGGGGCTTATTATTTTTTTTATTCATTCATGGGATGTGGGCTTTGCTGCCTGGGCTAGCATTTATTGTCTATCCCAAGTTGCCCTTGAGAAGGTGGTGGTGAGCTGACTTCTTGAACTGCTGCAGTCCATGCGGTGTAGGTACACCCACAGTGCTGTTAGGAAGGGAGTTCCAGGATTTTGACCCAGCAACAGTGAAGGAATGGAGATATATTTCCAAGTCAGGATGATGAGTTGGGGGGGAAGCTTCCAGGTGGTGGTGTTACCATCTATCTGCTGCCCTTGTCCTTCTAGGTGGTAGCGATCATTACTGCTACCAGACTGTCCGATGGCACAGAGTTCCGTCATTCTCTCTGTGTGCTCTCAGCAGTTTTGAGGTGCAGCTGGCCACACTGCAAGGATGCGCTGTTAGCTTGAACCGTGGGGGAGACTGGTCCAAACGTACATGCTGATATTGCAAGGGACTGTAAGCGCCTCCACCAGTGACTGCTCCATGGCCAGCTTTAGCAAGGAGATTGTACAACGTGCCCAGTCGTCCAATCGTTCTGCAGCCCCCTAAAACGCTCATTAATTTGCAGTCTGCGCCCGAGGTGGTGAAACGTTCAGGAGCATTTGGTGGCGCTTTCATGCCTCTGCGTTGCTTGAGTGAGCAGACAAGCTAGAGGCCCAACTCCAAGCATATCAACGTGGCTGTGCCTGAACTGTCTCAGCTGCGGAAGAATGCTCAGAGAATACAAGGTTTCCCTAATGCGTGGCTGCTTCCCTCCACCCCATCCCCCCCACACCTCCCCACCATCCAACCAACCCCCCCTCGCACCACACCAACCCTCAGCCTGTGCTTGTGCACTACCATCAGACCATGCTGCCTTGCCCCCACCGCTCGCCCAAGTGCAGTGCAGCCCCTGCCTCGGCATCATACTGTCAGCCAGCAGGGGAAAAGTGACTTCCCTGTGCCCTAACCGGAATGCGTGGTGCCTCTTCCTTGAAGTCGAACAGGCGACCCTCACAAGCCCTGCACAACATTAGTGTGTGCTCACCTCTGAGTGCACGCCTTTTAAATGCTCTCCTGAAACACGTTGGCGTGCAATCACGCATACGTGCCCAGATGATCTAACATGGAGGGATGATTCCGGCAAGCCGGCAAGATGATGAGATGCAAATGCGTTGAAATTAGGTTCCCAATGTTGGATGGCGGGAAAGGCAGCCCTCTGTTGCCAGGCGGAGCTGGCAATTGCAAACCGGTTTCACGATGGCGCAAAACCAATTTTTGGCCTTCTCACCATATTGTCCGCTCATGCCTGCCAGGAGGCCCAATGCCATTGGGGGCAGAAAATTGCAGCCAAGGAGCCTGTAAAGGGGCATAGGTAGGTTAAGTGAGTAGGCAAAAAAATGGCGGATGGCATAGAATAGGGGAAAACATGAAATTGTTCACTTTGGCAGGAAGAATAGAAAAGCAGCATATTATTTAAATAGAGTGAGATTGTAGAACTCTGTGGTAATGATGGGTCTTCATACATGAATCACAAAAAAAGTTAGTATGCAGGTCCAGCAAGTGATTAGGAAGGCAAATGGAATGTTGTTGTTAATTGCAAGGGGAATGGAATATAAAAATAGGGATATTTTGCTACAGTTGTACAGGGCATTACTGAGACACATCTAGAGTCCTGTGTACAGTTTTGCTCCCCTTATTTTAAGAAAGGGTATAAATGCATTAGAGGTAGTTCAGAGAAGATTCACTCAACTAATTCCTGGGATGAGGGGATTATCTTATGACAAGAGGTGGACAGGTTGGACCTGTATCCATTGGAGTTTAGAAGAATGAGAGGTGACCTTATTGAAATATATAAGATCCTGAGGGGACTTGGCAGAGTGGATGCTGAAAGGATGTTTCCTCTTGTGGGAGAGACCAGGACTAGGGAAGACAGTTTAAAAATAAGGGGTCTCCCATTTAACATGGAGATGAGGAGAATTTTTTTCTCTCAGAGTGTTGTGAACCTGTGGAACTCCTTTCCCCAAAGGGTGATACAGGCAGAGTCATTGAATATTTTTAAGGCAGAGGTAGATAGATTCTTAACTAATGAGAGAGTCAAAGGACATCATGGGTAGAGAGGAAAGTGGCATTGAGGCCACAATCAGATCAGCTATGATCTACTGAATGGGAGAGGAGACTCAAGGGGCCAAATGGACTGCTCCTGCTCCCAATTCATATGAGTCAGGTGAGTTACTCACCTCAGAATTCCCAACCTCCAACCTGATACTGAGATATTTCCTGGGACTTCTATTGAATTTTTTTTAAAGATTCATATATATTTTATGGAAGTCTCATTGCTTCAGTAGGAAATCCCAAGACAATCTAAGAGTCCTTCAGGAGCTTTTGTTGAATAAATTAACTGGTTATTGATCTTGCTGCTGCTTGTAGGATTTTTCTGGACAAATTTTTTACTGACATAATTTGCTGACATAACAACAGTGACAGCGCTTCAAAAGCAATTCATCGGGGTTATTCCAACCTCACCCGCCTGCCTGATTTTCCTTTACAGTGATCAATAGAAATAAAATCAGGCAGATTGTAAATCCGGCAGCCCATCCCATCCTGTCAGTTGATCAGTTAATGCTTGTCTCTTTCTTGATTTGTGTGTCCCTTCTCTCTGTGTTTCTGCCTCTCCCTCTCTATCTCACTGTCCATGTCAACTTCCCTGTCACTTTGTCTCTCCTCTTTCACATTCATCAATTTGAGTCAAGAGGTTGTGGATTTAAACCCCATCCTGCTGTTTGTGCTTGCACTGTTGGCAGGAAAGTGCATTTATACAGCACCTTATTAAATTCATCTCTGAATCAGCAAGGTCATGGGTTGAAGTTAAACCTCACAAACAGAGCACGTAATCTAAGCTGACACTCCCAATGCAATACCGAGGGAATGTTGCAGTGTTGGAGGTGCTATCTTTTGACTGAAATATTAAGCCGAGGCCTCCTCCACCATTTTGTTAGCTGTGGTAGCTCTGTCTCTGTATTTCAATTCCCTGTCCTTTTCCCATATATCTGATGACCTTCTCAAGTAAATATCTATCTCCTTTTCAAACAGCTCCTCTATCCATGGCCTACTGGGATAGCATGTTCCCTTTCCTCAATGGTATGCAGTTTTCTGTAAAGACCTCCAACCAGCTTAACTTGAATTCTAAGAGGACATCCACATGTTCTGGATTCTTCTGTCAGACTGATGCATTGTTCCTTATTTACCTTATATGGGAGAGGATAGATGAAGACATCTGTTGTGGTGGGTATTCCCATCATGCACCTTGCTTCAAAAGTAAACAAGACATCATGCTTACCTCTCCATTGATCGCCACTGCCTCTGGGCTCCTTTCTGAGACAGGGTAACCAGGATGGGATGTCAGAGGCTTGATTGAGAGAAGTTGAACAGATCCAGAGGAAGTGTCGAAAGGATCATCCGATGTCTTGGAGACATGCTCAAACAGCGTGGCACTCTCCTCCTCATCACTGACTGGTGCTGAACCATGACGCATAACGAATATCAGGTCATAACAGTGCAAGAGACAAAAATAACAGTTATGGGGGCAAGAGACAAGATTTCCTAACAAACCACTCACTCAGAATTCTCCCCCTTTTAAAGGAACAAGCAAGGTTGACACCATCCAGGACAAAACTGTCCACTTGATTGCCACAAACATTCACTCCCTCCAACACCGACCCACAGTGGCAAAAGTCTGTACCATCTACAAGATGCACTGCAGCTACTCACCAAGACTCCTTAGACAGCACCTTCCAAATCCACAACCACTACAATCTAGAAGGACGAGGGCAGCAGATAGATGGGAACACCACCACCTGGAAGTTCCCCTCCAAGTCACTCACCATCCTGACTTGGAAATATATCACCGTTCCTTCACTGTCGCTGGGTCAAAATCCTGGAATTCTCTTCCTAACTGCAATGTTTGCGTACCCACAAGAAGGTTCAAGAAGGCAGCACATCATTGCCTTCTCAAGGGCAATTAGGGATGGGCAATAAATGCTGGCCTAATCAGCAACGTCCACTTCCCACAAATGAATAAAATAAAGGGAGACATATCTAAACATTCTTGTGACGTGGAAATATATCGCAGTTCATTCACCGTCACTAGGTCAAAATTCTAAAACTCCCTCCCTAATAGAACTGTAGGTGTACCTGCATCACCTGCAGAGGTTCAAGAAGGCAGCTCAACATGAACTTCTCAAGGGCAAGTAAGGACGGGTAATAAATGCTGGCCTTGCCTGCATTCTCACATCTCATGAATCTATTGTTAAAATCAGAGAAATTATGTTTCATTTACTCATTCATGAAGATGATTCAAGGATGAGATGAAGTAGAATGGGAGGGGGTTCATGTGGAGCATAAACATCTGCATAGAGCTATTGGGCCAAATGTCCTGTTTCTGTAATGTAAATTCTATTTAACATGCCCGTTACATAGTTAATTAATAACACAAAAAAGGAATTCATTTTTTTAATGCAGATCAATTGCTGGATATATATGATGACTAGTTAGTTTGTTGTCACTGCCCCACTATGATGGAAGGGTTCTGCACAGCAGAAATTTATATTAGTGAAGTTATTATACAAATGTTTTGCTTCAAGCGAGTTTAATTGTGGAGGAAGGAATCTAACATGATGGCATTAAGTGTTCACACGGTAACATCATTGAGATTAATGTCTACCATCGACACTTGCTGGGATTAGGGATTATCTGTGTGGAAGATGGTGAAAAGCCATGAAGTGCATGTTTAAACACTAGCAGGGACTGACTGATAGCACCAAGTGATGCTTTATGTAAGGATCTAACATTCTGACACGTTCCTGAACTACTTGTCTAATCAACAGCACTGCAAGCCAAAAAATAATCAATAATTCCCCATCTATATTGACTGTCTGTCACACTCACAGCCACTGCTTGCTAATCAAGCTTCTTAACCACACGAAGCACTTCTGCTTCAAATGAAAAGCCCCATGTTCTTCAATTTTAAATAAGAATTCGACAAATATCACAGAGAGTACACCATAAAATATTATTAACCATTATGGAGATTTGCAAAGTTGTTTTGAGCTGGGTCCCTAATGCTACTGCCTTCATTTTTAACCATTCATGGGATGTTGGTGTCGGCATTTATTGCACATCCTAAATGCCTTTGAGAAGGTAGTGATGAGTTAGCTTTTTGAACCGCTGCAGTCCATCTGATTTCGATATATCCACACTGCTGTTAGGAAAGGAATCACTATCCCACACTCATCAGGAACCTAATTCCACAAAACTCAAAGACCATTCAGGCTATCTTAAAGTGAATCAGTGAACCATTCTCACTGGTGCTCTTGCACTGGAGCTAAACTTGCATAAGAGAAGCCCCACCATGCCTGTCCTGTATGTCCGATTTACTGCTATCTATCATATATCAAGTGCCCTTGTGGCTTACTGCTAGTGTTTTCAGTTCCAAAGTCAGACTCGTGGATTCAAGCCCCATACTGCTGCTTATGCTTGTTGCATTAATGCAGTATCTTATCAAGCATTAGAAATAGCTCAGTGGGTAGCACTCTCTGAGACAGAAGCTTTGGGCTTCAAATCATACCTGAGAGATTTCAGCACATAATATAGGCTGGCACTCCCAGTGCAGTACTTAAGGAATGCTACACTATCAAATGTGCTGTCTTTCAGGTGAGATGTTAAGCTGAGGCCCCCTTCTGCCCACTCAGGTGGATGGGCACTTGATTGACACCTGTCCACAACCTTAAAGATTAACTCCCTCCGGCACCGGTGCACAGCGGCAGCAGTACATACTATCTACAGGATGCACTGCAGCAACTTGCCAAGGCTCCATTAATAGCACCTTCCAAATCTGCAATTTCTACTGCCTAGAAAGAAAAGGGCAGTGGGCGCGTGGGAGCACCACCGCCTGCAAGTTCCCCTCCAAGTCATACATCATCCTGACTTGGAAATATATTGCCATTACACCACTGTCGTCGGGTCACAATTCTGGAACTCCCTCCCTAACAGCACTGTGGGTGTACCTACACCACAAGGATGATAGCAGTTCAAGAAAGTGGCTCACGACCTATAAATAATGGCCTTGCCAGCGACACTTGAAGGAACGAATAAAAATTTTAAAATCCCATGGCACTATTCAAAGAAGAGCAAGGGAGTGCTGCCTGGTTTCCAAGCCAAAATTTATCCCTCAACCAGCTTCACTAAAAAGCAGAATACATCATTGCTGTCTGTGGGAGCTTGCTGTGTATGAATTGGATGCCACATTTCCTAGATTACAGCAGTGACTACACTTCAAAATAGAACTTAACTGGCTGAAAAATGATGTATGATATCCTGAAGCTGTGAAATACAACTTTTTGTTTCTGTTTTGCACTATGAAATGTAAATGTAACATCGAGGTACAATGTCTCAATTTCTCTGCCTGAGAAGATGTATTAAAAATATTATAAACAATGGCAATTGCAGCTTACCTTAATTTTACGCATCATACTTGGCAATTCAGTATTGGATTAAATCCCCCCCACTGCGCAATTTCTTCACTGCCAGATTGACACTGACAGCAAATACAAGCAGTAAAAATCATCCAACAGATTTGAGCTACATAGTGATTAAAATAAAATACTGTTGGGCGAGTTTTTCTTTGTATTCTGCTCCATTCTAGCTATCATTCAGTAATGTGAGGGATCTCTTCATTACATCATTGAAGCGGTTCTACTTCTCCAAAGCTTTGATTGTGGTAGGAGCACTAACGCGGGAACAGTAATAACATTTTAATAAAGAGTTCAGGAAAATATGTCAGGAAAGATATTGAGCAATTGCACTTCCACAATACGTATTTGATTCCAATTTAGATTAACAGGAAATTGGACAGAAGAGAATGGAGATTATCGCGAAATAAGTAATTGCTGTTACCAAATTGGATTTCAGTAGGTTACGTTTTGGTGCACCCCATTAACCCTTTATTTTGCCTTCATCAGCTTAATTTAGTGACCTGGGTGCCTTCATTTTTGGGATGTGTGCTTTTTTGGCAAGGCTGGCATTTATTACCAATCAAGGAGTGGAGGTGGCAGGCCTTAATCTTGCACCACTATTCTGTACAGCAGTTTGTCACAACTGAGTGGCTTCCTAGATCATTCCAATGAGAGATTGTCTAATCACCTCCCCTTACCATTCAACGACATCATCATTGCCAAATTCCCACACCAGCAACATCCTGGGGATCGCAACTGACCAGAGGTGGAATTGGACCAGTCACATAAAGTCTGTCCATAATCTACAAGGCATAAGGCAGGAGTGTGATGGAATTCTCTTCACTTGTCTGCAGCTCCAATAGCACTCAAGAAGTTTGATAACATCCAGGACAAAGCAGCCCACTTCATTGACACCCTATCTACCACCTTAAATATTTATTCCCTTCACCATCAGCACACAATGGCAGGACTTTGTAACATCTACAAGATACACTGCAGCAATTCACCAAGTTTTCATAGGATGCATCTCTCAAATCTGTGGCCTCTACAAGCTAGAAAGACAAAGCCAAAAGATCAATGGGATCTCTGCCACCTGCAAGTTGCCCTCCAAGTCACAGACCATCCTGACGTGGAACTGTATCGCTGTTTTTAATGATATATTAATTGTCGCTTGGTAGTATAGAAGTTAAATATTGCTGAAAAGAGAGAAATGTTGCTGAAGTTTTTTGTTTTGCACTCATCAGTACAAAGGCAAGAATGCCAAATTTCAAACGATCACTGCAATTTATACTACAGGACAAAAGGATGCTGTTTGGTTGGCAAGTTGACTCTGATTGGCCAAGGCATTGCCATTGTAAGGCATTTTACATATTTTTAACGGGTAGGACCTGTCTTTACTCTGCTGCAGCACACTAAGGGTTAAAGTGAATTCTGCCAAACACTCTAATTATACCATTGCCTAAGTGTAAATGCTGAGTTGGATTGATTGTAAATTGGGAACTGATTGTGGCATAGACTTGCGTGAAATGGGGGGGTGAAGAACGGAACATCGAGATAAGGAGACAGGAGACCGAAAAGACCATCAGGACTGAGTGGGTGTGAATAGTTTCAGGGAAATTGTCATATACGTGGTCAAAGGATGCTGAGAAAAAAGAAAGGTGTAGTCACTGGAGTCTGGCTTGTGTCTTAGTAAGGGGTATGAGACAGAAGTGTGGGCACTGCTGAGTTGAGAGTGGCAAAAATCAACCAGCTTTAAAATAAGACTCCACAGAGACTTCAGGACTGTAGCTGGGAAAAGTGACCTGGTTAGTCACTGGAAAACACACCGGAGAAATCGTCAGCGGACTGACCACGTGGGACAATCTCCAGCACGTAAAGATACTAAACAATCGGTAAACAATTGAGTACTGTAACACTGCAAATTGTTATGATTTGAAGTGCATAGTAAAAGAGAATGTCACATATGGTGGAAACCATTGTGCCTGTCATTATTACTCTGCAATTATTAAAAGTAGGGTGTCTGACTCTGATAAATTGGCGATCCTGCACCATGGATAAAGCAGCAGGAAACTATAGGCTCTTCAAGTTCCCGGTTAATTCCAAAAAAGGCACAAGGCTTGAACATATTCCTTTTGTTTGAAGAGAACGCGTTCCTGTATAGGAATGTGTGCTGCTCCTAGCAAGTGTAAACAACCATGCTAATGAGCTCGATTAATTATCTTAAATTGGTTGTTTGTGTAGTTTATAACTGCCCAATCGTGGATCCAACAGTAGCCATTTTGTTTTGGGGTTTTGCAAGCGCAGGCTGGTTGCATACAGTTTATACTTTGCCTATTATGAACAACCCAAGGAACAGGCTGTTTGATTTGAGCAGCCAGTCTCTGGGGCATATGGCCTATGTACTTGGCAGTGCACTGACACTGAAATTCATACATAATTGAGCGATGGGGGCAGGGGTGGGTGGGTAGGTGGCAGACAGGCCGCCTGTTGGATTTTACACCCCCACCCCCGCCTTCAGGCCTGTTGGCAAGTGTATAATCCAGCCCATTAACTCTGTTTCTCTCTCCACGGATGCTGCTTGACCTACTGAGCAAACCTAGCACTTTCTGATTTTATTTGAGATTTCCAGCATTCGCAGTATTTTGCTTTAGTATTACTGCTTTAACTAACTGTGGTTTTAGTATGCTCTACATTGACTGGTGGGGTGGAGCAGGGCATTTGTTCAGAAAAAAATGAACTACTTGCTCTTGGTTTTTCATATGTTTCATAAGACTGTGATGGAAATGAAAGAGGGTTTTTTTTTAATTCTTCGGACATTCTCGTGGACCCCTATTGTACATAAGAAGCAAGAAATAGGGGCAGAAATAGACTACACAACCCCTCGAACCTTCCCCACCACTCAATATCATGTCTGAACGTCTGCTTCAACTCTGAATTCTCATCCTATCCCCATAGTCAATGACAGCAACAAATTGTAGTCATATTGTGTCTTTAACTCAATAAAACAGGTGTTTCACAGGAGCTTTATCAAACATGGGGAGATTTTAGGGTAGATGACTAAAAGCTTGGTCAAAGAGGTAATTTTAGAGAGTGTGTTAAAGGAGGAAAGTAAGGTAGAGCAATGAAGTGGTGTAGGGAGGGTATTCCAGAGTTAGAGCCAAGGCAGCTGAAGGAATGGCCACCAGTGGTGGAGAAATTAAAATCAGGTATGCCCATGAGGGCCAGATTTAGAATGGCAACTGACTGCCAAATCAGCTTTCAAAGGGAAGAAGCCATTGGCACTTTCTGTTGGGGAAGCCTTTGGTAAACATGTCCGATTCTTTCATTGAATCTGTTACTGAAAAATATTTTGAAGAACCAAAACTTAAACTGAATTAATAGGGTAACCTCCTTCAGCCCTTCAACCCTATAAGGACTCTGCATTCTCCAATTCTGGCCTCCTGTTGCCACTTTCTTCACTCAACCATTGGTGGCTGTGTCATCAGTTGCCTATACCCTATACTCTGAATTTCCTCTCTAAGCCTCTTCATCTCTCCACCTTTATGACTCTCCTTAAAACTTACATCTTTGATTAAAGTTTTGATCACCTGTCGTGCTATCTCCTTCTTTGGCTCGGTGTCAATTTTTGTCTGCGATCTTGTGAAATGTCCTGGAATGTTTTATTACGTTAAAGACATTGTATAAAAGCAAATTGTTGTGGTGTGTTTAGTGCAGCCATAATCAAGACCACCATAGATTTCCATGGAAAGAAAAAATAAGGTACGGAAATCCATTTAGTAGCACTAAAATACCTGGAAATTCCTGCAATCCTATAAAATAAATGCAAATAGGTGCTGAGTCAATTGAAATTTTCAAGACTGAAGTCAATAGATCATTGCTGCGTAAGGATATCGAGGTGGATGGAACCAAGGTGGGTAAACGGAGTTAAGATACAGATGAGCCATGATCTCATTGAACAGACACAGCCAATTTGTATTGTAAAATTCAGTTCTGAATACAGCCTTAAATGGTCACTGGCTTCATTGTGAGAAAAATGCTGAGAAGCTTTAGCTGAGCACCATTTTTGCTACCAAGGCGATTTGATTCAATTGATGAATGGGGGCAATGAAAATGAAACTGAAAATGAGGAAAAGCTTGCCTCACACTTGACTATAGTATTAGCCATGCCTCAGTTAGTTGCACTCTCGCCTCTGAGTTAGAGAGCTATGGATTCAAGTTTCACTCCAGACACTTGAGCACAAAAGCTAGAGACTTAAGTACAAAATCTGCACTGACACTCCAGTGTAGTACTGAGGGAGTGCTGCACTAGAGGAGGTGCTGTCTTTCAGATGAGATGTTAAACCAAGGCCCCATCTGTTCTCTCAGGGAGACATAAAATGTCACATGACGCTATTTCAAAGAAGAACTGGGGAGTTCT
Organism: Carcharodon carcharias; assembly: GCF_017639515.1. Taxonomy (NCBI): domain Eukaryota; kingdom Metazoa; phylum Chordata; class Chondrichthyes; order Lamniformes; family Lamnidae; genus Carcharodon; species Carcharodon carcharias. The sequence goes on along the minus strand of NC_054476.1, from coordinate 32,586,697 downwards.
CCCTGGTGTCTTGGGCCAATATTTATCTTTCAACGAATGGCACGAACAAAAAATGGTTATCCAGTCATTATCACATTGCTGTTTGAGGTGGTTTTTTTGCTGTGCATATATTTCCTATCATATTTTACACATTCCTACCTCACATAATTACACTTTAAAAAGTACTTCATTAGCTGTACAGTACATTGGCACATCCTGAAGTCACAAAAGATCAATGCTCTTTGTTTCTTTAAGTGGAACATTAGTGCGTCGTGATATTCTCTACCTGATTTTCAATGCATGTAAAAATGAAAGCAAGTGTGTATTTTTCTGTTAAAAAGGGGAACATACTAGATGAATTATAAAGGAATTAATAAATGCCATCGATCACATCAGTGGATTTTATTGTAGAGGGAGCGTACTGCTCTCTTGTAACATACAATAAAATAACACTTAAAAGCACAGCAGTTCACATCACTTGATGTAACAGCACTGCAGAGCCAGGAAACCTGTAAAACAACAACCACTACTTGTAGTTATATAGCATCTTTAGCCTTGTAAAATGCCCCAAGACAAATCATAGAAGTGTTAACAAACAAAATTTGATTCCAAGCCACACAACGAAATATTAGAGCAGGTGACAAAAAGCTTGGTCAAGGAGGTAGGTTTTAAGAAGAGTCTTATAGGAGGAAAAAGAGACTAAGAGAGGAAATAGGGCATGCAAAATAAAATGCACACCAAACTGTGGCAAGCCTAGTTTCTTGAATTCTTTACTTCCTTTGTAATATATTTACACTACTCGAATTATCATCAGAAAGACCTACATTTGCTTTCATTTCTGCAGCTTTGGAGAGTCAAGTAGAGAATATCATGATTCATTCATGTTCTACTTCAAAAAAGGAACAGCTCACATTTTCAGACCTCTGTAAGTTTGGGTTGAGAGGCAGAGCGTGCTTCAAGTATACGGATATCTCAGGGCTGAGGTGGAAGTGCCTAAGCACTAGCCTTGTATTTATAATGTCACCTCAACCCTTCAGATATGTTGCTCCCCAACAACACATGGCGTTCCAGGGTGCTGTCCTCCAAGTGAAATACATTCAAGAAGTTCAAATGAGTCGAAACTGTGATAGCAAAATTTGACATCATCTTCCAGACCAAACTACAGTGAGTTTTATAAGGTTGTGTGCTCAAACAGTGATTATACGTCAAAAGTTGTAAACCACTTCGAGACACCTTGAGATTATGAGAGGCAGTATGTAAACATCGGATCATTTCTTTCTTTGATAGCTTATTTTAGAATATTTTTTTTAAATTCTTCCCACTGAACTTTCTAGACCTCCAATATGCCCCATTACGGTTATCACAATCTCCACTTTATAGTTGCATTGAATTGCATTATCTGTACAATACAGAAACAGGCCATTTGGTCAGTTGGTCCATGCCGGTGTTAATGCTCCATTCGAGCCACTTCACAGTTTTCCTTTTTGAACCTTATCAGCATATCCTTCTATTCTTTTCTCCCTCATGTGTCTATCCAGTTTCCCCTTAAATGCAGCTAAGCTATTCACCTTAACCGGTTCATGTGATAACGCATTCCACTTTCTCATCACTCTCTAGATAATGAACTTTTTCCTAAATTCTCTATTGAATTTATTAGTAACTATCTTATATTGATGGTCCCTGCTTTTGAACTCCCGCACAAGTGAAAATATCTTCAATTCACTGCTGTCCAATCCTAACTCCCACCAAGTCACCTTCACCTACCACTCCTCTGCTCGCCAACCTATGTTGGTTTCCGTACAAACAATGTCTTCCTTTTTAAAATTGTCAGGCTTGTTTTCAAATCCCTTCATGGCCTTGCCCATTCCTATCTCCATACCTCTTCCAACCCACAACCATCCAGTATGTTTGCATTCATCTAATCCTAGTCTCTTGAGCCTTCAGTTGTCTAGGCCTTAAGCTCTGGAATACCCTCCCTCCACCTTTCCATCTCTCTCATTTATCTCTTTTAAAACACTCCTTTAAACCCATCTCTTTGATGATGCTTTTTTTGTCATCTGATCTAATGGCCCAAATCTTCTCGTCACCAGATTATTGGAAACCAGACATACGGCTGATATGTACTTCGGGACCTTGTGGAAGTCCAGGTGTGCTGACCTACATAGAAATTGCCCAGAAAGTGTCAAATGCCAATGGGCAATTTCACTGCTCCCTGGAACCCTCCGCAAAAATCTTCAACTCTGAGTTACAGTCGGAAATTTTGGATGGTTCCCGTGTACTTGCCTGGATAGTTACCCAGGAAACGTTAGACAGAAAAATCTTAGTCTAACTTCTGGGTAACTCCAGAACTGACCCCCCCCCCCCCCCAATCACTCATACTGGCTGCCTGATTCCCCCCTCAAGCCCCTGACTACCACCCCCGACCCGAACTGACTATGCCCCCTAACCCCCGACTACCCCCTGACTACCCCAACCACCCAACTGCCCCTAGACCTAACTGCCACCTCACCCACTTGCCACCCTAACCATCCACCTGACACCTGCCCAACTACCACCCTACCCCACTACCTCACCCACCTGCTCCCCCACGCACAACTACTACTCTACCCACCTGTCATCTCCCCCACCTACCACCTCACCCACCTACCACACCCTCCCACCTGCCAGCTTACCCACATGCTACCTCATCCACTTGCCATACTACTCACCTACCACCTTACCCCTCACCCATCTACCACCCTACCCACCTACCACCCTACCCCCCCGCTACCTCATCGCCTGTAACCTCACCCATCCTACCCACTTACCTCACCTATCTACCCATCTTACCAACCTAACGATTCACTGATTCATCCATTCACCAATTTACTAACATTCACACTGGACCTCTAAACTTATCATATGGCAGTTAGTGCCATTCAAAGGGAGCATGTCCTGTGTTCCCCCCGACTCTGCTGCCCTTCAAAGAAGTTCCCTGTTGGATGCTGCACTCCACATTTCTGGTAAACCCAGGCTCGGAAGGCTCAGCAAGAAATGTGAAGTGACGTCAGCTGGGAAAAGTTTGAACGGAATTGCAATCCGTCAATGATTGCTGCTCCTTGGGAGGTCCAGGCCAATATCTCCTTATGTGGTTTGATGTCATATTTTGTCTTATAATGCTCCTGTGAAGCACCTTGGAACATTTCATTACATTAAGGACACTATATAAATATAAGTTGTAATTGTTGTCTACCCTATCAAGCCCTTCCATAATCTAAAGACCCCCTATCATCTCACCCCCTAGTCTTCTCTTTTCAAAGGAAATGAACCCCAGCCTAATCAGTTTTTCCTGTTAATTGGACTTCTCAGTTTGAGCATCATTCTTGTAAAGTTTTGTTGCACCTTCTCCACTGCTTCTACATCTAGACCTTCTATATTGAGATCAGAATTTAGGTGAAAGAAAGGAAATAGTCGGGAAGCAGGGGTGCAGGTAAAATGCATTTTTAATTTGTTCCAAATTTCAGTCCAAACCAGATCAGTCTGACCTGAACAGGACTTGCCTGGTCTACATTTTAATTCTGAGCTGGGCCATTATGCAATTGGTGGGCAAGGGCAGAGGGGGCAATGTGGAGTGACTGAAAGACAATTTTATCAAGAAATACTATGTAAGTTTTATGTCTCAGCAAAACAGTATCTGAATAGAACACATCAGCATATCTGCTTACACGTCAGTTTTTGAGGTGCAGCTAACTACATTCAGGTCAAAATCATGTCATCCGCTGTGAGAGTTTAATTTTCGGCATGTCAGTGATTTATTGCAAAGTTTCTGCCACGGGAGCAGAAACGTTGAAAAAAAGAACAAGCTCATCTCACCATTTTTCTTCCTCGTTCCCTCTTTTGTAATTTTCTGCTGTGCTGTTGCCTTCTGTGGAGTGCCTGTGTCCGAGTCAAGATTTCCTGACTGCTCACTGATGACAGAATCCTGTTCACTGTGTAACCTGCTATAAATCACCATGGTAACAAGAGAATTGTCATGTATTCATCTCTCTCTCACCCTTACATGTTTTCAAGGTTAGTTTGACCAATATCCATTGTTTTTTATTTTCCTGATCCTGTCAGTAAATTTCTTAAATATAATTTCAACAGAGTGCGCAAAAAGAAACATTAAGTACCACAGTTTGTAGCTTTCACTTTACACACGTCAGACTGTAAAACTTACATCCCTCAAAATGGGTCTTTTTTTACATTTAGAGCATGGGGCAGAATATTACAGGGAGGTAGATGGCTCATCGCCAACCCCCTACCCCCACACCCCCCACCCCCGCCCCCCCCACCACCACCACCCCCCCAACCCCCTTCACCATGAAGCAAAGCCGGTGTGGAGCCAACCCACTCCACGCCAGCCCACCTAGCATCTGTAGCATGCTGCAGGCCAGCTAAATAGAGGCAGTGTGGGACATCTACCTCTCACTGGGAAGGAAAGTTCCTGCCTTTTAGCAGCTCCATCAGTCCCAGCAGCACCAAGAACGCATTAGTGGGCACTTCCGGGACTACAACGAGGGAGACGAAGAAGGCCCAATGGATCCCGGAGACAGGTAAGTCACGGGTCTTGGGCAGGGAGGATTTGGGCAGGTTAGGGTGGGGGGAGGGTGGGGGTGGGGGTGGGGGTGGTGTGCTTAATGCAGCAGGCAGCTAGGAAGAAAGCGGGCTTTCTATCTTGAGGGGTGCCCCTTTGATCCACAAAGGGCAGCCCCCGAAGATAGTCCCTGCCCTTGCTTCCCACCCATCGAAGATTTTTTTTTAAAACAGGCTGCCGCTCCCACCTGACTGCCAAATCTTTTATGGCGTGGGCAGCCTATTATCGGGGTCAATTGGCTTGGTAACAAGCCCAATTGACCCTTAATTATTTATGTAAATATGGTGGACGTGCTGCCGATTTCAAATTTTATGTGTTCCTCCCCCTCCCACCCTCGCTGAAAACACACCTGGCCGGGGTGGGGGGGGGGGACGCATAAAATGCAGCCCATGGTTTTAGCTTTTTTTAAAAATCGAATTAGGACAGGTTAAATGTTTCAGGGTCAATCTGCTGTTTCATAGTCAAGCCTGTACTAAACCTTCAGCCTCCTCCAATCAAATTGCAAAATTTTCTGCTCACTTCTCTATTATAATACACTGTTAATCTAATCATTGCATTATGTCACTCTGGCTTGATTTTCAAAGCATCTCTCGACACCCCACCCTATCTGGTTTTTTATGCATCCCCCATTTCCTTTCTCCCACCATTGGACCTCAACCTCTAGAATTCCCTCTGTAAACTTCTATACCTCTCTCACTTCCTTTAAGATCTACCTTATAACCTACCTTTTTGACCAAACATTTGGTCACCTGTCCTAATGTCTCCTCTTTTGGCTTGGTATTGATTGTTTTGTCTCATAACACTCCTGCAAGGTGGATTGGGATGTTTTGCCAGCTTAATGGCTCTATATGTGTGCAAGTGGCGGTTGCAGTTGTTCTTGGAGTGCTGTTTTCCATTAAAATTAAACACATCGCACCATTTCGTTATATTCTCTTAACCTCAATGAGTTAGTGCTTTTAGATACACTCGAGGTTGGGAAGCTTTCAGAGGAGTGTAAAGACAACTATAACAAGTTTTTAGTCAGCCATGGCTCACTTGTCTTGTCTCTGAATCCACAGATTGTGGGCTCAGGCTACACTCAAGAAACTTGAGCATATAATCCAGGCTGGCCCTTTATTGCGGTACCTATGGATTGTTGCACTGGCGGAAGTGCCATCTTTTGGAAGAGATATTAAAATGAGGTCTCATTTCTCCTCTCAGGCGGATATAAAGATCTCATGGCTCCCATTCTAAGAAAGGCTGGGGAGTTCTCCCCAGTGTCGAGGCCAATATTTATACTTCAACCAACATTACAAAAACTGATAATCTGCTCATTATCTCATTGCTGCTTATGGGGCCTTGCTGTGCATAATTTGCAGGTATACAGCTTGATATTCTTCCTTGAGTTCAGTGATAGCTACTCCATGTGGTGCAGTCTCACCGATCGCTTTTGTTAAGTGGATCTTGCATCCCTTATGATCTGGAATGAATCTTGTCTTCTCCTCAATATCCAATTAAACAGTACTACGACTCAAGGATTTTGAACGGGGTGCCCCTTCTCCATGAACCAACAACTGAAATATCGCACGTGCACACACATGCGATGTCGTAAGCATTTGACAGAAAACCCAGCATCAAACAGCACCTTGTTCATTTTGCATGAAGCAGATGAATGAGCACTATGCAGAACAATTGATCCACTATGATCCACTGTTATGGAAAATACTAAAGATATGGGGCAGAATCGTCCTCCCCCGGCGCCGGCTACCAGTGGGAGTTGTAGTGGGCGGGGGCAGACGATCCTGCAGGAACTGTAAAATCGGTTGCCAACAGCAGGAATTGGCGGCAGGAACTCGCAGTCCTGACTGTCACAGCAGGATAATGACAGGTTGCCAGAGGCTGTCGTGAAGCCCCTTCTCATCCCATTGTCAGGATTCAAATGAACCCGTTCAGACCAAAGTGGCGTGCATACGTCGGGACTTACCTGGATGAAGGCCGGGGCCAGCTTGTGGATAGTGGAAGAGATGGAGGCCTCCAGCAACCATGGACCCTGGAAGATCATGTGCAGCAGTGGGTGGATGGAGTATTTATCATATGGACCCTCGAGCTGCTGGTGCTTCCAGGAAGTGGATCCTCGAGTTGCACGTAGGCTGCTGATAAGGTACTGTTGGGTGGCAATGATCTGTGTTGTAGGGGGGAACAGTGTGATGGAGGCATTAGACAGATGAGTGTGTGAAGGGAAAAGACAGCGTGCGCGGGAGGCTTCTTGCACACGGCTCACAAGGGCCCTGGCAAAAACCTTTGCCTCCCTGCACATGCATGATTCTGGGGGCATAGACCCAGCCTGGGGAGGCCCCTGAAAATGGAGGGTGGGGTGGGGGGAACACAGGCTTAACGAGTAAGAATTGTAATGAAACCACATCAGTCCTGATTCAAGTGAAAGTGTAGCCTTCATACAAAACTGTATGAACATTGAACAATTATAGTGCACCCGTGACATGTGAAATCAGAACTTCTTAATCGTGCATACCCTGCCATTGTGTCTATGTGCTTCCCCGACCTCCGCAGCAGGGTTGGAGGCAGCCTGCTGACCATTATGCCCTGTTGTCCTTGATGCCTTTGGCAGGAGTGCTCTTTGTCCTCGAGGCCTGCAGGTCCCCAGATTACTTTGGTCTCCAGCTCTGGTGCAGTTGCACCCTCTGCACTCAAAGAGGCCAAAGCTGATGGGGTCACAGACTGAGGGGCCACACACCCTCTGAGAGTCCTGAGCGGTCCCAGGGGTGTCTTCATGCCACTCCTCTCCTCTTCCCTTTGAATGCCTGAGGGCCCCTGTCTGACTCCTTGGGGAAAAGGGGCACCTGGATGGAGGTCAAGGTGCCCTGTCACCCTTTTGCATTGCCACTGCGAAACCTCGCCCGTGGATATTGTGATGGAGTGAAGGTCTGTGTGCATCTCTGCAGAATCTGGTCATTCTGCTGGGCAAGGGTCTCCATGGCGTCCACCACTGTCCTCATGGAGACCTCAATGCACACACATGTCGGTACCACTTCATCAGAGAGCAGGCGGACAGATTCCTCCACCTCACATGCCAATCCGACACCTCTACCTGATGCTCCCCGCCTCCTGCTGCATGTGAAGCATCCTGTGTAGGACTGTTCTCAGAGGCTCGTCATCTGACTTGGACTTTGCAGGGGCCTCTTCCCCAGCAGCCCTCCAAGTGCCAGTGAGCTTAGCTATTCCTGCCTCCTCCTGCTGCGAAAACGTGTCAGTGTGGTGACCACCAGAATGGGAAACCCTGCCTCAAAAAACTCGTAAACCCACTGAGATGTATGTGTCTGGGCTGGGAGAGGGTGCAGGTGACTGCAGAGATGGCTCTACAGGTGAAATGTCTTGTTTGCCCTCATCTTCCTTGCTCATTTGCCAGGCTGCTGGACATGGTGGACTTGGGCTCGGGGTCTGGCATTGCCCTTTTCTTGCTGGCACCTGTAATTGAGAGAGGAGAGAATGAGTGACTGCATGGGCTGCCTCCAACATGGCACCACGCATGAGCCTTCGGTTTCTAAGTGCAGAAATTAAGCATTGTTCCTTACTGGATACAGCCGGACGCCAACCTCGCCATCTCCACATGCCCACTCCCGATCCTCCCCTGCCAGCTTGGCTGCCCGCTCTTCATATGGCGTCAGGTGCCGGAGTACTGCCATGACCCCTCCCATCCTCTCTCTCTAGCGCTTGTCGCCAATTTGTCCTGCACAAGGAGAGAAAATGGCGTGAGAGAACTGGCATACCCCTGCTGCCAGTCGACAGCAGCAACCCTCTGGCTACTGTGTGCCATGTGGAAGCTCCACTGCACCTGGACCACTAGAGTTCACTGGCAGCGCCCGCCAGAACAGTGAGCTCATGCGCATAGAAGGAATAGACATGAGGAGGCATCTGCTGTGCTTGCTGGTGTCCTCTACGCCAGACCCTACACCGCCCCCCCCACCTCCACAACATAAGCTGTCTGTGTTGCAGGATCAGTGACCCGCAGTCACCTCTGTACCTGCAGACTAGGTGGACTGCAGTGTGACATGAGACCTCAGCGTTTCATGTTGTGAAGCCCTTTATGCATGGGCAGCACTGATGGTAGCCTGTCCACTGAGGCCCATCACCCAGTTCCCACTCTGAGGTAAGTTGTAGCAGTTGAGGGTTCACTTACCCTGGCGGCATGGATCAGGTCGTTTATCCTTCTCCTGCTCTGCAGGGCTATCTTCTGGTGTGTGCTGTTCACACTCACCACCCTGGCAACTGCCTCCCATGCAGGGTTGGTGAGTTGATGGGGCCTCTTCCTTCCATCTCTGGGGTACAAGATGTCCCTCCTCTCCTCTACTGTATTCAGCAATATCTCCAGGGATGTGTCATTAAATTTGGGTGCCGTTGCAGCTAGCTGTCTCCGAGCCATTTCCTACACCACAGTTCAGATTCAGCAAGAGCAGCAGCTGTCCGGGCACCTTTTAAATATGGTGCCCAGAAATGACGGAAGGGCACGTGACATCCTTTGTAAAACGTCAGGAAACTCCCGGCTGCATAATCAATGAGCCAAGCATTGTGCGATTCAGCGGGATTTCCCGCTGGGCTACACAGCGTATGGTAGGGTGTTGGGGGCAGTGGGAATTCAGCCCATCAAGTTGTCAGTCAAATTTACAACCCTCTGAGTTGTTATTCTGGGATTCCTCAGCATCTTTTTTAGCTGTGGTTGAGCTGTGTGAATGGGAAAGGAAAATATGATCACCTTCGTATATCCTGGTCTGCTATCATCACCCTCCCCTTTTAATATTTGCTCTGTACGGTACTGTAGTGGTTACGTTATTGAACCGGCAATCTAGAGGTCAAGAATAAAAGCCTGGAGGCATGAGTTCAAATCCCTCCATGGCTGCAGTGGAATTTAATTTTTGTCAATGAAATAAATCTGGAATAAAAAGCTAGTATCAGTAACAATAACCTACAGACTGTCATAAAAACCCATCTGGTTCACTAATGCCCTTTAGGGAAACAAATTCGCCAGCCTTACCCAGCCTGGACTAGATGCGACTCCAGACCCATAGCAATGCAATTGACTCTTGATTGTCCTCTGAAATGGCCGAGCAAGCCACTCAGTTGAATCAAAACTGCTATTGCGGACCGCAGAGATTCAGGAAGGTGGATCACTACTACTTTCTCAAGGACAATTAGGGATGGGTGATAAACCTGGCCTTGCCAGTGATGCCCACGTTGAATGAATTAATTTAAAAAATCTGGTTTCACAAATGCCACAACATTGTTTTAAATGCACTGTGAATTAATGCTTCAAATCACCGTAGCAACCAAACAGTTTTCAGGTCACTGACTCATCATTGTGAAAAAAAATATGCTGATCTCAACATTACAGAAATACTGTAAGTTTAAGATACAAATTCAGCACTGGCAACCCAGGAAAAATCCAAAATCATCACATACTCCATAAAACCTTCCCTCCAAGAGCTTTATCAATCTTCCCTTAGACTTAAAAGATTTATACATTCTTTGAATCGATGGTTCAGATTAAGAACAGCTTTCAAAGGAGGTACAAATGTTGAGATTCGCATCAGCCTGATGTGTGATTGAAATCCCCACTCATCCCTTGTTCTGTTCAACATGCCAATGCTTGCCTCACATTCACCATGGTTGTTGAGCACTCTTATAATGAGGATGTCAAAAACTGCACACAGTATCCCAGATGTAGCTTGATCAATGGCTTATACAAAATCATCCTGGTTTCTGCTCTCTATATCCTCATTTGTACCAAGTCTCATACAACCACCACCACTGTGCTCGCTAACCTTTCTTGTTTCCCAATTGGGCAATAACTCAATTTTAAAATTCTCACCACTATTTTCAAATCTCTCCATGCCCTCAACCCTCCCTATCTCTGTAATCTCCTCCAGACCTACAACCCCTCAAAATATCAGCACCCCTCTAATGATGGCTTCTTAAGCCATTACTCGACCACTGGCGGTCATACATCAGTTGCTTAGGCCTTAGGCTCTGGAATTACTTCCTGAACCCTCTGGGCCTTTCTACCTCGACTCTTTCAAGTCAATCCTTAAAAACTAATTCTTTGGCTAAGCTTTAGCTTACTTGTCCTAACGTTTCCTTATGTGGCTCGGAATGTGGGTGTCGCTGGCTAGGCCAGCACTTATTGCCCGTCCCTAGTTGCCCTTGAGAAGATGGTGGTGAGCTGCCTTCTTGAACCGCTGCAGTCCATGTGGTGTAGGTACGCTCACAGTGCCATAAGGGAGGGAGTTCCAGGATTTTGACCCAGCAACAGTGAAGGAACAGCGATATATTTCCAAGTCAGGAAGTTGAGTGGCTTGGAGGGGAACTTTCAGGTGGTGGTGTTCCCATGTACCTGCTACCCTTGTCCTTCTAGGTGGGAGAGGTCATGGATTTGGAAGGTGCTGTCTAAGTAGCGTTGGTGAGTTCCTGCAGTGCATCTTGTAGATGTACACAGTGCTGCCACTGTGTGTTGGTGGTGGAGGGAGTGAATGTTTGTGATGGGGTGCCAATTAAGCGGGCTGCTTTGTCCTGGATGGTGTCAAATTTCTTGAGTGTTGTGGGAGCTGCACTCATCCAGGCAAGTGGAGAGTATTCCATCACATACTGACTTGTGCCTTGTAGATGGTGGACAGGCTTTAGGGAGTTGGGAGGTGAGTTACTTGCTGCAGGATTCCTAACCTCTGATCTGCTCTTGTAGCCACAGTATTTATATGGCTAGTCCAGTTCAGTTTCTGGTCAATGGTAATCCCCAGGATGTTGATAGTGGGGGATTCAGCGTTGGTAGTGCAATTGAATGTCTCTTGTTGGAGACGGTCATTGCTTGGCACTTGTGTGGCGTGAATATTACTTGCCACTTGTCAGTCAATGCCTGGATATTGCCCAGGTCTTGCTGCATTTGGACATTGACTGCTTCAATATCTGAGGAGCTGCGAATGGTGTTGAACATTGCGCAATCATCAGCGAACATCCTCACTTCTGACCTTATGATGGAAGGAAGATCATTGATGAAGCAGCTGAAGAAGTTTGGGCCTGGGATTCTACCCTGAGGAAATCCTGCATTGGTGTCCTGGAACTGAGATGCTTGACCTCCAACAACCACAACCATCTTCCTTTATGCTAAGCATGACTCCGACCAGCAGAGAGTTTTCCTCCTGATTCCCAATGACTCCAGTTTTGCTAGGGCTCCTTGATGCTACACTCGGTCAAATGTTGTCTTGATTTCAAAGGCAGCCATTATCACCTCTTGAGTTCAGCTTTTTTGTACATGTTTGAAACAAAGCTGTAATGAGGTCAGAAGCTGAGTCGCACTGGTGGAACCTAAACTGAGGGCAGAATTTTCCATTTGTCGGGCGGGCGGGCCTGACCCAGTCACAGGCGGGCGCAGAGCTGATCACTGCCAGCGATCGGGGTCGCACCGCCATTTTACGTGGGTGGGCCAATTAAGGCAGATGGGGGAGAATCCTTAAAAGCGAGAGTGTGCTCTTTCGCGCATGCGTATGAAAGAGCGCACATCTTCCTGAGGCTAAGTGCAGCCTCAGGGAGATCGCTTCCACTTTTAAAAATATTAAAAATAGAGAAAAGAAAAGTCCCTTACATGTCCCCTTCATGTGACAATGTCATATGAGTTGGGACATGTTCATAATTTACAGAACAACTTTATTACAAGTTTTAAAACCCGCAGCTGATTTTGCTGTGCCCCTGTCTTCCTGAAAATTTAAATGGGGCAGGGTGACATCGGAGGTTCCGCCTGACATCATCCCACGTCATTTTATGCGTCGGCGAGTGGGTCCCGACCCCTGTTTGCCAACAGCAAAATTCTGCCCTGGGTGTCAGTGTGCAGTTTATTGCTAAGCAAGTGCTGCTGATAGCACTGTTGATGACCCCCTCCATCACTTTACTGATGATTGAGAGTAGACTGATGGGGTGGCAATTGGCCGGGTTGGATTTGTCCTGCTTTTTGTGTACAGGACATACCTGGGCAATTTTCCACATAGGCAGGTAGATGCTAATGTTGTAGCTGTACTGGAACAGCTTGGCTAGGGGGGCATGGCAAGTTCGGGAGCACAATTCTTCAGTACTATTGCCAAAATGTTGCCTGATAGCTCTTCTGCGAGGTACCTTGGGACATTTTTGAAGAGGCACCATATAAAGAGGAATAATTCAGAGTTGACCAGTCATGGATTTCTTTTAACTTGGTTAAAAAAACATTCACATTTCATTATATGGGTTATATGTTGCTTTCCTTACTTAAGGACAACACAACATTGGATGAAGGAGCAGTACTTATGCTTCACTAGTCAAAAGTGACATCTCCATGTAATTCTAAAATGCAGAGGCCAAAATAGTCATGTTAATGGCATGGAATCATGAAGAAATAATCTTATTAACAGCCTTCCAATATCATTTACCTTCCTGAATATATATTGGGCATCAGATAGTTTGAAAATGTACAGGCAACTGAATCAAGCGAATTGGAATTATATGTGTTGCTGCCCAATGGAACAGATATTTGATGCTGGTGTCGTTAAACTTTCCTTTTATCTTGAGTATGCTAACTTGTGTGTGGCAGATCCATGAATTTGAAAATAGGCCAATAGACCTTTAGATCGTGGTTTCCCAGCCCCCCTGCCCGGGGCCATTGAAATCTCCATTCACACCAGCGGGACTGGAAGGTCCTGCCAGCATGAGGGGCTGGAAAATTCCGGCCTTAGTGTTCAGTCATGAAATTACAGCTCCTTGCTTTTTGAAAGGCAATTTTTTTTTAAAAAAACCTTCAACTGAAACTCTGTAATTTGAAATGAGACAGCACAAACTGCTTTAAAAATGAGAGGTCATCTTCCAAGGTGCAGGTGAGAAACTCAAACAAGAACCACTTCTGTCTTACCCCCGGCCTCTTCTACAGCAATGACTACAGCAGACATGGTAATCCAATTCCTTTGGGATATACATCTGCAGCATGGCTATAAGGACAGGGTTTTACCATGTCAAAAAAGGCACCATCAGAGAGATTTCGGGGAAAGACTTCAGCGGAGAAACTATATCCCTCTCTCTCTCCCTGGGAATAAGTGCAGCACACAGTTCAAGAACTCAACGTACCCAATGCCTACCAATGAACTGCCATCTTGTAAGGATTGCAATATCTTCTACACCTACCTGTTCCAAGGAACCAGATAACTTCAACCGGCCACAAAATTTAATAATCTACGCCTCAAAAACAAGCAAAGGACTTCCAACCATATATTCTTTTAACTTTCATTTGGATTCTAACTTTCCTTACTTCTGATACCTGTGTGTATGTAGCATTACACCTTTTATTATTTTTTCTCGGGTTTAGTGGCTAATACACTCGGTCTTTCTTTGACTCAAGAAAACCTCACTGATTGGCTCCTTGTTGTTCACTGCATAGACAGTAAAAATACATTTGGATTTGAATAATGGGGAAAAGAAATTTAAAAACCTTTGATGTGACCTACTGAGGAGGCAGAATAGAAGGGAGCCAGTTCACTCCTCTCACCTGATTGTAATGGTTAGTACAGAGATACACATGTGTGTATTTAAATGGGAAATGCGCTTTAGTAGATACCTATTATTGAACAGCTAGGTGTAATGGACTGAGCACCTTTTGTGTTGAGATTGCTGGTATTCTCTTGGTTAAATCAGTGCTCTTAACACACACGCAGCAAGGATTTTGGATTTAAAGGGAGCATGACTTATAGGTAGGGCACAGTGTTGTAACACCTGATATTACAACCTATTGTCCTCTTCCAGCACAACTCTCCATGGTGTGGGGGGGGGGGAGGGGGTTGGATTAACCTCTTATACATTTTCTAAGTGTCAGCCATGTCTCATTGGGTCTCCAAGTCAGAAGGTCATAGGTTCAAGTCACACTCTAGAGGGCTGTGCACAGAATCCAGGCTGACACTTCAGTGCACCATTGGAGGTGTTGTCTTTTAGGTGAGGCAATAAACGGCAATATCCAAAGAAGTTCTCCCCACTCCCCAGGGTCAATATTTATACCTCAATAACCATCACTAAAGTAGATTATCTGGTCATTAACACATTGGTGTTTGTGGATATTTGCTGTGTCAAAACTATCTGCTACTTTTCCTACATTACACAATAACTCCACTTCCAAAGTACTTCAGTGACTGTAAAGCACTATAGGGTATCCTGAGGCTGTGAAAGGCACTAGAGAAACACACGTCTTTCTTTTCGTTCTTAATGGCTAAAGGTCTGATAACCAAGGGGCACAGATTTAAGATCATTATCAAAAGAACCAAAGGCCACAGAAGGCAAAACCTTTTATACATAGTGAGTGGTTAAAATCTGGCAAGCACTGCCTGCTGGGGTGGTGGATGCAGATTCAAGAGCAGCCTTTGAAAGGGAATTCAATACATACTTGAAGAAGAAAAAAATCGCAGAGAGCGAGGGAAAGCGCAGAAAAATGGGACTAACAGGAATGCCCTTCGAAAGAGCTGGCACAAGCTTGAAGGGCTGAATGGCCTCTTTCTATGTTGAGTTATTCTATAATATAAATGCAAGCCTTTCTTTTTTTTTCTGATTTTTCCTGTGACTTGGCTGCTCAAAGAAACAGCAATGCCTAACCAAAGCAAGGACACAAGGCTGACTTCCTGGAGAAACAGGAGAAATTTCCACCATGCATTTATCTGCAACTTTAAAAAATTTTCATAGCAAACGCAAAAGAATGAAATGAGAAGATGTGACTGAGACTTTAACAAGAGGCAAGAAATTTACTGTTCCTAATCAATCTCTGTGGAACTTCATCTGCTATTTCTACTTTGATTAATTAGAAGGAATACAAACTGTGAAATGTAGTTAGCTTTTATTACAATAGCAATGACTTGCATTTATGTAGCATCTTTAACATATTAAAATGCCAAAGGCACTTCACAGGAGCAATTATCAAACAAAATTTGACACCCAGGCATGTAACCAAGAGGTTGGCCCAAGAAGTTGGTTTTAAGGAGTTTTGAAATGAAGGAGAGAGAGGTAGAGAGGCAAAAAGGTTTAGGGAAGGAATTCTAGAGTTCAGGCAGCTGAAGGCAGGGCTGCCAATAGTGGAGCAATGAATATCGGAGATGTGAGAGAGGTTAGAATCAGGGGAGCATGCATATCTCAGAAGGTTGTGGGGCTGGAGGAGGTTACGGAGAATTGAAAACAAGGTTGTGAATTTTCGTTTGGTAGCACAGAACTTGAGTATTGCTGAAAAAAGAGACACGTCTAAGTTTTTCGTCTTGCACTAATCAGGACACCCACGTGAAAACCAATATAAGAACATGTACATACATTGTGCCTGTTTCAGCTAAACTAAATAAGTGACAGCCAATCACTGACTCATTCTTCAGGGCAATGCCTTGACCTATCAGGATCAAGTCGCCTGGTTTAAATTTCAAACAACGCTTGGCAGTTAACTGTCAGTTACCATCACTGATGCATTCTCCAGGGTAATGCCACTTGCCAAACAAACAACACTCTTCACACACACCATAAATTATTGTGAATTTCCTGATGAGTGCAAGATGAAAAGCTTAGACATTTCTCTTTTTTCAGTAATACTCAAGTTGGGAACTTTCACATAAAAACTCAGCAACTCTGGTAGCATCTGTGGAGACAGAAACAGAGTTACCATTTTGAGTCCAATAAGACTTCTTCGGAACTGAAGGAAGGCAGAAATGTGAGGGGTTTTATGCTGTGGAAGGTGGGGGGAGGTGAAACAAAAGGGAAAGTGTGGGATGAGTTAACCTTCGCTCTGTGTTCCTTACCCAACAAAAAGGCTCAATGAAATAAGTACTCGAGTGTGAGACTGTACCTTCAAAAGGAAAACTGAGTGGAAACAAAACTAGGAAAAAGCCCCAGGAAAGAAATTTTAAAGTCCAGGGGAAGGATCTTCGGTTGGCGAGCGGAGTCAGGGCCCGCTGACTGACACGTAAAATGACGCGGGGTGACGTCGGGTGGAACGCGCAACGTCACCCTGCGTCATTTCCATTTTCAGGTCAGCGGGGGCACAGTCGGATCAGCTGTGTGCCCACTGACCTGTCAATGGCCTATTGAGGCAATTGAAAAAGTAATCAATATCATTAATGGACCTGCCCGTCCAACCTTAAGCTTGGCGGGCAGGCCAGGAGCCCTGGCGAGCTTCAGAAAAAGCATGAAATCTCATCCACGGGCGAGATGAGGTTTCATGAGGGTATTTAAATATTTAAAGGTTTCAATGAAAGTTATGGATGTGTCCCAACTCATGTAACAGTGTCACATGAGGGGACATGTCACGGGAATCTTTCTATCATTTGTTTAACAGATTTTAATTTGGAGCCAATCTCCCCGAGGCAACACTTAGCCTCAGGGAGATCAGTGCGCTCTTTCCTGTGCATGCGTGAAAGAGCACACTCTCAGCTGAGGGAATCCCTTCCCGCCTGGCGGACGTCATGCTGGGTGGGCCTTAATTGGCCCACCCATGTAAAATGTCGGCACATCCCCGAACGGAGGCGCCGATCGGACACGCGCCTGCTCGTTCCCACCCTCCCGCCTCAATGGGGGGAAAATTTTTCCCCAGGTGTTGCTGGACCAAGAGCCAATGTAGGTCAGTGAGCAGAAGGGTGATAGGTGAATGACACTTGGTGCAAATTGGGATGGGGCAATAGAACATTGGGTAGGCTCAAGTTTATGGAGGGTGAAAGCTGGGTGGTTGGCCAGGAGAACACTGGAATAATTGAGCCTGGAAGTAAAAAAGGTGTGGGAGTTTCAGCAGCAGATCAGCTGAAGCAGCGACAGACAACAGGTAATGACACGGAGACGAAAATAAGCGGCCTTGATGATAGAGAAACTAGACAGTCAATCATGAGTATTCCCCGCATTTCCTGCTTTTATTTCAGACTTTGAGCATCTGCAGTACTTTGCTCCCATAGCTGTGGAACCTCATCTGCTTTTTCCACATTGATTAATTAGAGAAAATGCAAGCTGTGAAATCTCAATATTTTATCTTTGATAACCAACACGTTAAATAGCCATGGCAATAAAGAACAAAGCATCCTGCGCAGGATATAATGAAAGCACATTTAAAAATGTTTAACCAACCATGGTTTCCCATCTAGTCTCAAGTTATAATGGCATGAGATTTTCTCCCATAAAACACTGGAATTGCATTCACATGACAACTTCGATTTTAGTAATGGATGATGTTCTCCTTCAAATTATGCAGCCCTGAAAAGTCACCCAGCTGAACATATTGGCTATTTACATTGTATTTACAGCCCAGAAACAGGCCATATGCCTCAGCAGGTCTATGCCAGTGTTTATGCTCTACACGAGCCTCCTACTGTGATTTTTTTTCAGTACGAGCATGCCGAATGGGGAGATCCCAAGAGTACTCTGTGCTGAGTCAGTGAACCTTGACCAGGATAGTGGCATACAAAGCAAAGAGATGGGATGTTGGTGTTCCATGTTTAGGGAGACGCAGGAATTATGCTATTGGTCTTCATTGTATGTGCATTTGTTTATGTGTCTGCGTTTGTGTCTCTCTGAATGTGTATGTGCGTATGTGTGTTTGTGTGTGTCTGCATTTGTGCGTTTATGGGTTTGCATGTGTATTGCTCAAAAGGAAGATATGTTGCTGAAGCTTTTCAATTTGCACTCACCAGAGCAAAGGGAGCTACAGAGTTAAATTTTGAAGTCATAGAATCTTGGAGTACAGCCATTCCACCCATCATGTCTGTGCTGGCTCTTTGAAAGAGCTATCCAATTCCCTTTTGAAAGTTACCATTGAATCTGTTACCACAACCCTTTCAGGCAGTGCATTCCAGATCATAAAAACTCAGTCCTCTATATCTCCCAAATCACTTAAATGATTTAAACTGTCGCAGCATTCCTGATCATTATCTTGTTATGCAGCAGCCTTCATTCCAAGGGTCTTGGCAGAAACTGTGGGAAATGGGAGAAAATTGATTGACCAGGAATGGGGAAAGTCACAGCTGCTGCTGGTTTATATAAATGAATTTTCGTTATTTCAAGAAATTTATTTTTAAAAATGCCTTTTATCCACTGGGGGGAAATAATCCAAAATAGACATCTGCCTCTGTGGTAATGATATCCAGATAGAAGATTATTATGCCAGATTTTTCTGTCAAAACAATGGTGAAGCTAATGGCGTTTGACATTATTTATGCTTGGGTAGTACAGCAATTTCAGACGGGGATGGAGGGCCATTGATTAGGTAAACACAAAATTTCAAAGTTGCTAGCCAAGTTGCGTCATTCCGCTATTAGGTTCATGAAAACACCATTGAAAAGAGTTGAACACCATGAAGTTGCTTATTTGTGTGGTGGACACAAATCAAATTCGCCTTGGGGCCTCCCAATCTCACAGGGCACTGAGTTTTACTACAATCACCGGATTTCTCCAAGTCCAGGGAATTTTTGACTGCACCCATGTTGCCATTGGGGCACCCATTGACAAAATGGCTAGATTCCTCAATAAAAAAAGGCTTACCACTCCCTGACTGTGCAGCTGGTCTGTGGTCACAGGAAGAAGTGCTTTCCTGGAAGTTGCCATGACCACTCATTTTTCGGCAGTCAACCCTTCTGCAGTTCTTCCAACCCAAACTCCTCAGGTCTGTGGATGGATTCTAGGAGGCAAGGGCTGTCCTTTGAGGAGATGGCTCCTCACCCCTCTACAAGTGCCACAAATAGAGCCACAAAGGTATTACAAAGATTGTCATCTGCTCACCAGAACCCTCATCAAGCTTGCTGAAAATGGACTTTCACTGTCTGGACCACTCTGGTGGGACTCTGCAACACACACCTGCCATGGTCGGCTGTCTACTTCATGCTTTATAACATGGCCCAGCAAAGGGACCTTTGGAAAGGTGGAGCCAGAGGAAGGTGTGATGTAATCAGAGGAGAAGGAGGAGGAGGAGGCAGAACAGGAGATGGGAGAGGATGAGAAGGTGATGCAAAGGGGGAATCTTCTGCTGCTATGAGAGGGTCCAGTGGCCATGGAGGTAGCCAGGTCCGGGGTGTCACAACGAGGTATTTCTAGGTAGCTGTGATTGTGAGGGACCACCTGATCCAGGAAAGGGTCAGTTAGTGAACTCCGAGGCCTGAGGGACTAACCACATGGCTGTGAATGCAGCAAGCATGTGCTGCCGCAGGAAAGGCAACCATCCATCCAGCCTATGTAACCTCACCGTAACAGAGAGATGGGAAACAACCTGGAGTCTCCACAGTCACTGGTGAGAAGCTAATGTTTTGTTTACAGACTTTTTACTGCAGCACAGCACAAAGTTTGGTAAATCATGCAAATCATGATTATAAAGAGTGAGTTTATTTACAGAGTGAGACTTGCTTACTAATATCATGCAACATCAACATGATACCACAGTAATCCACTTAGTGCTAAGAGTGATGCAATACCCTTCCTGTGTCATGCCCGCCTTGTTGCCTCAGAGGAGGTGGAGACAGAAAGCTCACATCTCTACCTTCGCAGCACTGATGACTGTGGCAGACATCCTTGTCTTGGAGGGACCTGCTGGGGCCTCTCCTGGGACTGCTCTCCCAGCATCATTGCAGCGACAACCTTTATCACGGGTCCCTGTTCACCAGATGCTCTCTCTGATGAGGGTGCCGCAAGAGGCGTGACCTTGATTGGTGCTCCTGCTGCCTTAAAGGAGCTTGTCGCTAGCCGCAGCTGGCATCTCCTCCAGCCATCTCTGGGCCACCTGTGCGACTGGCCTATCCGGGCTGCAACTCACTTCATGTATTCCATGGGTATCAGTGCTCAGGTGTTGAACTGACTGGACCAGGCCACGTAAAGCACCATGAATTATGTGCACTGCTCCTGCATGCACTCCAGGCGCAGACACATATGACTGTCCATGAGGTTTGCAAGCCTCCAACGGGAGGAGCTCATATGCTCCAAGCTCTGAGACACTGTTGAGCTCATCTGCTGCACTCACAGTTCATGAGCCTGAATAGCCACAGGGAACTCCGACAGATGGGAACACATCTGCTCCTGCTTCTCGAGGTACTGCGGATATGACTCCAGAGAACCTTCATCACTGCCAAGCAGAGCATCACTGTGACTGTGTGCAGGCCATCAGAATGACTTCCTATTCTGTGTCAAGGTTATTAAGTGGTAGATCTCACTGAGCTCCTCAATCCAATAGAATGATATGAAGTCAGGAGTGCCTAAGGTATTGGTTCATTCGGTGGCCTCACATCTTTAAGATAACTGCATATTGCGATTGGGAGTGGCTCATTTATTCAGCATCATATGTGGAGAGAGGCCCCTTAAGTGGATAATTTGTTTAATTGCAGCACTTTGCTAGCACCTCCAAGTAGCTGTACATTATAGTCTGCACACACAGGCTGGAAAGTAAAGAGAATGCTAAGGGCCATCAGCTGACTGTATTTGTAAAGGGGTCCTGTGCCAGCACGGTAAAGGCTCAGAGCAATGGACCCTTCAAAATTTTTGACGGATTTTGTGTTATTTGTGTGAAGTTATTTACAAATAAGTATTTGACATTTTGGAAGAATAGTAAGAAAGGAAAATGAGGTGGGGTAGCTCTGATCACAAAAGATAAGATCAGTACAGTAGTGAGAAATGATCTTGGCTCAGATGGTCAAGATTTGGATTAAGTCTGGTTGGAGTTAAGAAAAGAAATAAATTACCAGTAGGAGTAGTTTATAGGTCCCCAAACAGTAGCTACACTCTAGAACAGAGTATAAATCAAGAAATAAGGGGGCTTGTAAGAAATGTGATGCAAAGGCATGTGATTTTAATCTTCATACAGATTGGATGAATCAAATTGGCAAATGTAGCCTGAAGGATGAGCTCATAGGATGTATTTGGGAAAGTTTCTCAGAACACTACATTCTGGAACCAACCAAGGAACAGGCTAGCTTAGACCTGGCAACGTGCAATTTTTAAAAATTCATTTATGAGATGTGGGTTTCACTGGCTGCACCAGCATTTATTGCTCACCCCTAGTTACCCTTAAGAAGGTGGTGGTGAGCTGCCTTCTTGCACCGCTGCAGGCCATGTGGTGTAGGTACACCCACAGTGCTGTTAGGGAGGGAGTTCCAGGATTTGATCCAGTGACAGAGAAGGAACAGCAATATATTTCCAAGCCAGGATGGTGAGCGGCTTGGAGGGGAACTTCCAAGTGGTGGTATTCCTATGTGTCTGCTGCCCTTGTCTTTCTAGATGGTAATGGTCATGGGTTTGGAGGGGTGCTGTCTAGGTAGCCTTGGTGAATTCCTGCAGTGCATCTTGTAGATGGTACACACTGCTGCCACTGTGCGTCGGTGGTGGAGCAAGTGAATGTTTGTGGATGGGGTGCCAATCAAGCGAGCTGCTTTGTCCTGGATGGTGTCAAGCTTCTTGAATGTTGTTGGAGTTGCACTCATCCAGGCAAGTGGGGAGTATTCCATCGCACCTCTGACTTGTGCCATATAGATGGACAAGCTTTAGGGTGTCAGGAGGTGAATTATTCATCACAGGATTCCTAGCCTCTGACCTGCTCCCATAGCCATAGTATTTATATGGCTATCCCAGTTAGGTTTCTAGCCAGTGGTCAACCCCAGGATATTGATAGTGGGGGATTCAGCAATGGTAATGCCATTGGATATCAAGAGGCAATGGTTAGATTCTCTCTTGTTGAGATAATCATTGCCTGGCACTTGTATGGTGCGAATTTTACTTGCCATTTCTCAGCCCAAGCCTGGATATTGTCCAGATCTTTCTGTGTTTGGACATGGGCTGCTTCAGTATCTGAGCAGTCACGAATGGTGCTGAACATTGTGCAATCATCTGCGAACACCCCCACTTCTGACCTTATGATGGAACGAAGGTCATTGGTGAAGCAGCTGAAGATGTTTGGGCCTAGGATTCTACCCTGAGGAACTCCTGCATTGGTGTCCTGGAACTGAGATGATTGACCTCCAACAACCACAACCATCTTCCTTTGTGCTAGGTATGATTCCAACCAGCGGAGAGCTTTCCCTCCTGATTCCCATTGACTCTAGTTTTACTGGGGGTCCTTGATGCCACACTTGGTCAAATGCTGCCTTGGTGTCAAGGTCACTCACTCTTACCTAACCTCTGGAGTTCAGCTCTTTTGTGCATGTTTGAACCAAGGCCGTGATAAGGTTAGGAGCCAAGGAGCCCTGGCGGAACCCAACTGAGTGTCAGTGAGCAGGTCATTGCTAAGCAACTGGTGCTTGATGACACTATTGATGACCCCTTCCTTCGCTTTACTGATGATCAGAAGTAGACTTATGGGACTGTAATTTGTTGGGTTCGATTTGTCCTGCTTTTTGTGTACTGGACATACCTAGGCAATTTTCCATAATACCAGGTAAATGTCAGTGTTGAAGTTGTGCTAGAACAGCTTGGCTAGGGGTAACAAGGCAGAATTAATTAATAATCTCATAGTAAAGGATCTGCTAGGCAAGAGTGATCATAACATGAAGGAATTTCGCATTAGGTCTGAGGGTGAGAACATTGGGTCTGAAACTACAGTGTATTAAACTTAAAGGCAAATAAAGGCATTAAGCTAGATTTGGCTTAGGTGGACTGGAAAAATAGGTTAAAACGTAAGATGTTAGATAAGGAGACAGTTAAGGCAATATTTCATAACTTTCAACAAAGATATATTCCATTAAGAAAGAAAGAATCTTTGAAAAGGATGAACCACCTGTGGCTAACTAAAGAAGTTAAGGGTGGTGTCAAATTGAGAGGTGCATAATGGTGCGATGATTGTGGTCAGCCAGAAGGTTTAGAAACCAGCGAAGGATAACTAAAAAATAACAGAGGGAGACAGTAGAAAAAGAGAGGAAGCTAGCAAGAAATATTAAAACAGACAGGAAAGACTTCCATAATACATTAAAAAAGTAGCAAAAGTAACTGTTGGTCCCTTGAAGGATGAAACAGGGCAATTACAGAATCACAGAGTTGTTACAGCACAGGAGGGGGTAATTTCCTCTGTCACGACTGACACGGCTCTCTGTTGGACCTACTTACCTAGTGCCACCCCCTGCCTAGCACTTGTTGCCCTGCACATTCCTCCTTTTCAGATAACAATCCAATTCCCTCTTGAATGAGTCGATTGAACTTGCCTCCACCAAACTTGCAGATAGTGCATTCCAAGTTCTAATAATTTCAGTGTGAAAAAGTTTTTCCGCATGTCGCATTTGCTTCTTTAACCAATTGCCTTAATCTGTGCCCTCCTGTTCTCCATTCTTCCACCAATGGGAACAGTTTTTCCCTATCTACTCTGTCCAAACACATCATGATTCTGAATACCTACATCAACTCTCCTCTTAACCTTCTCTTCTCAAAGGAAAACAATCCCTACTTCTCCAATCCAGCTACTTAACTGAAGTTCCTCATCTCTGGAACCATTCTTGTGAATATTCTCTGCACTCTCTCTAATGCCTTCACACTTTCCTGAAGTGTAGTGACCAGAGCTTGATGCTGTACTCCATTTGAGGCTGAACCAGTGTTTTATACAAGTTTAACATAACTTCCTTGCTTTTGTACTCTATGCTCCATTAATAAAGCCTAAGATGCCGTATGCTTTATTAACCACTCCCTCAACCTGTCCCATCACCTTCAATGATTTATGCACATATACATCCAGGTCTCTCTGCTCCTGCACTTCTTTTAAAATTGTACCCTTTATTTTATATTGCCTCTCCGCGTTCTTCCTATCAAAATGAATCACTTCTATCTAGAGTCTTTCCAGAAAAATCAAAAACCGACATTCGAAGGACTTATATTTCTATAGTGCCTTTCATGACCATAGGACATGCCAATGATGTGTAGTCACTGTTGTAATGTAGGGAATGTGATAGCCATTTGCACACACACTGCTACAAAGTGCTGGGATAATGACGGGATAACCTGTTTTTGCTGTATTCATTGAGGGATAAATATTGACCAGGCCACTGGAGAGAGTTCCCCTGCTCTTCTTCAAAATAGCACCATGGCATCTTTTACACCCACCTGAGATGGGGCCTATCCTTAGCTTCAGCAGTACAGCATTGTCTTAGTAGTGTGCCGGATTGCAGCTTGAACCCACAACCTTTTGGTTTACAGGTAAGAGTTACCCAATGAGCCACAGCTGACAGGGAAAATGCTGGTCCAGTTCAACTGGGTGTGTCAAATTTTGGATATCATAGTGCTTTATCTCATTTCTAGCTGGTAGCATTCTATGAGGCTCTCTAACAAGAACAGAATGAAAAAATGCTGACATCTTCGGAAGACCCTCGGGCCGGCTTTGACCATCTAACAGAAGCTTGGGGAACTGGGTCTCCATAGTCTCCTAAAACTTGTTTGATCATCTGGAGAGGAACTTCCCTGAGTCCTTTCCCAAATTGCTCTCCAAATTTGACTCTGGCTCTCTCCAGGAGATTGCATGGTTGCTTATGCTTAGGTTATAATAAAGGAAAGAGGGACTGGGAGAGGGGATGATAGTTTGCAGAAGTAAACCATGCTAGTATAGGACAAGCTTGATAGCCCAACTTGACCTTACCTGCCCACTTTTGCATATATGCTTCTAAGCGAACTAAAGGACTGATCATGAACATACTTAATAGTAATGTAAGTGTTTGTCTGTATTGTAATCAAGAGTGTTTACAGTTGTGACACAGAAACAAAGACTGACTAGTTACAGTGGGAGTACAGGGGATCAGCTGACCAGAAAATTTTACATGGACTTTGTTGCAACAGATATTGCCAGAAAAATAATCAACCACTGCCTGAGGATGAAAATACAAGCTTTACAAGATTTAAACATTTTAAGCAAAACCCATCTTATTCCCTTCCTCACTTCATTTGCACCTGGTGGCTTCCAGTCTCTTTTCTTCACCCACTTTCACTATCCCAGCTCTGGCTCTGCAATGCAATAGAACTCAGGATCAAAGCACAGGAGTCAGCACTGTAAAATGCACAGGCTTGTACCCAAACAGCTGAAAGGACCTCACATGAGACATCAATATTTCAGGACTGGGTATTGCAAGCTTCTACATGTAGCTGCAGGAACTATAATCATAGAATCACAGAATAGGTCCAAACAACAGGAGTCTATTTGGCCCATCGAGTCTACACCAGCTCTTTCAAAAAGTAACCCAGTTAGTCCTACCAAACCCCTCCCTTGTCCTTTCCTCATTTCCCTGCAATGTTTTCTCCCTCAGGTTTTTATCCAATTTCCTTTTGAATGCCGCAATTAAATCTGCTTCCCCCGCCCTGTCAGGCAGTGCATTCCTCTGGGGGACACCAACGAGAATTGAAAATACAAAATATACCTTCTGGCTCCTCATCTCAGCAGAGTTTTACCGAACAGTGATAATCTCCCGACAAACCAATACATGACTTGCTGCTAAGAGGGGACTGAGTGCATCAACAGATATGCTGTCACAATTTTAACCTAACCCACCCGTTGGAAACTGGCAGGATCAGGTGTGGTGTACACCACGCACCATTTTACTGTCTGTTGAGGTGTAATTAGGGTGTAAAACCAATGTTCCACGCAATCCTGTGGTTTTCCGTCTGGAAAATTAAGTTTTCTTGATCCATTCATGGGATGTAGGCATTGTTGCAAGGCCTGCATTTATTACCCATCCCAAATTATCCTTGAGAGGGTGGTGGTGAGCTTGGATTTTTGATCTCAAATACAACCAAGCGGCTTGCTAGTGCAGCTTCAAGGGGCAGTTAAGAGTCAACCACATTGCTGTGGGTCTGAAGTCACATATAGGTCAGACTGGGTAAGGATGGCACATTCCCTTCCCTAAAGGACATTACTGAACCAGATTGATGTTTACAACAATCCAATAGTTCCACGATCATCATTACCGAGACTAGCTAGTTTCTCTCAGATTAGTTTAATTAAGTTTCATCCAGTGTTGTGGATGCTCCATCACTGAATATATTTAAGCTGAGGTAGACTTTTGATCACTCCAGAAATTGAGAAATATGGGGGTGGGTGGGAAAATGGAGCTGAAGAAGATCAGCCATAATCCCACCGCATGGAGAAACAGCCTCAAGGACCATAATGCCACCAAAACACCCAAAGATTTATGTTATCCCAATTACTTGTCAACAAAGTTCATGATAAAACAATTACAGTTTGACTCCCACCAGAGGGATGGGAGAGATGGGAGCTGCTGTTCAGACAAGAGAATGCTGGCGGGGGCCTCAAGGTGGAGGAGCCTTCTGAAAATATAGGAAGCTATAAAACCTTTCGAGATCAATCAGGCCATCGTTGTGAAGGAGGGGGTCCCACCTGTCTGTGGCACATGAGGTTTCATTGGCCCCAGGCCTTTGGCCGGGGGCCATCTCCAGGGGTTTGCCTGGCTTTGGCCATAGCGTGGTGTCCGTAAGTTCCTGACGGTGTCCCCAGTCTGATCCCAACTGGTCAATTAATTTCCACAGATAAGCTGCTGGTTGTGTAGCCGCTTTTGTTGTGCACCCTCCTCCAGCAAGACCACTCGGGGACATGAATGCATCGGCTTCCCTCCCAGTCCCACCTTTGTGGTCTCATATTAAGATTCTGCCATTTGTGTCTGAAATTTCCATTGTCACATTGATACATTTGCACACATGCTTAATAGAAAATAAAAGATCATCCCCTCAATTTTGACTCCAACTAAAAGTTGATTCTGCCCATGTTCCATTGTTCCATAAAAACAAAAAGAATGAACTATGTTCCAAGTTGCTATCGGCAACTTGCTGACTCACAAAGTAAATACTTAGCCAATCACAAAACCAAGTTCTTACGATAAATCTACATTGGCGTGATGTACCATCTGCCCTAAATAAAATGCTTACCTTCTTCGGATGTCGATAGTTTTTGGTGGTTTGGTGTTAACTGCATCTTGGGAGCTTTCTCTTTCTTGAGGTGCGAGTGCATCTCTGCCAGGCAATGGCAAGACCACAGTCTCCTGAGTAATGGTCACTTCATCCTCCCCACCCTGTTGACCAATGTGCTGCTTGGCATAATCAAACCCTTGGACTGGCTAGACAACAAAATCCATTTAAAACAACAACAAAAAAAACAGAGTTAATACTAAAACCAGGAGATTAACCTTCTCTTAGAACATTTGCTTTCTGATATGAGAGACTCTAAGGAAATCAAGGGATAGGGTGATCGGCCAGGAAAGTGGAGTTGAGGTCAAAGGCCCTCCATGATTATACTTAATGGTGGAGCAGGCTTGCTGGACCATTCTGCCAACTGCTGCTCCTGTTTTTTATGTGGGAATTTTCAACTGTTCAAAAACTTACGGCATCTTTTGCTAGTTGGACGATGTATTTTTCAGAGGTTTTCATCTCCTCTCGAGGTTACAAGCTCAATCCCTCTTTCCCTCACCCATGTTGTCTTCACATAGGTGTGGGAACCTTACCTCTTGCCATGCTGGCTTTAGATGGCTGCGCAAATGAGTTATTATGAAGCTTTGTAACTAAACTCATACTAAAATATTCACAAGGGAAAAAAAATTTCCTTTCCCACCTTCAAATGCTTTGTTACTGGGAGAAACACAGTGAAGATAAACAATCCATCCCAGCTCCTCTAATGCCAACCTGGCATTTCCAAGCGCCGTACAATTTTTTTTATTCATTCATGGAATGAAAGCATGGGTAGAAAGACCAGCATTTATTGCTCACCCCTAATTGCTCTTGGGAAAACAGTGGTGAGCTGCCTTCTCAAACAGCTGGAGTCCATGTGGATAACTGAATGGCTTGAGGGCCATTTCGGAGAACAGTTAAGAGCCACATAGAGTTCGTGTGGGAGTCACATGTAGGCCAGACTGGGGACTAATAGCGGATTTCCTTCCCTAAAGGACATTAGTGAATGCTGCAATGATAATTTCACAGTCACCTTTACTGATTTTATTCCAGATTAATTAATTTAATTTAAATTCCACCAGCTGCTTTGGTAGGATTTGAACTCTCATTTCTGGAGCATCCTTAGAACCATAGAAAAGTTACAGCACAGAAGGAGGCCATTCGACTCATCTTGTCCATGCCAGCCCGAGGATACCCAGGTGCCTTTTCTAATCCCACCTTCCTCCCATGTGCCTGGATTATTCACCCAGTAACATTACCATTATGCATCCATTCATTCCAGCTACATAGGGCTCATGGGCTGTGCACAACTCTCAGGAGCCTTTGGCTCCTGAAAAGGGCTTCTATGCATAAACACAAACATGCAAGGCTCATGGACATGGCTTCTGACCTGACAGAAGCACATTTATTGGGCATGGAGACTTGATGCCTCCCCAGTGACTCTTCCACATCAAAACCTTCACAGATCTCTAGAAAAAATGACTATCAATCCAGTAGCGTTCAGGATTACACTAGCCTTTCAGCTTTTATATTTCTGAGGGAAATTATTTTTATGTTCATACAGGGGAGGGAGCTCATTGCTGGCGAATTAAACCTTTTATTGCATTTTGCACTCAAGGTCAGCAACATCAACTACATCATGGCAACAGTAGCTTGCAGTATAAAGCTCCATCGATACTGTTCAAGCAAGATCTTTCATTACAAATCTCAAAAGAGCTCGCTGTGAGCAACCGTGACCATATACTTGTGGATGGAAACAAAGAAAGAACTTACATTTTTATAGCACCTAATGAGGTCTCTGGATATCCCAAAGTGCTTTACATCCAATGAAGTACTTTTGAAATTTAGTCATTGTTGTAAAGTAATCAGCATGACAGCCAATTTGCAGACAAGCAAGATCCCACAAACAGCAATATAGTAAATGACCCAGATAGAGGGGAATTATTCTGCTCTTCCTTAAAATAATGCTATGGGATCTCTTATGTCCACCCGAGAGATCAGACTCTAAAAGATGGCACATCAGGCAAGGCCACAGTCCCTCAGTGCTGCGCTGGAGTGTCAGCCAGTGTTTTTAACTCTTTTGAGTACAAACACGTTTCCATCTGTTTCAGATGAAGTTACATTGTTTCATAGTTTGCCATTGTGAGATTTGAACTCTTGATCTTGGGGTTACAAACCCAGTACCATAACCACTTGGCTATTTAGGCCAAGCCCGACAGCCAGGGTTTTTATGTGCACAAGTCTCTGCAGTGGAATTAGTTGAATCAGTTGGGGGAATTTTATCAAGTCCTTGGAGGCGGTTTAGAGGCAGAGGGTGGGAACAAGATCGGAGAAAAATGCATCGAACTGATTCCCCAACATGTTCCTAGCTCCTTCCATTTTTCTCAGAGATGGTTTTTGTGTGGTGATGGCAGCCAGCCCGGCGGTAGCAGAAAGTCAATTAAGCTTGTTAAATAGTCAATTAGCAGCAATTTTCCAAAGGCAATTCAATTTTGATAACATTGCACAGTCCCCACACAGTGTCAGAACCACAGCCACTCAAAAGGAGCCAGCTGCACTGGAGGTTGGAGCGGCATCTGAAAATGATGCAAATTGATGGCGCAACTAGCAAGTCTGAGGGTACTCATGGGCAGAGGCTTACCATTGCAAGAACAGCTCCTGCAGGCTGCTCTCTCTGACCATGCCGATTCCCTCAGCCTTTTCTCACAACCATTTCACAGCACCCTCCTTCGAGGCTTTTGCCTCTACTCTACACTGTCACTCCAGCCACTGATTGGCTCTGCCTTCCCCTCAATCCGCATATCGTCCCTAATTGGACGGAAAGCCCAGAGGCAGCTTGCTAGTTGGTCGGCTTCTGGAAAATTGACTCACAAGGGACAATACTCTTTCCGCCAGGTTACAGAGCTGTAAATGGTTCCAACAACCCAAAATATTCCATATCCAGAAAATTCAGTCCAATGTGTGAACAGTGATGACCTGTGGAAAATTTAATGCCCAGATCATTTTATATTGGACAGGAGGCATTTTCATCTGGTGTACAACCTCAAATTAGTACTGGGAGTTTGGTATAAAGCTCTTTCTAAATATCTAATATTGTCCGTATTTAGCATTTAACATTTAACTGCAAGTACTGTTTAATTCTAAATCTCATCCAGGGGCCCAAGCAGGGACACAAAAGCTATCGACTGGGGCACAGCTGTAGATAGTTAATGAAGGAAATTAGCTTGAACTGTTTTTCAGTACATGGGCTCAGCTAGTGCCTTTAGTTTTAAAACATATAAATTCAGACATTTCAGTGCGACCTAGCACTGGAATGCGAATTCAACAAAGTGGGGGAAGTTTTGTGAGTTGAGGGAGTTCAGAGTGGAGGGAGGTGCTCCTTTGCTTATTCTAACTTTTTACACACTGCAGGATTTGTTCTTGCTCTATTACAGGGTAAGAAGCTAGATGTTTGGTGAATAGCTGGTAAGTATCTGTTGAGCAGTTAAGGTCTATTCTATTCCTAAGGTTTAAAATAGTACAGAAACTTGTGGTAAGATTAATAGGATATGTAAAATAAAATAATTAATTGAATAAAATAGTTATATCATTTATTAAAACACATAGGATGGCAGGGCAGGTGCTGTGTCATGGTTGTCATGGATACAAGTGTGCCCCAGGGAAAACACATTTGCAATAAGCATCTGCAGCTTGAGGAGCTTTGGCTCAGAGTCATTGAGTTGGAGGCTAAGCTGCAGATACTGCAACACATCAGGGAGGGGGAAAGTTACCTGAACACTTTGTATCAGGAGGTGGTCACACCCCTTTGGATAGGGTCTTCTGATTTGGAAGATGGTCAGAGACAGGAGGGTGTGACTATAGCTAAGGCAAGTAAGGGGACCCTGAGGGCAGGAATGCAGGAGTATGAGCCTCTGCAAAACGTCAAACAGGTTTGAGGTTATCTCAGGTTGTTTGAATGAGAGTGGGGGCTGCAGTGTTTATGAGCAGGCTGACCATGGCGTTGTGGTACAGGAAGACATTCATGTGGGGGAGCAAAAACAAATGTAGTGGTAGTAGGGGACAGTACAGTGTGGGGGATTGACATTGTTCTCTGCAGCAAAGAGCGAGAGTCCAGGTGGCTATGTTGCCTGCCCGGTGCCAGGGTTCATGGCATTTACCTAGGGCTAGAGAGTAACTCACAGTGAGAGGTAGCGGATCCAGTTGTCATGGTCTATGTAGTTACCAATGACATAGGTAGGACAAGAAAGGGGGTTCTGCATTGTCAGTATGAGGAGCTAGGCACCAAATGAGGAAGCCAAACCTCAAAGGTAATGATCTCTGAATTATTAGTGGAGCCACATGTAAATTGGCACAGGGAAAATAAGAATAGAGAGGTGAATGCATGGCTCAAAGACTGGTGGGAAAAGTGGGTTCTAGTCCATGGGGCACTGACACCAGTACTGGGGAAAGTGGGGGCTGTGCCGTTGGAGTGATCTACACCTTGCTGGGATCGGTGTTCTAATGAGCCGCATAACTAGGGAAGTAGAGAGGACTTTCAACTAAACAAGAGGTTTGAGGGATCAAGCTTGGGTAGAGGTAGCAAATCAAGGGGTAGAGTGAAGGCTTTAGAGCAAAATAGTAAAATGGGAAATGAGGGCCAGAGAATGGTGGGAAAGTCCAGAGAAAAAAAAACTAAGAATACACTAACAGCCAAGACTAGATGATACAAAGGTAACAAAAAGACAAATCTAAAGGCCCTGATTCTGAATGCACGTAGCATTCATAACAAAGTAAATGAACCAATAGCACATATTGAAATGAATAAATATGATCTGATAGCCATTACAGAGACATGGCTGCAGGATGACAAGGATTGGGTCCTGAATATTGAGGGTATAAGACATTCAAGAAGAATGGGAAGCTAGGGAAAGGTGGAGGGGTAGCACTGTTAATCAAAGATGGCTTTGGTTCAATAATTAGAGATGACCTTGGTTCAGGAGGTCAGGATATAGAATCAGTTTGGGTGGAGATGAGGAATAGTAGGGGAAAGAAGTCACTAGTGGGGGTGGTCTTCAGGGCCCCCTAACAGTAACCACAATATAGGACAAAATATACAAGAAGTAAAAAAACAGAGTTATCGTTTCAAGTCCATATGACTCTTCTTCAGAGCTGATCCACAGATTCAGATCCGCAGTATTTTGCTTTAATACAAGAAGCAATATTGTGTGCTTGTGATAAAAGGACAGCAATAATCATGGATGATTTTAATCTACACATAAACTGGAAAAATCAGATTGGCAGCAGTAGCCTGGATAAGGAATTCATAGAATGCTTTTGAGATAGTTTCTTAGAGCAGCACATCTGGAAACAACCAAAGAGCAGGTTATATTAGATTTGGTATTGTGTAACATGACAGGATTAATTAATGACCTCACAGTAAAGGCACACCTAGGCAGCAGCGGCCATAATATGATTGAATTTTACATCCACTTTGAAAGAGAGAAGAATGGGCCTAAGCCTAGTGTTTTAAACTTAAAAACAGGCAACTATGTGGGCATGAAAGCTCGGTTAGCTGAAGAGAACTGAGGTGTTAGGTTATGGGATAGATCAATAGAGAGGCGTGGGAGACTTTTAAGGGAATATTTGAACTCATGAAAAATCTTGGATTAAAAGTCTGATGATGACCACATAACCATTGCAGATTATCATAAAAACCTATCTGGTTCACTAATCCTTTAGGAAAGGAAATCTGCTGTCCTTACCTGGTCTGGCCTATATGTGAGTTCAGTCCCAAAATGACACCCACATCCCATAAATGATTTAAAAAAATTCAGAACACACAGAATAAGTATAGTCCTACTCTAAAAAAAAATTCTAACTGGAAGACCCTCAATCTGTGGTCAACTAAAGAATTTAAGGAAAGCATCAAACTTAAGGAAAAAAACATACAACTGCACAAAGATGAATGGCAGGTCAGATGATTGGTCAGACAGTAGAGAATGACTAAAAAGTTAATAAGGAGGAATAAATTAGAGTATGAGAGGAAGCTAACTAGAGATGTAAAAACGGATAGCACGAGTTTCTACAGGCACTTAAAAAAAGAAAAGGGTAAGTAAAGTGAGTGCTGGTCCTTTAGAGAGTAACAGTGGGGAGTCAATAGTACATAATGAGGAAATGACGGATGAAATGAACAAATATTTTGCTTCTGTCTTCACCTTAGAGGATACAAAAAATATTCCAGTTATAGCTGAAAATCAGGAGGTGGGAGGGAGAGAGGAGCTTGGTGAAATTACAATCATTAGGAAAGCAGTACTAAGCAAACTGCTGGAGCTGCAGGCTGACAAGTCTCCGGGTCCTTATGGAATTCACCCTAGGGTCTTAAAAGAGGTGACTAATGAGGTAGTAGCTGCATTGGTGTTAATTTTCCAAAGTTCGCTAGATTTTGGAAAGGCTCTATCAAACTGGAAAATAACAAATATAACCCCTATATTCAAGAAGGGAGGCAGAAAACGGTAGGCCGGTTAGCTTGATGTCTGTTGTGGGGAGGGTGTTAGATTCAATCATTAAGGAGGTTATAGTTGGGCACTTAGAAAAACTCAAGGTAATCGCGAAAAGTCAGCATGGTTTTGTGAAAGGGAAATTGTGTTTAACTAATTTATTGGAGTTCTCCAAAGGAGTAACATGCGCTGAGGATAAGGGGGAACCTGTAGGAATAGTGTACTTGGATTTCCAGAAAGCATTTAATTAGATGCCACATCAAAGATCATTGCGGGAAATAGAAGCTCATGGTTTAGGGGGTAACATATTAACATGGATAGAAGATTGGCTGGGTGGCAGAAAACAGAGACCACGCATAAATGTATCTTTTTCTAATTGGCAGGATGTGATTAGTGGAGACCCGCATGGGCTGCACTAGGACCTCAACTTTTTACCATTTACATCAATGACTTAGGTGAGGAGAGTGAAGGCATGGTAGCTAAATTTGCAGATGACACAAAGATAGGTATGAAAGTATGTTGTGAAGAGGTCATAAGGAGGTTGCAGACAGAAATGGATAGGTTGAGCGAGTGGGCAAAAAATCTGGCAGATGGAGTACAGCGTGAGAAAATGTGAAGTTGTTCACTTCGGCAGGAAGAATAAAAAAACAGAGTATTAATTAAATGGAGAACAGCTGCAGGATTCTGAGTTACAGAGGGATCTAGGCGTTCTAGTGCATGAGTCGCAAAAGGTTAGTATGCAGGCACAGCAAGTAATAAAGAAGGCTAATGGAATGCTCTCTTTTATTATGAGAGGCATTGAATATAAAAGCAAGGATGCTACGCTTCAGTTATACAGGGCACTGGTGAGACCACATCTTGAATACTGTGTGCAGGAAGGATGTAAATGTGTTGGAGACGGTTCAGAGGAGATTTACTAGATTGATACCTGGAATGAGCAAGTTGCTAATGAGGAAAGGTTGGACAGACTGGGCTTGTTTCCACTGGAGTTTAGAAGAGTGAGGGGTGACTTGATAGAAGTATATAAGATCCTGAATGGTCTTGACAATGTGGACGTGGAACGGACATTTCCTTTTGTGGGTGAGTCCAGAACTAGGGAGCGCTGTTTTAAAATTAGGGGTTGCCCTTTTAGGACAGAGATGAAGAGAAATTTTTTCTCTCAGAGGGTTGTGCAACTTTGGAACTCTCTGCCTCAGAGGGCAGTGGAGGCGGGGTCATTGAATATTTTAAGGCAGAGGTAGATAGATTCTTGTTAGGCAAGGGAATCAAAGGTTACTTTGGGTAGATGGGAATGTGGAAATTGAAACACAAACAGATCAGCCAAGATCTTATTGAATGATGGAGCAGGTTCAAGGGGCCGGATGGCCTACATCTGCTCCTATTTCATAAGTTTGTATCTTATTATCCTATTCGATTTGAATTCCAATCTCTAAGCTACAAAGAGAATATTCGAACTCCCTACAATAACCAATAACCAATACATGCTGATAGGGTTATCGAGGGTTTAAGAAACAAGTTGCTCTCTTTGATGAGTGATGAGATATCTTGGTTGCTATATGGTTCTTAATTCTATTGTTAAAAAGTTAGTGTAGATATCCAGATGTGCAGAATGTACAATTCTGTGCACCACACTTTAGTAAGGATGTCAGGCCCTTGGAGAGGGTAAAGAGGTGGGTTACTAGAGTGTTACCAGGCATTGAGGACTTCAATTATATAGGGAGATAGGAGAAGCTGGGATTGTTCTCCTCAGAGAAGAGAAGGTTACAGAGAGACCTAATAGTGGTGTTCCAAAATATGAGGGACTAAGCCTTCGCATAGATGGCTCACCAAGCAGATATTTAGCAGCTTTCATGCTGTTAAGTGGCTTCATGCGGGCCCTTCACCCTCATCAGGGAGGAGGTCCAGTCTCTGAGGGCTGCTGGACAATGAGATGGTTGGCAGCTGTCTTGTTGCAGTGGCTAATGCGGCGATGCAACGGTTAAGTCCAGGATCTCACCATGGCTAAGCTGTCAGACCCTGTTGAGAGGGGGAAGAAACTGGAGCTGTCTGGGAGGAGAAGGGACGTATTACTATTACCTTGGGGAGGGGCATCTGATGGGCATGGGATACTTGAAAAGGAGGCACCGCAGCACTGTCTGTCCATCAGTACACCAGGGCCAGGATTTTCCCTCGTCGGGCAGGCTTGGCGGGAGCAGTTGGAAAGCTGACCGCCACCCGCAGTTGGGGCCGGACCGCCATTTCATGTTGGCGGGCCAATTAAGGCCCGCCCACCGAGAAATGCACGTGGCAGCATTCAGCGCTGCCCATTGCAGGGGGGTGGGGGGGGGGAGTAAGGAGGGCACGCGTTGGAAAAGCTCCCTGAGGCACACAGCTGCCTCAGGGAAATGAAGAGTTTAAGAATTAAAAATAAACTATTTTAAATTGTTGAAAAAACATGTCCCCTTATGTGACTCTGTCACATGAGCAGGGACATGTTCTTAATGAAATGTTAAAATTTATATTTAATTTTAAACTGCTGTTGGAAACCTTATCCCGCCCCTGGATAAGGTTTCCTAAAATGTGCAAATGCCTTTTGGGCTTTTTGCCCGCCCGCCAACTGGTAAAATTGCAAAAGGGGTGGGAATGTGGCAGGCCTGACAATACTGCCATGGCATCCAATTTTATACTTCCTCCCCACCACCCCCCCCACCACCCCCCACCCACCCCCAAACTCTCCTGCCACCCCATCCTAGGGACGCTGTAAAACTCTGGCTGAGGGAATTAAATACAGCAAGTGAGGAGAAATATTTTCCTCAGGTATGTGGATCAGTGACCACAAGTCATAGATTTAAGATAATTGACAAAAAGGTTAGAAGGGAAATGAGGGGAGATTTTTTCACAGAGGATTGTTAAGATCTGGATCACGTTGGCTGAACGTCTGGTGGAAGGCAATTCCATTATACCTTTCAAAAGACAATTGACATGAACTTAAAGAGGCCTAATTTGTAGGGATATGAGGAAAAAGCCAGAGTGTGGGGCTAAATTGGATAGCTCTTTCAAAAGATCAGCATTGGCACGATGGGCTGAATGGCCTTCCTTTATGCCGTAAGATTCTATGATATCAAGACCTTCTAATGTTTGTTAATTCAGTCAACGAAGCTGAACAGTGTATCGCTTTCAAAATGGTTGCCAGGGATCTACCAGCTTATAGAAACGATACCTCACCTCCTCTTATCCTGTTGCCCTGCTTCAAGTCAGTGATTTATTTTCTGATCTCCTCGTGAGTCAGAAAGAGTACCCTGATACCAATCATAGAGTCTACAACAGGAAATCTTTGGTGTAATCAAGTTACAAACATATTAGTTCCTTATATGTAGCCTGGCATCATCTGTCAGAAATCAAGATGAAGGAGATTAGAAACATTGTTAATGGATGAACAGAAAATTCACATAGAGACACGTAAGCAATCCAAAGCTTATGGGTTCATAAATATAAAATAATCACAAATAAATCCAATAAGGAGTGCAGGAGAAACTTCTTCACCCAGAGAGTGGTCAGAATGTGGAACATGAGACCAAAGAATTAGGTTTATGAAAAATGTAACGTTCATAATACAGTGGAGAACCAAGCTGAATATGGGGTGGGTGGGGAATTTGTTCACGTGGCCACTCCAAGTGTCACTATGCAGGCAATGTCGAATCCTGGGGTAGACAGCACCTTGGGCCATTAACCCCAGTGGTTTCCTCATTAATATCATTGAAGGCATTGCACGCAGAAGGCAAGTAGCAGCACCTGGGGGATTTGCATTGTCTGCATGGCACCATTTGAAGTGGCACCAGAGGAGGTCTAGATAAGAGAATAAAAGGGGCAAAGAGAGAGTATGAGAATAGATTAGTGGCTAACATAAAATCTCCTATAAACATATATATCATCAAAGGTTGACCAAAGGAAAGGTGGGGTTGGTCAGGGACTAAGGGCATTGTGGTAAAGTGGAATGTTTTGTATCATTAAGAGAATGTAGTTAACTGACCACATGATTGCATCGACCAATTGTTATACATCAGGGGCTACTTTGGCAACTGTAAGTCTAGAGCTGGAGGAGATTGAAGAAGCACACATTGTGTTAGTGTTCTGTTCTTAATTCCAATAAACCACCAGTGTTTGTTCAGTTAATTGGTCTCTCTGCCTGTATTGTTTCCAGCACCAACTAATGTGTGAATATCAAGGGTGCAGCTAGCTTTCGCTGGACAAAGCGAACCGGATAACCTAAAACATAAAACTGGCGAAGAGGATAAACCGGATCAATTGACGGCAAACAAGAAAGCCGTGGTAAGCCAGTTACGGTACTTCACCACTACCCTGAAGCAGTTTGAAAGTGCAGTCTCCTTAGTCATTGAGCATGCCGCAGTTTGGGCATCTTGAACCATTCGACCCCATTTCCGATGACTGGTCTCATTACGTTGAACGCCTAGCGTTCTTCTTTACCGTTAACGACATCACAGGCGAGGACAAGAAGAGGGTGATTCTTTTGTCCACATGCGGGAGCAAAACATACGGCTGATCCACAGCCTCATGTTACCTAACACCCCTGATATAAAGACTTTTGACGAGTTAGTAAATATTGTCAAAAACCACCCGAAGCCAAAGCCCTCAGTCACTATGCAGCCCCTATATGTGTTAAATTCAATTCAAGGAATAGGCTTCCAGGAGAGACAACTGCTGGCCATGTAGCTGCTTTAAAGGAATTCATGGAATATTGTGAGTTCAGAATTTCAATTAATGACATGTTGAGAGACCAATTGATATGCGGAATCGGGGACGATGCTATTCAAAAGTGACTGCTCCCTGAAACTAATCTAGACTTCAGTAAGGCCTTAGAATTGGCAACAGCCATGGAGAGCACTATTAGACACTTGGAGGAAATAAAGGATACACAAAATGGCGCCGTCGATCTTGTAGGGCGGGAAGGACGGGTAACAAAAGGCACGGAAATGTTGGACTCCGTGGAAACTCCCACTGTGTACAGACCATTGAAGAACAACAGTGCTACAGTGAAAACCCACGACATTATTAAGAGAAATGCACCCAGGCAGCCTGCAGGCGATCGACAGTTCAGAAATACCGAATGCTTTTTCTGCTACCGCAATGGTCGCGTAATGCGGCACTGTCAAGGTAAGCCGAGACAGTATTTTAAAAACAAAGGTAGAAATTGCAAAATCTGTTTCGTTGGAGAACCAGAGGAAGCAGAATCTGACATCTGCACAACTGAAAGTGGGTAGACAATCCAAGTCGTCATTAGAGTCAATGAACAACCCATCAAGATGGAGGTCGATCCTGGGGCATCAGTGTCTGTCATAGGAGAACATACGTTCAGATACTTGAATAAGGGAGTTTATCCTTTAAGTATGGAAGAATCGGGCACTAAATTGAAAACATATATGGGCGAAGAAATAAGAGTGAAATGGATATGTAAAGTCCTGGTGCAGCATGGGGATCAGTCTGCAAATTTACCCCTTACAGTAGTAGCTGGGGAGGGCCCCTGTTTAATTCATCGCAGCTGGCTCAAAAAGATTAAATTGCAATGGGCTGAGATTTTTCAAATCAAAATGAGAAACTTACAGGAAATATTACAAAAGTACAGTCCCATTTTCAGAGACAGGCTAGGAAGGATTTGCAGGCTACAAGCCAAAATCCACGTGGACCCTAACGCAGCCTGTAGATTTATCAAAGCCAAACCAATCCCTTATGCTCTACAAGACAAGGTTGAGACCGAGCTAAACAGGCTGGAAAAGTTGTATATCTTACAACCGGTACAATTTTCTGAGTGGGCGGCACCCATAGTACCCGTACTGAAGCCAGACCGAAGTGTTCGCTTATGTGGTGACTATAAGTTAACTGTAAACAGAGTGGCCAAACTTGATAGACACGTGATACCGAGGGGCTGACAAATTGTAAAAGAAATTAGCAGGGGGCAGCACATATTCAAAACTCGACGTGAGCCACGCCTACCAGCAGGTAGAGTTGGAAGAAGGCTCTAGGGAATTTGTGACCATCAATAAACATCGACAATTGTATCAATATACTAGACTACCCTTTGGGGTCTCATCAGCACGTGCTATTTTCCAGTGTACCATGGAAAATCTACTTCAGCAACGTTGTTTATCTGGATGATGTCTTAGTGGACTAACTGACAAAGAACACTTAGCTAATTTGGAGGAGGTGCTGAAATGCTTCTCACAAGGGGAGGTACACTTGAAATGAGAGAAATGTATTTTCCAAACCTAGGAGGTAGTTTGCTTGGGCCATAACGCCGACGTGCAGGGCCTGCATCCCATGGAAGGAAAGGTCAAGGCTATTCATGAGGCATCTACACCGAAGAACACTACAGAACTAAAGGCCTTCTTAGGCATGATAAACTACTATGAGTGATTTCACCCAAATCTATCAACCGTACTGGTTCTGTTATACGCATTGCTTAAGAAAAATCCTAAATGGATTTGGCAAGTTCCAGGAGGCATTTCTGAAGGTAAAGCAATTGTTAAAACCATTGGCCCTACTGGTCCACTTTGACCCAAAGAAAGAATTGATTTTAACTTACGACGCATCCCCTTGTGGAGTAGGGGCTGTGCTTTCACACTGGACGGGGGATGGCTCCGAACGGCCCAATGTTTATACATCTCGCACGCTCGGTGCTGCAGAGCAACGATATTCTCAGATTGAGAAGGAGGGCTTGTCTGTTGTGTTTGGTGTTTGGAAATTCCATCAATATCACCACAGTCGCCATTTTCACATTATATCTGACCACAAGCCCCTGCTGGGATTATTTGGAGAGGGTAAGGCAATGCCCGTCATCCCATCTGCTCTCATCCAGAGGCAGGCACTGATATTGGCTGCTTAAGAATACACTTTTATTCACCGATCAGGAAGCCAGATCGCACATGCTGACACACTGAGCTGACCCTGCCAGGTAACAACATGAAGGTTCTAATTCCCCAGGAACTTGTCTTAGGACTAAACTTTTTGGAACTCCCCCCTGTTCAGGCCAAACAAATCCCTGAGTGGACAAGCCGAGATCCACTTTTATCTCATATCCAGGAGCAAGTCTTCAACGGCTGGTCAAGAGAACCAAAGTCTGTTGATATGAAGCCTTATTTCAATCGCAGATACGAGCTTACCTGTCAGGATGGCATATTGCTCTAGGGAGCAAGGGTCATCATGCCCCCAAGAGGGCAAAGGCCATTACTGGCTGAATTACATAATGCTTACCTAGGTAGAATGAAGATGCTTGCGCGCAGCTACTTGTGGTGACCAGGGATGCACACGGATGTCAAAACCCTAGTCAGGCACAAAAGCTATCCCCCTTAGCTCCATTGCACCCCTGGGAATGGCTGGGGTGGCCATGGATGTGCCTCCATGTCGACTTCGTGGGGCCCTTCTTGGGCACGATTTTCTTTTTACTAATAGACTCCCATTCCAAGAGGATGGATGTCCGGTCACTCACATATGCTGCCACCATAGACTGTTTGCGACAGAGTTTTGCAGTGCATGGGTTATCAGAGGTGTTCGTGTCAGACAGTGGGACTGCGGGGAGTTCCACAGGTTTCCACCCCTTAACAGAATAACTCATATCAAAACCTCACCTTACCACCCCGCCTCTAATGGCTTGGCTGAGCGGGCAGTCCAAACTTTTAAGGACGGGATGAAAAAGCTGGACGGCGATTCCATCAGCACCAGGTTGTCATGGTTCCTGTTCGCATACTGGACAATGCCACATAAGACCATTAGTATTGTCCCCACTGAATTACTAATGAAGAGACGACTCTGCCGCCGTCTAACTCTAATCAGGCTGAATTTAGGGGGAGAGGGTGGAGGGAAGCCAAGACACCCAGAACACCAGATATGATGGCCATGGTCATGAAAGAAATTTCACGATGTGAGACACAGTTTTCACAAAGAACTTTGGAGATGGGCCCTATTGGCTATTAGGCGAAGTGAGTGCCGTGACAGGACCTCTCTCCAATAATGTGTCGGTAAATGGTCGAATAATTAGATGACACGTGGATAATCTCCAGACGAGAGAGACAGTCCCACAAGAAGGAATGCTGTCACCACTTGAATTTGAGTCTGTACCACACATAGAAGAAATGGCACACGATTTGGAGGCAACGGTGGGGCCTGTTGGGCCTGAGAGGGTTGAAGGCACAAACTTGCCCACTTCCACCAGAGTACCCGGGGAACAGCTGACTGCTGAGGAGGGGATCTCGGAAAAACCAGCCAAGGTCATTGAGCTATGAAACTTAATATGTCCTGAGAGACTTCACTTGTAAATAGTTATTCATGTAAATAATTGGGATGTTGTGCAGCTTGTAAATGGTACTTTCAAGTAAAGGGGGAGGGATGTGGTAAAGTGGAGTGCTATGTACCTTTAAGAGAGTGTAGTTAACTGATGACATGACTGCATCGACCAATCGCGATACAGCAGGGACTACTTGGGTAACTGTAAGTCTAGAGCTAGAGGCAATTGAAGAAGCACACATTGTGTTAATGTCCTGTTCTTAACTCCAGTAAACCACCAGCGTTCATTCAGTTACTCGGTCTCTCTGCCTATATTGTTTCAAGCACCAACTAAGGTGTGAATATCAAGGGCACAGCTCACATTTGCTGGACAAAGCGAACCGGATAACCTAAAATGTAAAAGACATCTTCTTGTGCAGGCAGAGTTGGTTGACGCAGTATAACTCAATATTTTGCATCTATCTTCATCAGAGAAGAGAATGCTCCTAATATATCAGTAAAGGAGGATGCAGCAGTGATATTGCTGGGATAAAAACAGATAAAGAGGTACTTAAAATGTTGGCAGACCTCACCTGGCCTAAATGGGCCATATTCGAGGTTACTGAGGTAAGTGAGGGTAGAAATTACAGATGCTTTAGTCACAACCTTCCCAATCCTCCTTGGAGATGGGTTTGGTGCCAGAGGAGTGGAGAATTGCAATCATCACACCCTAGTCTATAAAGGGGTAAGACCATGTGACCATAAGACGTAGGGGCAGAAATAGGCCTTTTGGCCCATCGAGTCTGCTCCGCCATTCAATTAGATCATGGCTGATCTGATAATCCTCAACTCCACTTTCCTGTCTTTTCCCCATAACCCTTGATTCCCTTACTGATTAAAAATCTGTCTATCTCAGCCTTGGATATACTTAATGACGCAGCCTCTACAGCCTTCTGTGGTTAGGAATTCCACAGATTGACTACCATCTGAGAGAAGAAATTCCTCCTCATCTCTGTTTTAAATGGGTGTCCCCTTACTCTGAGATTATGCCCTCTGGTCCTGGACTCTCCCACAAGGGGAAATAACCTCTCACACCTACCCTGTCAAGCCCCCTAAGAATCTTGTATGTTTCAATAAAGTTGCCTCTCATTCTTCTAAACTCCAATGAGTACAGGCCCAACCTACACAACCTCTCCTCATAAGAAAATCCCTCTTTTCCCTGGGATCAACCTAGTGAACCTTCTTTGGACTGCCTCCAATGCCAGCCTATCTTTCCTTAGATAAGGGGACCAAAACTGTTCACAGTATTCTAGATGTGGTCTAACTAGTGCCTTATTTAGTTCTAGCAAGACTTCCTTCTTTCTATACTCCATTCCCTTTGAAATAAAGACCAACATACCATTTGTCTTCTCTATTACCTGTTGAACTTGTATGCTAGCTTTTTGGGATTCCTGCACAAGGACTCTCAAATCCATCTGTGCTCCAGCCTTCTGCAGTCTTTCTTCATTTAAATAATATTCAGTGCCTCTATTCTTCCTGCTAAAGTGCATAACCTCACATTTTCCCACATTATATTCCATCTACCAAGTTTTTGCCCACTCACTTAACTAGCCTCTATCCCTCTGTAGACTCCTTGTGTCATCCTCACCACTTGTCTTTCCACCTATTTCTGTTTCATCTGCAAACTTGGCAAGAGTACATTCATTTCCCTCACCTAAGTGATTAATATATATTGTAAATAATTGAGGCCCCAGCACTGATCCCTGTGGCACACCATTAGTTATAGGTTACCACCTCAAAAATGCCTCCTTTATCCCAATTCTCTGTCTTCTATTAGTTAGCCATCCTCCTTCCATGCTAATATATTACCCCCAACATCATGGGCACTTAGCTTATTAAGTAGCCTTATGTGTGGTACCTTATTGAACGCCTTTTGGAAATCCAAATATATTACATCTACTGGTTCCCCTTCATCTATCCTGCTTGTTGCCTCCTCAAAGAATTCTAAT
The DNA here is from genome assembly GCF_017639515.1 of Carcharodon carcharias. Classification (NCBI taxonomy): domain Eukaryota; kingdom Metazoa; phylum Chordata; class Chondrichthyes; order Lamniformes; family Lamnidae; genus Carcharodon; species Carcharodon carcharias. Next base: position 32,542,475 of record NC_054476.1, on the reverse strand, counting down.
AAATTTGTTAAGGCATGATTTCCCCTTCATGAAGCCATGCTGACTCTGCTTGATTAGATTATATATTTCTAAATGCTCTGCTATTACATCCTTTATATTAGACTCCAACATTTTCCCAATGACAGATGTTAAGCTAACTGGCCTATAGTTACCTGGTTTTGTATCCCTCCCTTTTTGAATATGAGTGTTACATTGGCCGTTCTCCAATCCTCTGGGACTTTTCCAGAATCTAAGGATTCTTGGAGGATTACTACCAGTGCATCCACTATCTCTGTAGCTACTTCCTTTAATATCCTAGGATGCAGTCCATCAGATCCAGGAGACTTATCAGCCTTCAGCCCTATTAGTTTCCATAGCACTTTTTCTCTAGTGATAGTTATTGTATTTATTTTCTTCCTCACTTTTGCCCCTTGATTATTTAGTATTTTTGGAATGCTATCCGTATCTTCTACCGTGAAGACTGAAGAAAAGTATTTATTCAACTTCTCTGCCATTTCCTGGTTCCCCATTATTATTTTCCCAGCCTCATTCTCTAAGGGGTCTATGTTCGCTTTGGCCTCTCTCTTCCCTTTTATATATTTAAAGAAGCTTTTACTGTCCATTTTTATATTACTTGCTAGTTCAACTTCAAAGTTCATTTTCTCCCTCTTCATTATTTTTCTGGTCATCTTTCATTGGTTTTTAAAACTTTCCCAATCCTCTGGCTTACCAATAAGCTTTGCCACATTATATGCTTTTTCTTTCAATTTGATACCATCCTTAACTTCCTTGATTGATCACAACTGGTTTATCCCCTTCCTTGAATCCTTCTTCCTCACTGGAATATATCTTTGTTGAGAGTCATGAACTATTTTCTTAAATGTCTGTCATTGCTCTTCAACTGTCTTTTCAGCTAAACAGCTTTCCCAGTCCGCTCCAGCTAACTCTGCCCTCATTCCATTACAATTACCCTTAGTTAAGTTTAGGACAGGTGTTTCCAACCCAAGTATCTCACTCTCAAACTGGATGCTAAATTCTACCAGATTATGGTCACTGTTTCCTTGGGGATCCTTTATTCCGAGATAGAGGGATAAAGCTGACAAGTACAGAGCAGTCAACCTAACATAATGGGTGGAGAGACTTTTAGAGACAATAACCAGGCCAGAATGAATTGGCATTTGGAAACTTATAGGCTAACAAATGGAAGTCAACATGGATTTGTTAAATGCAAATCGTGATAGAGTTCTTTGATGAACATAAGAACATAAGAAATAGGAACAGTAGACCATTCGGTCCTTCGAGCCTGCTCCGCCATTCAATAAGATCATGGCTGATCTACTGGTGTTTCAAATTCCACATTCCCATCTACCCCTGATAACCTCTGAATCCCTTGCCTAATCAGAATCAATCTACCTCTGCATTAAAAATATTCAAGGACCCCACCTCCCCTGCCTTCTGAGGCAGAGAGTTCCAAAATTACACAACCCTCTGACAGAAAAAAATTTCTGAAGTAATAGAAAGAACGGATAGAAGGTAGCATAGTTGGTGTTACTACATAGACTTTCAAAAGGTGTTTGATAAAGTATCACATAGTAACTGGTTGACTGTAATGAACTTGATGTACCGGACAGGTTTCTTACTTGAAACAGATAACTTTATTACAGAGCTCTTTTAGAAGCAACATGGTCCACGACTAGAAAGCTCCACCCCCCGGATTACCTGCTCTTAGGACTCATTCATCAGAACAATCATGTGAACCCTAAAGGCAGCAGGAAAGGTTATACCTTCAATCACTACCTTTCTTCCCCCTTCATGTTTTTTACATTTCCTATTTACAAAGAATATTTTAATCCACAATGTATACATACATACACAGGTCATGTGATTAAAGATTAATTCTCTGAGGTGGCATTGCTCTACCACTTGAAATTCTCCCACTGGATTGACACGATCAGGAACTAAAACTTCAGGGACATCCTTAGAAAGTGGCAGTTCAGGATTAGATAATTCAACAGAGATATCAGGAATGTCTATTCTCAGTTAATCTATCACCTCAGGGATTAAAGGTGCGACATCAATTACAGGCGGAATAACTGGTTGTTGGAATGTTTCTCTGCTCCTTAGATGATCCATATGTTTTGGAACAATCTGGTCTTCCACTTCCACTTGGAATGAACAAGGCTCCAGTTTCAGAGACAATTATATCAGGAATTGCACCTCCCAAAGTAAATCTTCAAACTTTGCTATGAATATCGTGATTCAATTTCTGACTACTCTAATTCTTCTCTATCTTCCCCTCTAAGTTTGGAAACACCAGATTTAACCTTGTACGAAGGCAGCATTTCACCAGTAATTCAGGTGGTGTCGAACCCATAGTTACATGAGGAGTCATCCGATAATTGAACAGAAAACGTGAAAGTTGAGTTTCTAAAGTACCTTCGGATAACTTCTTCATTCCTGATTTGAAAGTTTGCACTGCTCTTTCAGGTAACCCAGTTGATAAGGGATGATATGGTGCTGTTTAATATATTTGATTCCATTTAAACTCTGAAATTCTGTACTAGTGGAGACACTACCATTATCCAAAACAATGGCCGGTAGGCCATGTAAACTAAAATATTGGCGCAGCTTTTCAATAGTTGCACTCGATGTTGGTGATCTAACTTCATGCACATCCATCCACTTAGAATGCACATTGATGATCAATAAAAACATGGTACCTAAAAATGGACCTACATAATCAATATGTAGTCTAACCCAGGTCGACCAGGCCACTCCACGGATGCAATGGAGCTGAAACGGGTAACTCCTGTTGTTGCTGATACTGGAAATAGTACTTGACCATGCTTTCAATGTCACTGTCAATGCCTGGCTACCAGACATAGCTTCACACAAGCACCTTCACCCTCAATATGCTTGGATGCGCACTGTGAAGCTCTGTCAAGTGTGGTTCTCTTCCTTGTGAAGGGACGACGGCTCTTGGTCCCAACAAAAAAATTCCACCTTGAAAACTTAACTCTGTTTTATGGGCATGGAATGGTCTCACCTCTTCAGACACTAGTGAATTCGACTATCTTTGCAATAATGGGTCTCGGATTTTTGACAAAATTGGATCCCGGTTTGTCCAATTTCTTATTTGCTTCACACATATAGGTGAAAAGCCCAAGAAATTCAGTACAAGCACAACATCTTGTGGCAATGGAGCATGCACAATGCTATCTGGTAACAGAAGATGACTGAGTGCATCTGCATTTGTGATATGCACAACAGGACGGTGCATAGAAGTGTATTCATATGCCGATAATATCAAAGCCCACTGCTGAATTCTTGCTGAGGCTATTGGCGAAATGGCTTTATCATCACTAAATAATGGTTTATGGTCTGACACTATGGTGAAATGTCGTCCACGCAGATACTGATGGAATTTCTTCACTCCCAAATATTACTGATAAACCTTCCTTTTCTAGTTGTGAATAACACTTCTCGGCAGCAGAAAGGATTCTAGAGACATAGCATATTGGCCTTTCTGATTTGATTTGTCCTTTCTTCTTCTGTTTGTGCAGCATTTTGTCTTGACCTTCATTTTGATAGCACAGTCAGCCAAATTTCTCTCTGGTGAAAACTTAACTTGGTTCAGTTCATTGGTTGAGCTACCCATGGCTTCGTTACCCACTCACATCTTGGAAAGTTCCACGACATTTCCTTCTAGTTCCTCTTTTGTTTCAATCAGCTGATTCTTCAGCTCTTCAGTCTCCTACTTGTATCTTTTGGCTTCCTTCTGGAATAGTGAACATTGTTAAGTCTTTTCTGTCAACTGTTTCTTCAGTTTGTTTAGAGTGGCGCTATATTCGTTTTGTTTCTTTTCATGGTTTTCCAATGGAACCAACCCTGACCTGAGGAATCCTTGCATCCTATGAAGGTCCTTCGATTCTCCTAACTCATTCCAAAATACACTATCATATTAACTCTTCCTGTTCTCACTTGAAAGATTTCTGACCAGTTGAGCTTAATTTTTTGTAACCAGTTGCGGCCCAGAAGACAAGATCCTTCACCTGTCACTATGATCACTGGAAGCTGGGCTATCAGTTGTCTGTGGTGATGCCCTTTACCTGTCTGTCTTCAGCTGATCTGTAGTTTGTTCGAGATTCAGTGGCTGAGTAACATTAATTAAGGCATTTAAACATGTGTTCTCCCACCACTGTGGTCAAGACTCCCATGTCTACCTTCATGACTAGAGGCTTTGCATTCACTTGAAGGGTGACAGATATTGGTTCAGTTTTTACAGCTTTGACATTGTTTGGAAATAGGTATCAGTATCAGAAACTTCTGGTTCTATTATATTATTCACTTCATTCATCTTGGTCTGCTGAATGATTGGCTGTCTCGATTTCACTCTGTATTGCTTTATTATGTGCCCTTTTTTGTGGCAGTAATGGCATTCTGCCTCCTTAAATCTGCAGTTATCCAGTATGTGGTTACCCCCACATCTATAACAGATTGACTTCTGAATCGTTGTAGAACTGTTTCCACTAGGTCTTTTCATTTGTCGAGCAGCAGAGACTGTCTCTTGCTTCGCTGCTGTCTCTCTGGTTTTCGCACCACGCCTGGCAGTAGGTTCCTGCCCCAACTGAAGACCGGTCCCATGTTGCACATTCTGTAAAACCTGCGAGTTTCTCGCAGCATTCTCCATTGCTAACATTATTTCCATGGCGTGCTTCAAATCAAGTTAACTTTTACAGGTAAATAGTGCTGAATGGCGTCATCGTGAATGCCACAAACCAACCAGTCCCGCAACATGTCATTGAGAAGTCACAGTGCTCTGTCAACTGCTTCAATTTCGCTATATAAGTTGCAATGGACTCTCCCGCTTAAATCTCTGCATAATTGCTGATGGCTTTAGCTGAAAATGCGTCTTCACGAGGTCTACCAATTAGTTAAAAGATTTAGAATTGGGCGCGTTCAGGGCCGGATGAGGTTATATGTCTTGCTCGCGTAGGCACTTAAAAGTACTGCTTCTCCTCCGCTGTTATTTCATTAGCCATGAAAATAAAAACCTAGGTGCTCTATGTACTGGCTCGAGTCTTCCATGGACATGTCATAGGGATCGATTCTGCTGAAGAATGGCATGACTGGTGAGTATACTTTTCTTTTATCCTTAAGAACTGATGTACTCACACTCACAAGGCGAGGTGCAGCGTCAGAGCTATTTATCCTCGTCACCAATTGTAACGAACTCAAAGTGCCGGACAGGTTTCTTACTCGAAGCAGATAACTTTATTACAGAGCTCGTTTACAAACTACACGCTTGAACCTGGTCCACAATTAGAAAGCTCCGCCCTTAAGATTACCCGCGCTTAGGGATTATTCGTCAGAACAATCACGTGACCCCTAAAGGCAGCAGGAAAGGTTATACCTTCAATCACTACGTTAAGAAAATTAAAATTCATAGGATTAATGGGTCAGTGGTGGCATGGATACAAAAATGGTTAACAGACAGAAAGCAGAGTTGTGGTGAACGGTTGCTTTTCAGACTGGAGGGAGGCATACAGTGTTGTTCCTTAGGGGGTCAGTATTAGGACCACTTTTTGTTACATATTAATGATCTTGACTTGGGCAGACCCGGCATCTAATTTGCAGATGGTCAGAAATGTAGAAAACTGGGAGGAGGGTAGTAACAGACTTCAAGGGAACAGACTAGCAAAATGGCAGACACATAGATGAGGGTGTTCAGCCTCATGAAGTTAATACATGGTTAAAAGCTCAGTTACATCTCATTCAACAACGTGTAACATGTTCTTATGGCATTCTACTCTCTACCATTTTAACATTACAGTTCACAAATGTATTTTAAATACGCTAATACTTCTGTTATAATTTTTTTGGGATGGACAAAGGAATGCTAACTCACATGTGAATCATTCGCTCACTAATATCTAGGCTGCATATGCCACTATAATTGCATATGTAGCTATAAGGCACTATTAGTTAATATTGACCCACCATGTTACTCTACCTGAGTCGATATCAGGCAAACGTAGAATGGATTACTAAATCTGAGATTATTTTCCTCAGATCAATGCCACAACTCAATAATTACTAAAGCCCCTGCAGACAAACCTTGGTTGCCTCATGAAAGTGTAACACTGTTTTAGCATTCTTAAGTAGGTCACTGAGATGACAAATATAGGTTAGAATGATTAACAGAACTTGAGCAAGCAATATTTGATTTTAAAGTCTGTTAGGAGCCAAAGCTCATTTAATGATTTTATTTTTCATTCATGGGAGGTGGGAGTCACTGGCAAGGCCAATGTTTGGTAGTAAGCCGTCTTCTTGAACCGCTGCAGTCCATTGGTGTAAGTACATCCACAGTGCATTAGGGATGGAGTTCCAGGACTTTGACCCAGTGGCAATATAGTTCCAAGTCTGGATGGTATTTGGCTTGGAGGGGAACTTGCAGGTGCTTTGTTCCTGCTACCCTTGTCCTAGGTGGTAAACGTTGCAGGTTTGGAAGGTGCTGTCAAAGAAGCCTTGGTGAGTTGCAGCAGTGCATCTTGCATAAGGTACATGCTGCTGTCGCTGTGTGCTGGTGGTGGAGGGAGTGAATGTTTAAGGTGGTGGATGGGGTGCCAATCAAATGGACTGCTTGTCCTGGCTGGTGTCAAACCTCTTGAGTGTTGTTGGAAATGCACTCATCCAGGCAAATGGGAAGTATACCATCATGCAACTGGCTTGTGCCTTGTAGATGGTGGACAGGCTTTTGGGAGTCAGGAGGTGAGTTAACCGCCACAGAATTTCCAGCCTCTGACCTGCTCTTATTGTCACAGTGTTTATAAGGCTGGTCCAGTTAAATTTCTGGTCAATGGTAACCTCCAGGATGTTGATGGTGAGGAATTCCAGGGTCACCAACTGTCCTGTAAAATACAGGATTGTCCTGAATTTGCACCGTTCATCTCAGGTTGCCTCCATCTGGGATACGGTTTATCCAATAAACTGCATCAGTGAATTTTGCACGTACGCAGTACACACCTATGCATACGCACCACAGTCTTCTCCTGGTGGCTTGCCTTCCTGTTCCCAGACAGGCACCAGGGACTGGTACATGGGTACTAGTCGTCTCCCTTACAGCCCTTTCCCACATTGAGTGGTCCTGGCCAAACTCAAATGGAGCATCAGCATAAACAACACGTAAGTATATAGAGACACATTGGTTGATGATCATCTTATATCAAGTGACATCTGCTGTTGCAATCATTTTACCCTCAGTACAACCACCAGAATGATCTTAAATTTGCCTCTCAGCTCTCAGATATTCTCAACTTTTCTCACCAATTAACACCGTGCTTTCCTGAAATCACTGGTTCCAGTAAAATTTAATTCCTATAATTTTAATTCTGCCCATGCTATAGTTATGGCCTTGCCCCTCCCCACCTCCATAACCTTCTCCAGGTCTAGAATCCTCCAGAGTCTCTGCACTCCACCAATTCTGGCTTCTCGTAGATCCTCAATTCCCTCCGCACAGCTGTGGCGGCTGTTTCTTCAGTTGTTTAAACCCTAAGATCTGGCTTTCTCTCCCTTTGTCTCTCTGCTTCCTATCTTGTCCTTCTCCTTTAAGATGCTCCTGAAACCCTTCAACCAAGCTTTGGCCACCTCTCCTAATGTCTCTTTAAGTAGTTTGGTGTCAAATCTTGTTTGATTATCCATCCTGTGAAGTGGCTTGGGCCATTTTACTATGTTAAAGGCACTTTATAAATGCAAGTGGTCGTTCTTGTTGCACGCTGAAGGAGATAATCCTTTAAAAAGGATGTTTATTCTCAGCTTCACTCATTGGCTTCTCACCTTTTATCGGACTTCTCTTAACATTGAAATGATTGTTTGTCTATCATGTTTTATGCCTGCAACTATGTCCATTTCTAGCTTAATTCTAGGTTCCTCTTTTCTTTCACCAACTTTTAACATCACAGTGTCATTAACAATATACTTTTCCCCCACATCGGTAATTTCAACACACAACATTCAAGAATCTTGAAGATAGGAAATTAATCAAATTAAAGAGAAAACTTGAAACTTTATGAGCGGAATTTTCCGTGCCCACTGGCATCGGGTGTCATGACGAGCGTGAGTGGACAATATGGCGGGAAGGCCAAAAATCAGTTTCACGACGTTGTGAAACCAGTTTGCAATCGTCCACTCTGCCCATCAATGGTGGGCCACATTTCCTGTTGCCGCACATCGGGAACTTCGTTGTAATACATCTGCATATCACTATAAGCCCGGCTCGGAGGAATCAGCCCCCCACGCTGGATCAGCCCGAGCACATGGGTGTGATTGCACACTAATATGTTTCACAACAGCATTTATAAGGAGTGCACTTGGCAAGCTGCACTTTGTGGGGAATTCAGAGGTGAGTGCACAGTAACATTGTGTAGCACTCGCGAGGGTCACCTGTTGGACCTCAAGGTTAAGGCACCGCACATTCAGGAGCGGGCACAGGCAAGTCGCATTTTCCCGGCGGGCTGACAGTGTGGTGCCGGGGCAAGGGATGCACTGTGGCTGAGACGAATTGGGGAGGGTAGAGGGAAAGGGTTACACTGTGATTGAGGTGAGTTGAGGGGGCAAGGGCTGCCCTGCGGTTGATGCTAGTGCACAAGCACGTGCTCGGGTGGGGGGTAAGTGGCCACGCATTAGGGAAGCCTTGTATAAAATGACCGTTCCTCTGCAGCTGAGACAGTTCAGGTGCAGCCACACCGACATGTTTTGAGTTGGGCCTCGAGCTTTATCTGCCCACTCAAGCAACGCAGAGGCATCAAACTGCCATCAAATCCTCCAAAGTTTTTCACCCCTCGGGCACGAAATGAGCACTTTAGTGGACTGCAAAACAATTGGACGACTTGGCACATTGTAAAATCCCCTTGCTAAAACTGGCCATGGAACAGTCACTAGTGGATGGACTCATAGCCCTCTGCAATATCATCATCCCGGTTTGGACCAGCCTCCCCTACGGTTCAAGCTAACAGCGTAGCCTTGCAGTGCCGGTTAGGAGAATGCCTGCGCCTGAGCTAAGAGCACAGCATGGAGTCCAATGGGCAAAGCTGCCGCCAATTGGTCAGGTGGAGTGGGGCGGAGATGGGTGGGGTTTCGGGCAGCCATGCAGCGCATTAAACTCTAGCCATCCAAGTGGTAGCCAGGGCTCTCCAGCATGCATTAAGGGGCCTTCAGACTTAACCAAGGGAGGTTCTTAGCACAAACAAGCTAATTCACACATCTCTCTTTCATCTTGCAGAAGGAGTACATCAGGGGCATGGAGCCTGATGACCTAGCTGTATGCCTTATTGCTTACAGAGAGCAGAGACGAAGGAGAAGAGAATGACGGAGAAGCCTGGCCGGGCAGAGGGAGGAGCAGCACTCTCAGGAAGTGACAGCTGGGGCTCCTGCGCATGCCGCTGAAGAGCGTCACTGATGGGCACCTAACTAGACCCAGGGTCTACAAATGGCTCTTGTCCTTCCTGCAGATGACCAAGAATCAGTGTTGCTGAAGACTGCGCATGTCCAGGGAACTGGTCAGTCACATCTGCCACCTGCTGCAGGATTTGGCACCATGGGGACATGGAGGATATCCACTGCCACTGGCCGTGAAAGTGACTACAGCGCTCAATTTTTATGCCAGTGGCTACTTTCAGGGTTCCACAGGTGACCAGTGTGGGATATCACAAGCCTCCATGCACAGGTACATCCACGAGGTCGCAGACACCATCTTCCTGAAGGCACGCAACTTTGTGCATCTCACCCAGGATCAGGAAAGCCAGGATGCAAGAGTCCTGGGATTTGCCCAGGTCTCAGGCATTCCACAGGTACAGGGTGCCATCGACTGCATGCACATGGCACTCAGATCTTCTTGGCAACAAGCATTCAACTATGTCAACTGCAAGGGCTTCAACTCGCTGAATGTTCAGCTGTGGTGAGAAAACCACAAACACACCATGCAGGTCTGCACACAGTTCCCAGACAGCGTTCACGACTCCTACCTTCTCAGTCGGTCTCAGATCCCTGACATCTTCCAGGGTCCACAGAGGCTGCAGGGTTGGCTCCTCAGATACAAGGGCTGATTGTGGAAAGTGTGGCTGATGACACCCATCCAGAGGCCTCAGACTGCAGCAGAGAGAAGGTACAACAAGGCTCATGCTGCAACTCGCACCTTGGTGGAGCAAATCATCAGAATGTTGAAAATAAGGGTCCAGTGCCTGCACCAATCTGGTGGAGCCCTGCAATACAGTCCACAGAGAGTGTCAGGCATCGTCGGAACCTGCTGTGCCCTTCACAAGCTGGAGCTGCAACGGGGAGAGGAGCTGGCTGAGGAGGAGATGGAGGAGCTGATGTCTCCTCCGATGAGGAGGACGTCAATGGGGATGAGGGTGAGGAGGTCCTCAAAGGCGAGGATGATGGTGATGAGGCCATCACACTGGTCAGACAAGGCAGGTGTTCGGAAGGTCCTCATAGCTGCTGGATTCACGGAGGATGATGATGACATGCAGTGGGGACACTCCATAGATCCTCACAAAGCTTATATGAAGATCTGACTCCTTTCTGGCTGATGGCACCTCGCTTGCAGGGTCATGTCATAGAGAGGCAGCGGGGAACCTTCAACTTCTAATCTTATGGCATCCTTTGTGAGCTGAACCCTTCAGGACCACATTGTCACCGAACACAGATGCTGATGAGATGAGGGCCAGCTGAGCACAGACAGAGAGAATGACAGACCTCTGGGCTGCCGGACCAGGACATTCTGGCAGCAATAATAAGCCTCATCGAGTTACAGGTTTGACTGATGTGACCAGTAACAGTGAACGCCATCATCAGTGTGCTGGGAAGGTCGCACAGGGAAGAGGCCCTGGACTGAGACACCTGCCTTTATCCTGTGCAGGAACCAAGTTTTCACAGCTGAGTGATACGAAAGTTACTCATCAGAATAAGGACCCATAGGCAAGGAGACATTCTTGATAGTTTATTAACAAAGTGAACATTATGTACAAGTGATTAACACCTGTGCCCAAGGGGTGCAACTATGTATTCTTAACCTTCCTAACCCTGCCACTATCTCTTGATGCTCCCCTGACATCCACAGCAGAGGTGCAGTCAGCTTGATAAACGCTACACCCTTTCTGTGATGACCTTGATGGGTGTCTTTTCGAGGGCCAAGACCTGGAGGGCCCCTGCCTGCTTTCGGAATCCTGTTGTGTGGCAGTGGCACGCTCCTCAGCCTATGGAGCTGGATTTATTGGGGTCAGCGGAAGAGGGGATCCAGATGGGCTGGGCACTCCTGGAGTCACCTGGATGGATGGCCCCCGGGTGTGCACCTGCTGATTCTCCACCTCATGGGTACCCGAGGACCCCTGGCTGACTCCTTCAGGAGAAGGGGAAACTGGAGTGAGATCGAGCTGCTCTGCACCCCTCTCACGTTGACACTGTTGGAGGCCAACTATGGTGTCAACGATGAGGTTCAGCCCGTGCAGCAGTGCAGGACCGATGTCCTGGATAAAGGTTTCCATGGCAGCCGTCATCCTATCAGTGTTGCCCTTGGTGCATTGGCATGCCGGCGCTATCACCTCAGCCTGAAGGCAGATGGGGTCCTCCATCGTGCCTTGCGATCTGGGGAGTGCAGCTGACATCCCTTCCTGATGTTCCCAAATTTCCCTTTGCAGCTCCAGCAACTGAGGCATGACCGAGTCCAGAGACTCGTCATCTGGCTTGGACTCAGCAGATTTCTGGCCTCCAGCAGTTCTCTGAGTGCCGGACATCTGGAAAGTCCCTGCCTCCGCCTGCTGTGGATCAGAGAGTATTCACCAGGTTGTGAACCCAAGGCTACTCTAAAGCTTGATCCCAGTGAGGTGTGTAACTTTGCGCTGATAGAGGGTGTGGGTGAGCATTGTGATGGGTCTTCAATGAGGGTTTCAGCAGATTCATCTTCTGAGGTTTCTTCTGGGCTTGAGTTGAGGACCTGGGTCGTGGAATTTCTCAGTTGTTTCCCAAATGTGCCTGCGAAAGCAAGGAGAGATAATTCTTGCATGACAGGGGATTGTGGAACAGGGCACATCACTCACAGCCTGGCTGTCTGATGGGTGTTGCGTTGCTGGATCCTCACTTGGTAGAGCAGCGCTGACCTTACCGTCAGCACAGGAACGGTCCAGATCCTCAACAGCCAGCTGGATGGCTCTGCTTTCAAAGTCCATGAGGACTTTGATTTCAGGCATTCCTCCACCGGTCTGTGACCTCTCCCTTTTGTTGTGTGCCAGCTGGTCCTGCATGAATACAGATGGAGAGAGTGAAAGTAAGACACCTGCCAGGCCAGATGAGAAGTATGCGTGGCATGTGTGGGCAGTGAGTGGTCCCATGGATGGGATGAGGACAATGAAGGTGTGTGTGAGAGAGAGTGAGAGGGGATGATCCTTGAACCAGCAGTGAGTGAGAATCCTTTGGACATGTGGTGGGTTTGTGAGTGTGTGAGTTGAGAGTGATGAGAAGAGTGACTTACCCTGGCAGAATGGAGAAGATCATTCATCCTCTTTCAGCACTGGGTGGCTGTCCTCTTTTGCAGGGCATTGGTGCTGACCACCACTGCCACCCCCTCCCATGCCAGATTGGTGATGTTGCTGCCCATTCTGAGGCCCGAGCGAGGGTAGAGGACATCGCAGCGGGCCTCCACAGCATAAATATGGCACTCCAGAAACGTGTTACTGAATCGGGGGGGCTGCAGTCATACAGCCCCATGAGCCTGCTCCACCATTCAATTAGATTATGGTTGAAATTCTGCCTCAACTCTACCTTTCCACATGATCCACATATCCCCTGAATCTGTTAAGAGTCCAAAAGTCTATTGATCTCAGTCTTGAATATACTTAATGATTGAGCATCCACAGCTCTCTGGGGTAGAGAATTCCAAAGATTCAAAATCATCAGAGTGAAGAGATTTCTCATCAATTCAGTCATAAATGGTTGGCTCCTTATCCTGTGACTATGGTCCTGTATTTTGGGCTCTCCAGCTAGGGGAACCAGCCTCTCAGCATCACCCTAATAAGCCCTCTGTGTATTTTATATATTTGAATAAGCTCACCTCTCATTCTTTAACCTTCAGAGAATTATAGGCCCATTGTACACAATCCCTCCTTGTAGGATAGTCCCTTCATGCCAGGAATCAGTCTAGTGAACCTTCATTGTATTCTATAAAGCAAGTATATCCTCCCACAGGTAAAGAGACCAAGGGCAGAATTTTACCCTTGGTATGCAGACCTACCGCCGCTCACGATTAGCAGCGCTCTGCGATTTTACACAGGCAGGCCAATTAAGGCCTATCAAGCATGATGTGCAGCCTGGGAATGAGTGCGAAGGGGCAGCCAGGGGCGGGGGCATGATGCTCACTGGGTCCAACGGCCACCCGGCAGCCGATTCAAATGTGGCCTTGGCAGCCCCTGGAAGGCTGCCACCAAAGGATGCGGACGTGTTGTGAATGGAAACCGTAGCGAGTGGACATGGCAGGCAGGAGGGCAGGCCAATCGGGGCAGTCGGCCCCGCGTTTTTCAGAAGAGTGCCTTGCAGCCCTCCTGGAGGAGGTGGCAATAAGAAGGGAAACCCTTGTCCCCAGGGGCAGGAGGAGGAGGCTCCCCCCACCTCACCAAAAAGGCCTGGGAAAAGGTGGCATCCAGGGTGAGCAGCCATGACGTAGTGAGGCGCATTTGGGTCCAGTGCCGAAAGCGCCTCAACGATCTCCTCTGATTGGGAAGGATGAGTACCATGTTGGCATGGGTCACTTTGCAGAACATTTAAGAGCTGCCCATTCCCCTCTGGACCTCAGGGGTGTTAGACTGTGGGTGGCAAATGCCAATGAGACAGGAGCTGGCCAGGGAGGTGAGCCCTGGCTGCTTGGACTGAGTGCCTTGCGGTTCCAGAGTCACGAATCAGCTGAGCCCGGTGAGGTGTTCCTCAGATGGGGTTGGCCAGGCTACAATGGCAATGCAGCTACAGGGTGGACTAATCAATTGCCATCTGCCCTTTCAGGAGAAAATATCCCATAACAATGCCGAGAGGTCGCGGACTGGTGGGGGACCCCCAAACCTCCTCATCCTCACACAATACAAGCAGGAGGCCCTGGAGCTGGAGAGGCGCCATGCACCTTGGTCAAGCGGCCATGGTGAGGTTCGGGTGCCAGAGAAAGGTAAGAGTGCAGTGCACTGAGGTGAGAATGTTGGTTATTGCTACCATTCCAGTGTAGTCTCTATATTGATGTCAGCCTCGAACCTGGAATCCCCATTGATAATCGAAAGACAAGGGCACCAAGATGCATATCTCTGTCTCATCAGGGTGCCAGTCATGCACAGTGACAGTTTCATGACTTAAACTAGTGATATGTCCTTCTTCTCCCTTTTAGGCTCACCAGCAGCCATTCATTATGAGGAGCCTGAAGGCCCAGCCCTGACCCCTGAGGACCACCATGCTCACCATGCATCACACCCTCTCTGTCAAGCAGGCACCAGTGCAGATACCAGTACCTCAATGGGCATAACATTGCTGTGTAGTCTATCAGTGCACATTGGTGAGGGCACTTCACACTCACTTGAGGTGCAGGTGGAGACGGAGAGTGCCCAGGGTGCTGGCTGTCAAAGCACTGCTGAGGACCAGGAACCTGCTCTGTCGATGGCTGATAATGAGCCTCTGGAGTCGTCCCTGAGGCAGCAGCAGCTGGAAGTCCAGCAGGGTGTGCGGGAGGATCTGGTGGAGATACATGAGGGAATGCGTGTCATGGTGTCCGTTGTGGTGGAGTCCCTGCGGAGTGTAAGCACTGCGTTGACCCTCATGGCCAAGCACAATGCCTCCGCCATGGAGAGAGTGGCGACCCTCATGCAGAGGCTCCTCCAGGGACTCAATCAGAGGTTCCTGAGGATGCGCTGGGACCTGCAAGCCCTAACACAGGCAATGAGCTCAGCTGGTCAGTGTCCGTATGGGAAATGGACTGGCAACCCAGTATCTCAGCTAGGTGCCCGTCCATCAATGGTGAGCAGGGAGGTCCAAAGCGACCTGATGTTGCCGCATGAGATTGTCTGTCATCTTTGCAGGCTCCTCTCAGGATGCTCCAGATAATGGCAGCAGCTCTTCTGCCCCTCTGCCAGTGGCCTTGGCATCTGATGAGGCTGTGGCAACTGGGGAGATGCCAGCTGTGGCACTGGCTGTTCCCTCCCAGGCAGGGCCAGCACAGGCTCCATGGGCCAGAGGATGCCAGCCAAGGTCATCAAGGCCAACAAGTCAGCAGAGCGAGCAGGCTGTCTCCAATGCCGGTGCCAGTGAGGGGAGAGCACCTGGATGTAGCACCTGCAAACAAAAACTCTAAGCGCTTGGCTGGCCTCGTCCGTATGGCAATGAATGAAAGTCAATGCATGCCTGAACAGAGCGTCTGTCACCAGTTTGACGCAACTGTGGACAGCTGATTGGGACACTCCACAAAGATCCCCCACTGACCCCTGGAAAGGGCCGGAGGCATAGAAGTTGAGGGCCACCATGACCTTCAATACCACTGGCATGGGGTGTCCACCCATACAGTCAGAGCTGATCTCAGGGCTGATCCTCTGACAGATGGCGGTCACGGTCTCCATTGAGAGGCGGAGCCTCCTTCGGCACTGCACCTCGAACATGTTGAGGTAGCTATATCACTGCCTCTAAACCCTGGCAGCAGGATAGTGGGGTCTTCTGCGGCCCCTTCTGCCTTGGACTACCTGTTGGCCCTGCGCCCCTTGTGCCAGCATCTCTCCTCCCACAGGTCACTCCCCTGGAAGCTGAATAGGAACACCTGGCCTCCTCCTCCTTCTGGCCCTCTCTTCCTCAGAGGAGGAGGTGCCTTCAGCGGAGACCACAGTCCCCATTCCCAAGGTAAAGGAAAGCTGTTTGAGACCTGGAAGGCCTCATGTGGTGTGAATCCTCTGGGGGCCTTGAAAACAACACTGAGTCCTGAACTGAAGCCTCTAAAATATCTGAATGCAACTGTGAAGCGAAATGAAGCTGTCCTGTTCACAGAAGCAACCAGCAGTCAGTGATATCCTGCACTCCTCGCTAATCGCTTTGACAAGGTCACTGACCCCTCTGTTCCCGCCCGTGGATGAGGTTTTGTAAATTGTGGCCTGCTCGCCTGCCCGTTTTGCTCGTGCAGTGGCCTAAAAATCTCACAGGCTACGTAAAGTCAGAAACAATTGGTGTCACAAGGGCTTTAACTGGCCACTTAATTAATGGCGCGTGTGCCTCCTTCTCCATCGCGCCCCTGCTAGAGAAATATCGCGAGAGTGCGCGTTGGCGTCGGCATTCTCAGTGGGTCGGGCACGCATCCGCCCACCAAGCTAAAAAAATCTCTGCACAGTACTCCAGATATAGGCCTGAATGTTATGGCCCTGGTGCGTAGAGGGGGGGAGGCTGTAAAATGCAGCGAGCAATTCTAAACTCCATTGACTTCAGCAGGACCGTATAATCCCACTTTTGTAAAATTCCACCCATGGTCTCACCAAAGGCCTACATAGCTGCAGTATGACTTCCTTATTCTTATACTTCAACCCCCTTGCAATAAAGGCTAATATACTGCTTGCCTTCTTAATTGCTTGCATATTAGCGTCCTAGGCTAGTAATCCCAGTGCTGCACTGAGGATGCTATCAAACCTGAAGTCAAACCTAGGTCTGCCCAGATACTATTGGTCGAAGACCAGAGGCGTTCTTCCTGGTGTTCCAGCCAAAATTTATTCCTCAACCGACATCAGTGAAAAAAAGAAGTTATCAGGTTATTGCTGTTTTTGGGGCCTCACTGTGCACAAGTTGGCTGCCACAGCATCCATTGTGAGGAAAATGTATTTATTATTATTACACTTCAAAATAAAGAACATAATTAACTGTAAATCACTTCCGGATGTCTTGAGTTTGTGAAAGGCGCCAAGGAAATGCAAGTTCTTTCTTTAAACCACTACAAAATTACTGATTATATAATAGAAAAATGCTCGTATACCACTATAACAGCTTGCAAGTAACTATGTAATGAATTAAGAGAAAAAGTAGGTTAATGTGAAATATGAAAACCATTAAACAGAAGTGCTACAAATCACTGCCATGGCATGAAAACTATTTTCCTTTATAATTAGATGGAATGTGTTTTTCTTTCCAATTTTTATATGAAAAATGCATTATTCAGTAGTCTCAGTGATTGCAAAATACATTATGTTGATAGAAGTTCTGAAGTCAGTTACTTAGCCACTGAGGAACAGAGATGTTTAATTCTATTGATTGAGAACAGTTTGCCCTATACCCAATATTTAATGCAACACAGATATGAAGTTTCCCATCTAATAGGTTAGCAAGGAAATATTAAAATTCACTCATTTTTACAGTGAAGTCAGCTATTATTTGTGTGCAACCAAGCACATATTCCACATGATCATTGATAGCCCTACTCTCTGGAGCTTAGAAAAATGAGAAGTGATCTCACTGAAATATACAGGATCCTGACAGGGCAGATACTGAGAGGTTGGGCAGCCAGTTTGCATAGTTAAGGCCCCAATTGGGGTGGTTTTATGGCCTTTTCACCATTCTGTTGTCAGCAACGCGGAGACTGACAGCTCAATAGAGGCAGCCTCCCTCCAGCAGGCCGGGGAACCATCAGAGCTGGAAGCTCGATACTAAAACTAAGAGGTTCTGCAAAGGGGTTTCTCCTCCACCCTATATCACCTAACGGCCAATATCCCAGCCATTTAAGTTTTGAGGCGCAGGCCAACGAGGGTGCCTCAAGGTCCCTGACATGCATCACCTCTCCTGGTGGGGTCGCCAAGGATCCAGAGTTGCTGGCCCTCTGATTAAGCTGGCAGCATTGGAAGCCCCCCACCCACTGCCCTTAATGGGACGGTGAGCTCAGAGGCGACCAATTAAGAGGCTGCCTCTTGGAAAATTGCGCCGCCGGTCTCGCTGTCGCAAGTGCACTCCGGACCCCAAAGTTGTCAGCAGCCCACAGGAAAATTCTTCCCTTGGTCTCTGAGGGAATCAAGGGATATGGTGAATGGATGGTAAAATGGATTTGAGGCAGAAGATCAGCCATAATCTTACTGAATGGTGGAGCAGGCTCGAGTGGCCCTGTGGTCCACTCCTGCGCCTATTCCTCATGTTCCTCTGCGCTGTTACGTTTTCCTATCTACTCTTGTGTTTAAACACTTGCATATCATTCCTCGAAACACTCAGCAGATCAGTCAGCATCCACTGAGAGAGAAAGTGATTTAGCATTTCAGGTTAGAACTGGTGAGAGGTCATTGACCTGAAACATTGGCCTTGATATTCGTGGGGAGATGGTGACAGTAGCGGGGGTGATGGAAAACCAAAAATGGATGAAGAACTGAATCCTTACCAGCCCATTATGGGCATGGTGGGGAGGATGCATTAATATCGAAGAGATCAACTCTGTTTCTCTCTCTCCAAAGCTGCCAGCCCTGCCTTGTGGTTTTCAGCATATTTCAGTTTTCTTTTCAGATTAACCAGCACCTGCAACATTTTGCTTTAGTGTAAATATCATTCATCCCGTTCTTCATGATTCTTCTTCCTCTTTTGCTCACACTCACCGTCTCCTTCAGTGATATTTCCCTCTATTCCCAGGATCGATGCCACCTTTCCATCATCCCCCACATTCCTCATCTATAAGATGTGCTACAAACTGAAGCCAAGTCTGGAACTTAGTAGGAATGGTTCACATTGCAACTGGGGCTTTCCAACACTAACAAAAAATATGTTAAGGGTGTTTTCTTTGATCTTAGTGTCAATGAACCTTATTTTGTTTAAAACAGAGAGCAAAGGCTATGGCTGGACATTTTCAGAGAGATTTCATTGCATGACTTCCCACCGCCAATGGCCCTACCTTGTTGGGCAGCCTATTTAACCAATCTCCAGTGTTTTTTTATAATTAAAGAAAATATTTGAAGAAAATTAAAGAAATGGAGATTCTTTTTAAATGCCTTATGATTTTTCTCTTTGATTTCCTGATGCAAGAGTGGGGGGGATGGTGGTATTGTCGCTGGACTAGTAATCCAGAGACCCAGGGTAATGCTCTGGGGACCCAGGTTCGAATCCCACCACAGCAGATAGTGGAATTTGAATTCAATAAAAATCCAGAATTAAAAGTCTGATGATGACCATGAAACCATTGTCGATTGTTTAAAAACCCATCTGGTTCACTAACGTCCCTTTAGGGAAGAAAATCTGTCATCCTTACCTGGCCTGGCCTACACGTGACTCCAGACCCACAGCAATGTGGTTGACTCTTAAAATGGCCCAGCAAGCCACTCAGTTGTAACAAACTACTACAAAGCCACAAAAATGAAATGACTGAATGAATGAAGCTAGACTTGGCATCGACCTAGGCATCGGAAACAACAACTGCAATCTTAGCCCTGTCAACCTTGCAAAGTTCTCCTTACTAACACCTGAGGGCTAGTGCCAAAATTGGGCAAGCTGCCTTACAGACTAGTCAACCAATGGCCTGATATAGTCATCCTCACGGAATCATACCTTACAGATAAGGTCCCAGACACTACCATCACCATCTCTGGGTATGTCCTGTCCCACCAGCAGGACAGGGCCAGCACAGATGGTGGCACAGTGGTATCCAGTCAGGAGGGAGTCGCATGGTATCAGGTCAAACATGGGCAAGGAATAATCCTGCTGATTACCACATGCTGCCCTCCCTCAGCTGATAAATCAGTGCTCCTCCATGTTGAACACCACTTGGAGGAAGCACTAAGGGTGGCAAGGGTGCAGAATGTACTCTGGGCAGGGAACTTCAATGTAGGTAGGACCACTACGGACCGAGCAGGCCGAATCCTAAATGACATAACTGCTAGACTGGTTCTGCAGCAGATGGTGAGGGAACCAACACGAGGGAAAAACATACTTGACCTCATCCTCACCAACCTGTCTGCCACAGATGCATCTGTCCAGGACAGTATCGATAGGAGTGACCACTGCACAGTCCTTGTGGAGGTGAAGTTTCACCTTTACATTGAGGATACCCTCCATCGTATTGTGTGGCACTATCACTCTGCTAAATGGGGTAGATTTCAAACAAATCTAGCAACTCAAGACTGGGCATCCATGAGGCGCAATGGGCCAATTTCAGCAGCAGAAATGTACTCAAACACAATCTGTAACCTCATGGCCCAGCATATCCCCCACTCTACCATTACCATCAGGCCAGGGAATCAACCCTGGCTGAATGAAGAGTGCAGGAGGGCATGTCAGGAGCAGCACCAGGCATACCTAAAAATGACGTGTCAACCTGGTGAAGCTATAACACAGGACTCCTTGCGTGCCAAACAGCATAAGTAGCAAGTGATAGACAGAGCTAAGTGATCCCACAACCAACAGATCAGATCTAAGCTCTGCAGTCCTACCACATCAAATCATGAATGGCGGTGGACAATTAAACAATTCACTGGAGGAGGGGGCTCCGCAAATATCCCCATCCTCAATGATGGAGGAGCCCAGCACATCAGCGCAAAAGATAAGGCTGAAGCATTTGTTACAATCTACAACCAGAAGTGCTGAGTGGATGGTCTATCTCGGCCTCTTCTGGAGGTCCCCAGCATCACAGAGGTCTTGAGCCAATTTGAATCACTCCAT
The DNA here is from genome assembly GCF_017639515.1 of Carcharodon carcharias. Classification (NCBI taxonomy): domain Eukaryota; kingdom Metazoa; phylum Chordata; class Chondrichthyes; order Lamniformes; family Lamnidae; genus Carcharodon; species Carcharodon carcharias. Next base: position 32,521,826 of record NC_054476.1, on the reverse strand, counting down.
GTGATATCAAGAAACGGCTGAAGGTACTAGATAGTGCAATGGCTATGGGTCCTGACAATATTCCGGCAATAGTACTGATGACTTGTGCTCCAGAACTTGCTGCGCCCCTAGCCAAGCTGTTCCAGTACAGCTACAACACCGGCATCTACCTGGCTCTGTGGAAAATTGCCCAGGTATATCCTGTACACAAGAAGCAAGACAAGTCCAACCCGGCCAATTACTGTCCATCAAACTATTCTCCATCATCAGTAAAGTGATGGAAGGGGTCATCAACAGTTCTATCAAGCTGCAATTGCTTAGAAATAACCTGCTCACTAATGCCCAGTTTGGGTTCCACCAGGGCCACCCAGCTCCTGACCTCATTAAAGCCTTTTTCCAAACATGGGCAAAACAGCTGAACTCCCAAGGTGAGGTGAGAGTGACTGCCTTTGACATCAAGGCAGCATTTGACAGAGTGTGGCATCAAGGAGCCCTGGCAAAACAATGGGAAACAGGGGGAAAACTCTCCGCTAGTTGGAGTCATGAAGGAAGGTGCTTGTAATTGTTTGAGGTCACTTATCTCAGCTCCAGGACAGCAATGCAGGAGTTCCTCAGGGTAGTGTCCAGGCCCAACCATCTTCAGCTGCTTCATCAATGACCTTCCTTCCATCATAAGTTCAGAATTGGGGTTGCTGCTGATGATTGCACGATGCTCAGCACCATTCACAACTCCTCAGACGTTGAAGCAGTCCATGTCCAAATGCAGCAAGACCTGGACAATATGCAGGCTTGGGCTGAGAAGTGGCAAGTTACATTCATACCACACAAGTGTCAGGCAATGACCATCTCCAACAAGAGAGAATCCAACCATTGCCCCTTAACGTTCAACGGCGTTATCATCACTGAATCCCCCACTAGCAACACCCTGGGGGTTACCATTGACCAGAAACTGAACTGGACTAGCCATATAAATACTGTGGCTATAAGAGCAGTTCAGAGGTTAGGAATCATACGACAAGTAACCCACTTCCTGACTCCCCAAAGCCCGTCCAACATCTACAAGGCACAAGTCAGGAGTGTGATGGAATACTCCCCACTTGCCTGGATGAGGGCAGCTCCAACAACATTCAAGAAGCTTGACACCTTCCAGGAGAAAGCAACCTGCTTGATTGGCACCACATCCACAAACATTCACTCCCTCCAACACCGACGCACAGTAGCAGCAGTGTGTACCATCTACAAGATGCACTGCAGGAATTCACCAAGGCTCCTTAGGCAGCACCTTCCAAACCCAGGACCACTACCATCTAGAAGGACAAGGGCAGAAGATAGATGGGAACATCACCACCTGGAAGTTCCCCTCCAAGTCACTCACCATCCTGAGTTGGAAATATATCGCCATTCCTTCACTGCTATTGGGTCAAAACCCTGGAATTCCTGTCCTAACAGCACTATGGTGTACCTACACCACATGGACTGCAGCAGTTCAAGAAGGCAGCTCACCACCAGCTTCTCAAGGGATGGGCAAGAAATGCTGGCTCAGCCAGCGAAGCCTATGTCCTATGGATTTAAAAAAGGATCCAGGAGATTAAGATTCATTTACTCAAATCTCAACTACTGATGACTCCAGGACAATCCTGGAGATCTGGCAACCCCAGTTAATCTGTGTGTGCGTGTATGTGTGTGTCTATGTGCGTGCACGTGTGTGTGTGTATGAATGTCATACTGTGTGCATGTGACTGAGTTCTGTTAGAAAGAAGTTCCAGGATTTTGACCCAGTGACAATTAAGAAACAGTGATATATTTCCAAATCAGGAGGGTGTGTAGTTTGGAGGGGCATTAGATGGCACTGTTCCCATGCTACCCTTGTCCTATATGGTAAAGGTCACGGGTTTGGAAGGTGCTGTCAAAAAAGTCTTGGCGAATTGCTGCAGTGTATCTTGCAGATGGTACGCACTGCTGCCATGTGCACCAGTGGTGGAGGGAGTGAATCTTTAAGGTGGTAGATGGAGTGCCAATCAAGTGGACTGCTTTGTCCTGGATGCTGTTGAACTTTAGATAATATCACCAATTTTAACACCTATGTGTTCTTTTGTTCTATTGTTGTTGACATCTTTTGATGATCTGCTTCTATCACTACTTGTTTGTCCCTACAACCACACACCCCCCTCCCCTTCTCTCTCTCTCTCTCTCTCCGCCCCCCCCCCCCCACACACACCTTAAACCAGCTTATATTTCAACTCTTTCTTGGACTCGAACTCAAGTTCTGTCGAAGGGTCATGAGGACTCGAAACGTCAACTCTTTTCTTCTCCGCTGATGCTGCCAGACCTGCTGAGTTTTTCCAGGTAATTCTGTTTTTGTTTTGCTGTTGAACTTGTTGAGTACTGTTGAAGCTGCGCTCATCCATTCAGCCAATTTCCAAGCCAGGTCAAATGGAAAGTATTCCATCACACTCCTGTAGATGGTGGACAGGCCCTGGGGAGTTCCACCACAGAATTCCCAGCATCTGATCTCTAGTTGCTACAGTATTTATGTGGTTGATCCAGTTAAGTTTCTGGTCAATAATGTATCCCAGGATGTTGATGCGGAGGTTTCAGTAATAGTGACACTTATGAACTCCAGGGGAGATGGTTAGATTCTCTCTTGTTGGAGATGGTCATTGCCTCGCACTTGTGTGATGCGAATTTGACTTGCCGCTCATCAGCCCAAGCCTTGTCCAGGTCTTGTTGCGTGTGGGTACAGACTGTTTCAGTGTCTGAGGAGTTACAAATGGTATTGAACACCGTGCAATCATCAGCCACCTCTAACCATACGATGGAGAGAAGGTCATTAATGAAGGAGCTGAAAATGGTTGGACCTAGAACACTACCCTGAGGAATCCCAACAGCAATGTTCCTCCTTATCCTCCTGTCAATTTGTCCCTGTATATTCTTCATAATCCTTCATAATTTTAAGCACCTCTGACTCCCCTTAGCCTTCTCTGTTCTAAAGAGAACAGTCCCAGCATCTCCAGTCTTGCCACATAACTGAAGTCCCTCCATTCCAGATATCAAACAAATAAATCACCTCTGCACCCTCTCCAGGACCTCAACATCCTTTCTAAAGTCTGGTGTCCAGAATTGAACACAATACTCCAGCTGAGTGTTTAACCAGAGAGTTATAAATGTTTAGCATAACTTCCTTGCTTTAGTATTTATGTCTCGGTTTATAAAGTGCAATATACCGTATAAACACTTTCAAAGACGTAGCCAGAGAAACACCTGCAATAGCTTCTCTTCCCACTCTTGCGTTGTTATCTCTAGTGTCCCACACCCCCTCCTGTTTTTAATCTATGTGCTGCCCCTCGACGACACCATCTGAAATCCTTCCTAAGGTGTGGCACCCAGAACTAATCACAGTGATCTAACCATTGTTTTGTGGCAAAAGCATGACTTCTAATCACTTGTATTCTAATCACCTAGATATAAAGGCCTGCATTCTATTTGCTTTTTGGGTTATTTTCTGTACCTGTTCATGATGTTTTAATGATCCAAGTGCCTGGACACCCAAGTCTCTTTGAGCCTTCACTGTTTCTAGTTTTTTACTCTTTAGAAAGTATCCCGTTCTACACTTTTTAGGTCCAAAGTTGATGACCTCACATTTTCCTACATTAAATTCAATTTTTACTGTTTTGCTCATTCCAGTTTTATTCTGACAACACCCAGCTCTATCTCACCACCATCTCTCTTGAAACCTCCACTGTCCCTAAATTGTCACACTGCTTGTTCGACATCCAGTATTGGATGAACAGAAATTTTCTCCAACTAAGTAATGGAGAGACTGAAGCCATTGTCTTTGGTCCCACCACAAACTCTGCTCCCTAGCTACCAACTCCATTCTTTTCCTTGGCAATTGCCTGATGATAAGTCAGACTGTTTGCAACAATGGTGTTGTGTTTGACTTACAGTTGAACTTCCAACCACATATTCACGCAATCTCCAAGACGGCCTATTTCCATCTCTATCTCAGTATCATCGCTTAAATCCGCCCTGCATTAGTTCATCTGCAGCTGAAACCTTCATTCATAACTTTTTTACTTCTAGTCTTGACTATTCCAATGCACTCCTGGCTGACCTGCCATCTTCCACCCTTATAAACTTGAGCAAATCCAAAACTCTGCTGCTGTATCCTAACTTGCACCAGATCCCATTCACCTATCACCCCTGTTCCCTCTGACCTACATTGGCTCCCAGTTTGGTAATGCCTCAGTTTTAAATGTCTCATCCTTGTTTGCAGATCCTTCCATGGCTTTGCCCCTCCCTATCTCTTACACCTCTCCCAGTTCCACAACCCTGAGAGATATCCGCAATCCTCTAATTCTGGTCTCCTGTGCAAATCACCCCTTAACCTATTAAATTCCAGGGAATACAATCCTAGTGCATGTAGATTCTCCTCATAATTTAACCCTTGAAATACAGGTCTCATCTCGGAGATCTATGCTGCAATCGCTCCAAGCTCAATATATCCTTCCGAAGGTGTGGCACCCAGAACTGCACACAGTGATCTAACTATTGCTCTGTGGCAAAAGCTTGACTTCTAACCACTTGTACTCTAGTCATCTAGATATAAAGGCCTGCATTCTATTTGCTTTTGGGGTTATTTTCTGTACCTGTTCATGACGTACTAATGATCCACGTGGCTGGGCTGTTTCTAGTTTTTTACTCTTTAGATATTATCCCGTTCTACACTTTTAGGTCCAAAGTTGATGACCTCACTTTTTCCTACACTAAGTTCATTTTCCACAGTTTTGCTCATTCACTTAATCTGTCAACATCTCTGTAAGTTTATGCATCCTACACAGTCCACAATATTGCCTAACTTTTTATCATCATCAAATCTGGATGTCGCTTTCTAAATAGTTAGTAAATCAGTGAATAGTTGAGGCCCCGACACAGATCTTTGCAGACACTAACAGTCCCATTCCACAGCTAGAGGATCTGCCCATTATCTGTACTCTTTTTCTCCTTCCGCTCAGCCAATTTCCCAATCAGGTCAATCAATTGCTTTCAATTCCATGGGCTTCAACATTACCTAACAGGCTTTATCATGTGCATTCTGGAAGTCCACATAAATAGTATCCACAGGCATTTCCCTGTAAACTACTTTAGTCAGCTCTTCAAAAATTTTCAATCAGATTCATCAGGCACAAAGAATATGCATACACAATCTCTCTTTCAGGTTGCATAGACTAGGCTTGTAATCCCCTGAATATAGAAGATTAAAGGGTGACCTACCTGAGATGGGGTAAGTAGATAGAATCTATATTCTCTTATGGGAAGTCTAGAAAAAAGAGGCACAGCCTGAAAAGTAGAGCCAGGTCACTCAGGGGTGTTGTCATAAGGTACTTCTTCACACAAATGGTAGCGGAAATCTGGAACTCTCTCTTCCAAAAAGCAGTTGAGGCTTGAGTGGTGGTGGGGCGCAGGGGGTAGGGTGTCAATTGAAAATGCCAAGGCTGGGTTTGATAGTTTTTTGGGGTAATGATATTAGAGGAAATGGAACCAAGGCAGGTAGATGGAGTTAAGATCTCCCATGATCTAACTGAATGGCAGAACTGGCTCAAAGGGCTGAATTGCCCCCTCCTCTTCAGATAATTCACAAACATCCTTTATCATGAATGAACACAAAGCCTCACCATACAGCGATGGGTATTGGGGAGATGGAGCTATAACATGAAACACCTGGATCAGTAATCCTCGATTCACACAGGCAGAGGAGCCTCATAATTTCTGCCCTCAAAGCATTAGATCAAAATGATTTATGTACTGTCATGTGTTTATCAAACAATTTGCACCCTTTGTAAACCATTGGCCAGGACAGCTTCCCTAACTCGCATCAAATCCTGTTCACCTATCACTCACATGCTCGCTGACCTACCTTGGTTTCCAATACTAATGCCTCAAATTTGAAAGTCTTATCTGTTTTGTGGGTTCTCTTGTGGCCTAATCTATACTGGGAAGGTTTCTCTCTCCTCATGAATGATCTGACTCAGGTAGGTTACTTCAAAACTACTTTATTTACACTATGTACATTTTATATTTGGTAAGCTACTAGGTAAGTACAAGACTCTTGCATACAGACAATTCCATCTGCTCTACAGAGTTTCTAGCACATGACTGCTGGTGTCACTGTTACATCATGATACACATCACGACCTCATTACCATAACTATTAATCCAGAATGTCACATTATCTTTATTTTCAAATCTCTCCATGGCCTCGCCCTCTCCCCACCTCTGTAACCACCTCCAGCTCTACAACCCTCAGACCGCTGTGTTCCTCCAATTCTGGCCTCTTGGATGTCCCTGCTTTTCATTGCCTTATCATTGGCAGTTCTGCTTTCAGCTGCCCTAGGCCCTAAGCTTTGGAATTCCTTCCCTAAACATCTCTACCTCTCTCCACTTTTGGGATGCTCCTTAAAAATCTACTTCTTTGACCAATCCTTTGATCACCTTTTGAATAACCCCTTATGTGGCTTGATGCCAAATTTTGTCATTAACACTTATGTGAAGGGAATTAGGGTGTAGCCTACATTAAAGGTGCTATATAAGTGCAAGTTATTGTCATAATAAAACAAGTTGGTGCCCACACTAAACTTGCACGGGCTATGACTTACGCACAAAATTAATTCAGTCACTAATTCTGCCCCTTGACTCCAAACTATACACGGCTTAAAAATAACCTATTTTTTTGTTATCAAGTCTATGGATTTTTTGTCAAATGAATGATTTTTCATTGTTGGTGAATTTAAAAACAGACTGCATTCAAGCAAGGCTGGACTGCCATGGTTACATTTTATTTTCATTTATTAAAATGATGAAATATCAAAATTGCGAGCTTAATCACTGACCTCTATTAATCGCTAGCTGTCTCGGCAAAATTAATAGACTGCAACTCCCACAATAGTTGACCCTGAGGGCACTTTCCATAGTCTAGAAAGATCTAAGCTCCAGTTTCATGCAGACTGAACCCACAGTATGTTCAAAAGAATTATATGTGGATACTGCTCATTCTTATATTCAGTTATGCAAAACTATTTGTTCAGGAGAATTTGCAATCAGCCACCTGCTATCGCTGTATTAGCCATAATTCAGTTAGTAGCATTCTCACCTCTGAATCAGATGGTTTTTAGATTCAAACCCCACTCTAGGTCTTGAGCATAAAAATCTAGGCTGACACCCCAGTGCAGTACTGAGGGAGTGTTGCACTGTCAGGGGTGCTGTCTTGGATGAGACATTAAACTGAGGCTCCATTTGCACTCTCAGATGGATGTAAAAGATCCCATGGCATTATTTTGAAGATGACCAGCGGAGTTATCCCTGGTGTCCTGGCCAATTTTTATCCCTCACTTAACAACACAAAAACAAATGATCTGATCATTATCATAATGTTATTTGTGAGAACTTGCTGTGCACAAATTGGCTGCTGCTTTTCCTACATTGCGGCAGTGACTACACTTCAAAAATACGTAATTGGCTGTCAAGCGCTTTGGGAGGTCCGGTGGTCATGAAAAGTACTATAAAAATGCAAATTTTTAAAAATATTTATGCTGTTACAAAGAAAAGGTAGGAGATCAGAGAATTCCTATGGAAAATTCTAGCCCTTTTAGCGTATTGATATGTTGGCACCACAGGCCTTACATTACCATGGTAACTCCACTTCACTTATCAACATGATTAAAAGATCCTATGGCACTCTGGGTGATTTGCTATTTATCCTTCTATCCACATCACTAAAACAGATTACCTGACCATTACCACATTGCTGTTTATGCAATATTGCTGTGTGCAAATTAGCTGCTGAGTTCCCCGATATTATAACTGTACTTCAAAACGTAATTCATTGGTGCAAGATGCTTTGGGGTGGCCTGAGGACGTGAAAGGTTCTAAATAAATGCAAGCTTTTCTTTCTTTTTCTATTCCTTACATGGAAAAATAACACTTGCCCAAAAGCAAAAAACAGATATTGCCAGAGAGTAAAACCAAAATGAAAATCACAATTAAAAGCAGCACACTGGGTTGCCCTAGAATTTTTAATAACCTCATCAAATGCTTACTCCAGAAATTTTAACAGTTAGCTGTTTAAAGTACAACCCTTAAAGAGAGACAAAAGGGTGACTATCAGTAAATTGCAATGCTGTAATCTATTCAAGTTCAAACACCATTAACGCAGTCCCAATGTAGTAATAGACACAACAGGGGCAAGATGCCGACTTACAAGTCAATGCAAGGTCAACTAATTATAATGCTGTAATCTAACAATAATGCATGACTAGAAATGAATTTTTCTCTCTCTGGCAACTGTCTGAGGTGGAATCAGGCCATTCACAAACTTGGCTTTGAATTTGACTCCAAGCTGAGCTTCAGACCATCTATATATGCCATCACTACGATTGTTTATTTTCACTTCTGTAACATTGCCTGACTCTGCCCCTGCCTCAGCTCATCTGCTGCTGAAACCCTCATGGATGACTTTGTTACCCCTAGACTCAACTATCTCAATGCTCTCTTGGCTGGTTTCCCATTTTCCACCCTACAAAAACTCGAACTCATCCAAAACTCTGCTGCCTGCATCCTAACCCACACCTTGTTCAACCATTAGTCCTGTGCTCTCTGGTCCACATTGGCTCCCAGTCTGGCATAACCTCAGCTTTAAAACTCTCATTCTTGTTTCCCACCATGGCCATGTCCCCTCTCTATCTCTGTAATCTCTTCCAACATCACAACTCACTCAGACCTCTGCACGCTTCCAATTCCAGTCTCTTAAGTGTCCCTGATTTCAATCCCTCCACCATTGGTAGTTGTGCCTTTAATTCATGAGATCCTAAGCTTTGAAATTCCCTCTCTAAACCTTTCCACTTTTCTACCTCTTTCTCCTCCTGTAGGACATTCCTTAAAATCGACCTCTTTGACTGAAGTGTTTTGTAACTTCTTAACAATTAAGAATTCTTAACAATACACACAGCTATCTGTTTCTGAACCTCAGCTTCCCGTGTAAAAAACAGAAAGTTCCTTTATTCCTTATTCTACACCAGAGGGCAATACGTCCGGGACTTAGCACACCCTACTGTCAGGTTTTTTATATAAGATTTCTTTTTAACTAAAATGTCCTGTTACAAAAAAGGATAAACTTTAAACACAAACATTACATCTCCTCCCCCTTTAGCCAGCAGTAAATCGGTCAGGCAGTTTGCAGATTCGCTTTGGCCCAGAGAGGAGTGTTGGCTTAGGTATTTCAGTTTGTTTGCTTAGAAATGGAAGGTTTTGCTGTTCCACTTGTTTCTGTTCAGGTTCAACAATTGCAGCTACAGGTGCTACAGGTTTGTCAGTTGAATCAAGTCAGGTTTCACCAACTGAAGCATATGTTTCCCTCCTGACTCACCTCCTGACTCCTCAAAGCCTGTCCACAAGGCACAAGTCAGGAGTATGACAGAATACTCCCCACTTGCCTGGATGAGGTGCAGCTCCCACAACACTCCAGAAGCTTGACACCATCCAGGACAAAGCATCCCACTTGATTGGCACCACATCCACAAATATTCACTCCCTCCACCATCAACACACAGTAGCAGCAGTGTATACCACCTACAAGATGCACTGCAGGAATTCACCAAGGCTCCTTCGACAGCATCTTTCAAACTCACAACCACTACTATCTAGAAGGACAAAGACAGCAGATAGATGGGAACACCATCACCTGGAAGTTTCCCTCCGAGTCACTAACCATCCTGACTTGGAAATATATCTCTGTTCCTTCACTGTCACTGGGTCAAAATCCTGGAACTCCCTTCCTAACAGCACTGTGGGTGTACCTACACAACACGGACTGCAGCAGTTCAAGAAGGCAGCTCACTACCACCTTCTCAAGGGCAATTAGGGATGGGCAATAAATGCTGGCCTAGCCAGTGAAGCCCACATCATGTGAATGAATTTTAAAAAAAACTAAAAAAAAAGAAATCTTCCACTGTGACTGGAATTCCCTGGAAATTTGGTTCCTTGGGTTTGGCTTCTCTAATCTGGCCAGTGTGCCTCTTCAAGATTCCACAGGAAGATTCAATATCATACGTAAGTGGTCCTTGATGCTTGATGATTCTTCCCAGGAGGCACTTTGGTGTTCCACAGTAATTTCGGACCCAAACAAACTGATCCAGTTTAAACTCACGAGCTGCTTTACATGTATCATGTGACCTTTTCTGATCAAGTTGCCTTGAACCAATCTTTCTTTTCAAATTCGGACACAGCAAATCCATTCTGGTATGCAGTTGGCTTCCAAACATCAGTTCAGCAGGAGGTATGCCTGTTGTTGAATGCGGAGTGTTACAATAGATCATCAAAAAATTCTTCAGCTTCAACTTCCAATAGTTTGCATCCTCTCTTTCAACATGGCCCTTTTGAATGTCTGGACAAAGCGCTCCGCTTCACCACTTGAGGATGGGTGATAAGGCGAGATGAGAATTTGCTTGATCCCATTGTTTTTCAGGAATATTTGAAATTTACATGAAGTGCACTGTGTGCCATTGTCAGACACAATCTGCTGCAGCAATCCAAAAGTAGTGAACACATTCCGGAGAACATCAATGGTCTTTGTTGAAGTACTCAACTTCATGGGAATAACATGAGGCCACTTTGTGCGGGCATCCGCCACAATCAGGAAGGTATATCCGAGAAGTGGTCCAGCAAAGTCCACATGAAGTCTCTGCCATGGGCGATCAGGCCAAGCCCAAGGATGTAATGAGGCAGGTACAGGAGACTTAATTTCTTGGTGTGGAAGACAATCACTGACCATACCTTCGATATCCTTATCCAGGTGTGACCACCATACATGTAGAAAGCTAATGCTTGCATTTTGACAATTCCCATGTGACTGAGGTGAATTTTCTTCTAATACCCGTGTTTGGAATTTTGGAGGAATAACAACTGATTCTCCATAACAAACAACCGTCTTGCAGAGTCGGCTCAAATCTACACATGTAGAGGTTTAATCCCAGTAATCACTTCTTGAGGTACACACCAACCCTTCTGTGTGTACATGTAAACTTTGGAGAGCACAGCATCCCTCTGCATTTCAAGTTGAATTTGATCCGCTTTAACACGGTAACATGTCTATCTGGTTCACACTGAAAGCAGTGACTTCACTTTGGATTGTGGAGCTGTGGCATAACGGAAGTCTGGAAAGTGCATCCACATTTCCATAATTCTCAGTAAAGTGAAATGTAATTTTGTACTGGTAAGCAGATAAGATCAGTGCCCACCTTTGTAGGCATGCAGCGACAAGTGTCGGTGTTTGTGACTTCAGGCTAAGCAATCAGGTCAAAGGCTTGTGGTCTGCAATTAACATGAATTTACGCCCACACAAATATTGGTGGAACTTCTTGACTCCATAGATTAGTCCAAGAGCATCCTTCTCAATTTGGGCATAATTTTATTCTGCCTTGGACAATGTGTGTGAGCCCTAAACAATGGGCCTTTCACTGCCGTCAGGAAACGTGTGGGAGATGACAGCTCCAAAACCATATCCAGATGCATCACAAGCCAAGCTGAAAGGTAACTTTTCATTGAAATGTGCCAGGACTATAGCAGAAATGAACTCTTGCCCAAGTTCCTTGAAACTTTCCTGACAGGCTTGTGACCAATCCCATTTGCATTCTTCTTCAGCAGATTATTCAGTGGCATTGCCTTGGTAGCCAAACTGGAAATGAACTTGCTGTAGTAATCCCCAAGTCCCAAAAACGAGCAAAGCTCTTGAACATTTTTGGGCTGTCGTGCATTCACTACTGCCTCCACCTTTCTGGGTGAGGTCGAGAGGCCAGTTTCGTCCAAAACATGTTCCAGGTACTCGACTGAGGGCTTCAGGAACAAGCATTTGGATTTCTTACAGCAGATGCCATCTATGCAGGACCCTTCCTAGGTCCTTTAAATTAGTTGGGAAGTTTTTCCCGGTGATGAGGATGTCGTCTTAGAAGCAGATTACACCAGGGAGGCCCTGCAGTATTTTGTCCATGGCCTGTTGGAATAAGGCTGGTGATGACACAATTCCAAATGGTAGTCGTTTGCATTGATATAGACCAGTGTGTGTGTGCTGATGGTTGTGTACTTCCTGGAACCTTCAATCTGCTGCATTTGCAAAAATGCCTGTGATAGGTCAAGATTTGTGAATAATCCACCTCCATTCAGAGCAGCGAACAGATCTTCAACTTTCGGTAGCGGGTGCTGAGGCACTTCCAGGAAAGGATTAATGATGATTTTATAGTCACCACATATTCTAATAGACCCATCACCCTTCACCACTGGGACTATTGGAGCTGCCCACTCTGCATAATCAACTTTCTCAATTATCTGAAAGTTTTCAAGTCATTTTAATTCCTGCTCGATTTTCTGTCACATTGAGTTGGGAACTGGACGTGGTTTGAAGAACCTTGGAGAAGCTTTGGTTTCACAGCAAGTTTAGCTTCAATGTCTTTAATAACTCCAAGACCTTCTTTGAAGACACCAATATGCTTGTCTAACAAAGACTGCAACATGGGGTTGTAATGCACTTTGTTTATTTTATTCCAGTCCAGTCAAATTTCTTTTAGCCAGTTCGTGCCCATAAGCAATGGATGATCCCCTTTCACAATGATAAGCAGCAACCTTGCTATTTGATCTCCATATTTAGCTTGAACAGACATTTTTCCGGCTTACCAGTGTAGGTGTTAAGCTGGAGGAGGATTTTCTCCAATGGGCGTTTCTTGAAAATTTTTTCCCATGTCTTCTCTGAAGCAATAGAAACAGATGCTCTATTGTCAACCTCTATTTCAACCATGTAAGGCAATGCCAACTTTTAGTCCTTCATCAAGTTTCAGATCAGGCTGAATGCAATACAATTGCTCTTCTGCATTGTTGCTGTTAGTTTCATTATTTGTCTCATCTGGACTTGCATTACTTTTGTATTTTGTTTCCAAGGAATGCATCTTTGTAAACTGCCTGTTTATTTTCAAGTGTGACTTGTCTGTGTGCTGCTTGTGATGCCCTTTTCTTGATGGGACTGCTTTACTGTGATCAGCCTTTAATCCACATGCATACTGTATGTGTCCTTTTTTCCACAGCAGTGACAATCAACGGTTTTCAACTTACGGGCTCTTGCATTGTGCCCTACTCCATTACAGCGGTAACATGTTTGAAAGCAAGTATACCCTGACTTTATTACTTTAACTTCGGGATTGTTAGAATGTGCTTTCAAATCTCCAGCTTGTTTCTCTGCCGTTTCTATGCTTTGCGCAATCTCGAACGCTTTCTTCAGTGTCAACTCTTGCACCGCTAATAATGTACGCTGAATTCTTTCATTTCTTAGTCCACAAACCAAGCGATCATACAATACTTCTTCCAGGTAATTGTTAAAGTCACACTGTTCTGTTAATTTTCTCAACTCAGCCAGGAACTGGGAAACTGACTCACTCTCATGCTATTCTCTTCAGTGAAACTTGAATCTCTCGGCAATAATTGCTGGTCTGGGATCAAAGTGCTTTTTCAAAACATCCACAAGCTCTTTAAAGCTTTTATCTGTTGGCTTGTCAGGAGCAATGAGAGTTCTCAGTAAGGTGAAATTTTTCATTCCGATGACTATAAGAAACACTGAGGCCTATTTTTCCTCTTCAATCTCATTCACAATGAAAAACTGTTCCATTCGTTCAATGTAAAATACAAAGTCCACTGTAGCTGGATCAAAAGCCTCTAAAGCCTCTTATAATGATGATCCCATTCTTGTTGGCATTTGAAGTGTTTTGTCACTTCTTAACAATTAAGAATACACTATTTGCTTTAAAACCCCAGCTTCCTTTGTGAAAAACAGAAGGTTCCTTCCTTCCTTATTCTACACCGGAGGGCAAAACATCCAGAATTTAGCACACCCTACTGTCAGGTTTTTTATATAACACTTCTTTTTAACTAAAATGCCCTTTTACAAAAAAGCATAAACATTAAACACAAACACCACAAGCTTTTAGTCATCTATCCTAATATCTCTTTATCTGCCTCAATGTGATGTTTTGTTTGATGACAATCTCATGAAGGGTCAGGGGTATTTTATGACATTAAATGTCCTTTATAATGCAAGATTTCGCTGTTATCCTCTATCCACAGCCTCCTAAACTGCCAATGAAGCTCAACACAAACTTGAGGAACAGCATCTCATTATTCTTATAGCCTTCTGGCCTTAACATTGTATTTTATAACTTTACACCTTAATGACTGTTCTTATTTTCTTGCATAGTAGGTACTGGTGATGGAGGATGGCTGCAGCAGAACCACTTGGAATGGGGAGATTTGGGCTGGTGCTTGGGATGAATGGGGATTCTCCTATAGGCCAACAAGGCAGTTCACACTGTGAAGATTGCCCATCTTTCTTCACCTCATACCCGGGTTGCAGAAACCTTCTCCTTTGTAACCATGCTTCCCTCCCCTTCTGCTATTCTGCTGTTGTTATTTACATCAAACCAGACCCATCTTTTGTTTATTTACTTGACCCATTACCATCCCATTTTTGCCTTGCACCATCATTCCTGTTGTCAATTAATCTCCTCTGTTTTCCACCCTATCACCTTTTGTTTTGCTCTTTTATCCACTGTTACTGAACAGTAGTCAACTCATTTTTGCAGATGATGCCAGGCTGAGTTCAAGGGGAGTGAGTTAGTTAGTGTCAATCCAATGAGACAAGGGCCCTCACTGTTGCTCACCTTTGCTCTCTGATGAAGGTTGGACATGGTCTCGGATTTAAATTCGCTCTTGTTTTTCCGGCACAGCACGGCAGAAATAATGATGATGATAACGGTTACCACGCCAACAGGAGCCAACACTGCAGCGATAATCCACAGGTTGTTCGGTGGGCTTTTCACAACAGCTGCACGCAGAACAAAAGGATTAAAGACAATCGCCTCCAACAACACACACCTCCATTATATTTCTAACAACATTAGGCACTCCTTTTGAGGTGATCTGTGTAATTTTTACTGAATTAGCTGGTCAGGCAAGCCAATAAATCATCTTAGAAGGGCTGTCACTGTTGTGAAGTAGGAAAAGCAGCAGCCAATTTGCACACAGCAAGCTCTCTCAAAACAGCAAAGCAATTAATGACCAGATCATCAGGTATAGTGACATTGATCGAGGGGTAAATATTGGCCAGGACTTGGGGAGAGTTCCCCTGTTTTTCTTTGAATCGTGCCATGGGATCTTTGTAATACTCTCATTCCCCTTCTTAATACATTGACTCCTTCTTTGGAGACAGTCCCATGAGCACCCTTTACTTCCTGATACCTGACCACTGTGGCCATGATTTCACAGGAGAGAATACTGGCCAATTTCCTGTTCCCAAAGATCACCAACTCACCACAGAGCAGGTTTTCATCCAACAGTAGAAGGTTATTTGACCCATCATATCCACACAAGCTCGGTACAAGAGCATATTATGCTTCAAGAGATTGAGATCTGATCTCTATGAAGTGCCAAATTATTTTCAATGCTTCAGAATACTTTTAGAGCAACAGTTGAGTAAAACACTTTGCACTTTCTACAAATTCAAAGTTTACAACTGTAGTGCTGTTATTGACCAATTTATAGAAGCTGAAGAGTTAATATATTATCAATAATAAAATGCAGTCATTTCAATAGAGTTTTAAAATTTTGAACACTATGGAAAATGATGGGTGGAATCGTCCATGCCCACTGACGTCAGGCATGAGCGGACAATATGGCGAGAAGGCCAAGATTCGGTTTCACGACAGTGTGATGCCAGTTTGAAATCATCTGCTCTGCCCACCCACCGATGGCAGGTGGCGTTTCCCACCATCAGATATCAGGAACTTCATTGTAATACATCTGTATATCATTATAAGCCGGAATCGTTCCCACACCCGTTGGATTGTCCGCTCACGCAGACGCGTTTCACGACAGCATATTAAAGACATGCACTTGGCGGACTGCAGTTTGAGAGCAACTCGGAGGTAAATACACAGTAATGTTGCGGAGGGCTCCCCCAGGTCGCCTGTTGGACTTCAAGTTTGAGGTGCATTGGGCAGGGACAAGGTAGCACACAAGTACTTGTGGCGTGGATGGGCGAGGGAAGCGGCCACACATTAGGGAAACCTTGTATAAAGTGACTATTCCTCTGCAGCTGAGACAGTACAGGCGCAACCACTTTGACATGATTAGAGTTGGGCCTCCAGCTTCTCTGCCCACTCAAGCAAAGCAGAGGCATCAAAGTGCCACCAAGCACTCCAGAGCTTATCACCCCACAGCCAGAAGCTGCAAATTAATGAGCGTTTTAGTGCACTGCAGAACAATTGGAAGGCCGGGCGCATTGTACAAACTCCTTGCTAAAGCTGGCTGTGGAGCAGTCACTGCTGGAGGCGCTCACAGCCCCTTGCAATGTCATCATCCCGGTTTGAACCAGTCTCCCCCATGGTTCAAGTGAACAGTGCAGCTTTGCAGCATGGGTTAGGAGAGTGCCTGAGTTGAGAACACAGCATGCAGTCCAATGGGCAAAGCTGCTCCCAATTGGTTGGGTGGAGTGGGGCAGAGGTGGGTGGGGTTTCGACTAGCCGCGCAGCGCACTAAACTCTGGCCATCCAAGTGGTGGTCAGAACTCTCCGGGATGCATTAAGGGGCCTTCAGACTTAACCAAGACAGGTTTTTAGTACACTCAAGCTTCCCCATGTGTCTCTCTCTCTCTTTCATCTTGCAGGAGGGGTACATCAAGATCATGGAGGCTGGGGCTCCCACACACGCTACTGAAGAGCCACATCGAGCCGTCGCTGGTTAGCGCCTAGTGACACTCAGGGTCTATAGACGCTGCCTTTCACTCCTGCAGATGACCGAGGACCAGTGTCGCTAAAGACTGTGCATGCCTAGGGAACTAGTCAGTCACAGCTAGCAGCTACTGCAGGATTTGGCGCCATGGGGACAGGGAGGCCATCAGACGAAATGGCGCTGCAATGGGGAGAGGAGCTGGCTGAAGAGGTATTGGAAGAGCTGGAGGTCTCCTCCAATGAGGAGGATGCTGACGGGGATGGAGGATGAGGAGGTCCTCGAAGGCGACGATGATGGGGATGAGGCCCTCACACTGGGCAGACAAAGCAGGCAAGCTCTGGAGGCCCTCATAGCTGCCAGATTTGTGGACGATAATGATGGCATTCAGTGAGGAGACACCATAGATCCTCACATTGCATCTATGAATGTTTAACTCCAGTCTGGTTTATGGAAGCGCACATACTCTCTGTGAGAATGCTCCTGTTATGGAAATGCAGTGGAGACCCTAATAACCACTCGATTGCAGCAGGATGATGACAAGCAATGAGGACACTCCATAGATCTTCACAGAGCATCTGAAAATGTCTGACTCCTGTCTGGCCAAGGGCAGCTCGCTTGCGCTCTGTGATCAGGGTCATATCATAGAGACACAGCCATGTGTTCAGCACCTGACCCCTTCAGGAGCACAGATGCTGAAGAGATGGGGGCCAGCCCCACCTTAAAGGTGCTGACAGCAAACAAAGAGAATGATGGAACTCGGTGATGTCTGCCCACAACATTCTGGCAGCAATGACCAGCACAGCCGAGGTGTAGGCATCAGTAATGTGTCCATGGCGTGTGAGGTTGAACCATCACTTTGGTCTGAAGGCTACACAAAGCACAGGGTAGAGGCCCTGGACTGAGATACCTGCCCTTATATTGTGCAGAAAGATTTCACATCTGAGTGACACGAACACTGCTCATCAGAACAAGGAGCCATAGGCAAGGAGACATTCTTGGGAGTTTATTAACAAAATGAACATTATGTACAAGTGATCAACACCCATGCCCAGGCTGTGCGATTACATCTTAACTTTCACTGGGGTGCTTTATCAACTCCTTTAATCACATTTTAATTTAAAGTTTGTAAGTTTCCTTTAAACTTTTTTCTTGGTTTTACAGTTGACCTAAATTAGGGGCTGTGCCTGATTTATCCCAATTTTGTTAATTTGGTTTAACTGGCTTTAATTCGAAAGAGTTACATCTTAACTTTCCTAACCCTGCAATGACATCCTGGTGCTCCCCGACATCCACAGCAGAAGTGGAGGCAGCCTGCTGACTGCCAAGCCTTGTCTGTGATGGCCTTGGCGGGCATCCTCTGTAGGGCTGAGACCTGGAGTGCCCTGGCCTGCTTTTGGGGACCTGCTGTGTGACAGTGGCACTCTCTTTGGCCTGTGCAGCTGGAGCTGCTGGGATCACTGGAAGAGGGGATTCAGATGGGCTAGACCCCACCAGAGTCACCTGGATGGATGGCCCGGGGGAGGTGGGGGGTACACATGCTGATCCTCTTCCCTATGGGTGCCCAAGGGCTCCTGGCTGACTCTTTGAGGAGAAGAGGTAGCTGGAGTGAGATCAAGCTGCCCCGCACGCATCTCATGTACACACTGTTGGATGCCAACTATGACATCAGCGATGGAGTTCACCCCATGCAGCAGTGCAGGGCCAATGTCCTGGACCTAGGTCTCCATGGTGGCCACCACCCTACCAGTGTTGACCTCCATGCGTTGGCATGCCGGCGCTATCACCTCAGAGCGAAGGCGGGTGGATTCCTCCATCTTGCAATCTGAGGAGTGCAGCGGACATCCCTTCCTGATGTTCCCGAGCTTGCCTTTGCAGCTCCAGCAACTGTAACATGATCAAGTCCAGAGGCTCGTCATCTGACTCAGACTCAGCAAATTTCTGGCCTCCTGCAGTCCTCCAAATGCCGGACACCTCAGAGGACATCCCTGCTGCAGATCAGACAGTGCGATGTGCTCAACAGATTGTGATCTCGATGCCACTGTAAAGCTAGGTCCCACTGAGGTGTGTGTTTCTGTGCTGGCAGAGAGTGCGGGTGCCTCCAGATTCTCTTCAGAGGTTTCTTCGGGACTTGATTGAAGGCCCTGGGTCGTGGACTCTGTTGGCTGTTTCCCAGGAGTACTTGCGGAAGCAAGGAGAGATAATCAGTGCATGGCAGTGGCCTGTGAATGAGGACACATCACTCACAGCATGGTTGTCTGATGGATGTTGCACAGCTCACTTGGCAGACCACTGCCGACCTCACCATCAGCACAGGACCGGTCCAGATCCTCGCCAGCCAGCTGGATGGCTCTGTTTTCAAAGTCTGTGAGGACCTTGATTTCGGGCATTCCTCCACCAGTCTGCAACCTCTCCCTTTTGTTGTGTGCCAGCTTGTCCTGCATGAACATAGGTGGCGAGAGTGTAGGCAGTACGCCTGCCAGGCCAGGTGATAAGTATGCCTGGCATATGTGGATGGTAATGATCCCATGGATGGGATGAGGACAATGAAGGTGTATGTGAGAGGGTGAATGGTAATGTCCCTTGAACTGGCAGTGAGTGAGGTCCCTGTGATTGTGTGAGTTGAGGGTGATGAGAAGAGTGACTTACCATGGCGGAATAGAGGAGATCATTCATCCTCTTATGGCACTGGGTGGCTGTCCTCTTTTGAAGGGCTTTGGCGCTGACCACTGCTGCCACTGCCTCCCAAGCTGGATTAGTGAGGTTGCTGCTCATCCTGCGACCAGAGCAAGCATAGAGGATTTCACGGCGAGACTCCACTGCGTCCAAAGGCGCTCGAGGGATGTGTCATTGAACCTGGGGGCTGCAGTCTTTTTGCCTTTCAGGGCCATGTCTTCTTTGCAGCAGTCGTGGGCTGGAAGCACTGAGATGTATTTATTTTTTATTCATTCATGGGATGTGGGAATTGCTGGCTAGTCCAGCATTTAGTACCCATCCATAGTTGCCCTAGTTCAGAGGGCATTTAAGAATCAACCACATTGCTGTGGGTCTGGAGTCACAAGTAGGCCAGGTTGCCAGATTTCCTTCCCTAAAGGGCATTAGTGAACCAGATTTGTTTTTAAACAACATTTGACAATGGTTTCATGGTCATCATTAGACTTTGAATTCCAGATTTTTATTGAATTAAAATTCCACTCTCTGATGTGGCGGGATTAGACCCCAGGTCCCCAGAGCATTACCCTGGGACTCTGGATTACTAGTTCAGCAACAATACCACTACACCATCGCCTTCCCCTGTATGCACGTGGTTGGACTTTAAATATGGCACCTGGCATGCTAAGGCGGTGAGGTGATGGTGTGGCGGGTGAATGAGAGCCCACCTGCCATGGATACGCCATGTTTCCCGGGAATGCATAATTAATGTGGCAGGTTTGTGATGATATGGCGTGAAAAGCTGCCATTACCACACTAATGCAAATCTGGGATGATTCCACCCTATGGCAAGTTTCTTGCTTTCCAGTCAATTGGTAACAAAACCAACAAGAAATTTAGAAAATTTGTCAAAGTCAGTGATGTTTCATTGGCTGATGATGCCTCAAAACCAACAAAGCTGTCAGGAATAAACTTCTACAAATTTTTATCTGTTTACCCCAGTTATGATCTTCCTTCACCTGTTGAAGAAATTGATGCAGGACCATGATACAGTTCCACACAGGCTGACTTTCACTGAGTACAGTTCCACACACACTGACTTTCCTGGGTACAGTTCTACACACACTGACTTTCACTGGGTAGAGTTCTACACACACTGACTTTCACTGGGTACAGTTCTACACACACTGACTTTCACTGGGTACATTTCCATAGACACTGACTTTCACTGGGTACAATTCTACACACACTGACTCTCACTGCCATAAAGTTTCACATACACTGTCTCTCACTGAGCTACATAGTTTCACAAACACTGATTCTCACTGGGCTATACAGTTCCATAAACACTGACTCTCAGTGACATACAGTTCCACAAACACTGACTCTCACTGGGCTATACAGCTCCACAAGCAAGGAGTGTCACTGGGCGAGACAGTTCCACAAACATTAATTCTCACTGGGATTCAGTTCCACACTAGGCTGTACAGTTCCAAAAACAGTGAGTCTCACTGGGCTATACAGTTCCACACATACTGACTCTCAGTGATATACGGTTCCACAAACACTGAATCTCATTGGCGTTCAGTTCCACAAACACTGACTCTCAGAGATATACAGTTTCACAGACATTGACTCTCACTGAGCTATAGTTCCACAGACACTGAGGCCCAGATTTTTGCCACAACATAAACTCTTCCCTCGTGGCAAAAATCCCAGAAATGGCTGGGAATTCTAAGTCCCAACCCTGGACCTGGCATGTTCCATTTTCTCCGGGATGGGATGAGAGTCCATTCGGGGTTTACAGGGGCAGCTGGCCATTTAAGTCATCAGCTGCCTCCACTGAAGTGGGGTTTTGGTAGGCCAGGAGTGTGAGACCCGGAGTGTGCAGATTAGTCCAAGTAAGTGGAGGTCTGAACTTGGTGGAATTGTTTGGATAGCCAGGGTAACTCTTTGGATCTGGTCCCAGGATAACTTTGGAGGAGTTAAGTCACCCTTTGACAGAAGTAAAGTACCTTTAGGAGAGGTAAGACACTTTGGGGGAGGTAAGGCATTGTTTGGAATTGTTAAAAGTAAACATGTTTGTACATAAAAAGTGCATAAACTCATTGGAATTGTCAAACTGTCAAGGAACTTTCAAGCTGTTAAAGAGCTGTCAAGCTGTCAAAGAACATTCAAGGGACTGTCAAGCTGTCAAGGAACTGTCAAAGTGGTCAAAGGATACTGGGAGAGTTGGCATGAAGAGGGTAAGGGAAAAAGGTGATGGATGGGGGGCATGGGCTGGCATATGAGGCATGAGGGGCCATAGGGGTGGTGGACAGGGGGCATGAGGTGGCATAGGTTGGCATGGGTGAAGCATGGGGAGTGCGTGGGGGTGGGGATTGAAGAGGGTGAGGTCTGTTTTTGTTTTGTTCTTTTTAAATTTAATTCAACATAGTGCCAGAGTACAGAGACAGAGTACGGAGGACCTGAAAGAGCAGAATCCGTTATCACAAGCTGTTATGGGTCATATACTTTTTGTCTCTAGTTCGTTCATGTATCATGTCTAAACTGTTGTTCCTTAATAAACTTAATAAACCATCTTAAAATTATTTATGACTAGTCAACTGCCTATTTAAGTATCTCTGGCCCTGAACCCCCAAAATCTTACATATGTACAGTTCCACAGACACTGGCTCTCACTGGGTACAGTTCCACAGACACTGGCTCTTACTGGGTATCTTCCACACACACTAACTCTCACTGGGTACAGTTCCACAGATAGTGGACAGGGTTTTTCAGATCGCGGGATTTCCCATCCCGCCTCCTGAAGATTCAGAGGGGAGCGCATCACCGCTAATAGTGGCTGCTCCGCAGCAATTTTATGCTGTGAGGAACATTAATTGGCTGGAGATGGGACTTCCGCCCCACATTCAGGACTAAGTCCCACCTCAAAGAGCTGCCGAACAATCTGATTGGCCAGCATCTCTGTAGTCTCAGCAGCACAAGAGGCAGCAGTGGCCAGGTGAGGTATATGTGAGGGACAAGCAGTCCCGAGAGTCTAAGTCCTGGGAGTTCAGGACCAGGTAAGCGTGGAGTGTCTCAGGGTGGAGAGGGGAGGCGAGGTTGATGGGGGGAGGTGGTGGGGTGGGCAGAGAGGGGGTGGAAGACGTGGTGGAGAGGCCTGGGAGGCTGGGGGATGCTGCGCAGGGAGCACTCACACAGACAGACTTTATAGGGTGCGGCTGATGTTGAAAGGAGATCGTTGATGGAGGCACACACCACTCTTACTGCCCAAGGCCTGAGCAGGGTGACTCTCCGAGCTTCTTCCCTGCTCTTGAATTCCTCCCGTCTGCCTCAAAATTGAGGCTGGGCAGGAAATGCCCCTTAATTGGTCATTACTTGCCCACTTTAGAGCTTCAATTGTGTCAAGGGTGGGCCGGCCGGCCTAGGCTTCACCCTTCTCACTGTAGCACTGCGGACAGGTCAGGGTGGGCAGGGGGTAGATGGAAAGGCCATCCGAGGAGGTGGGAGAGGTAACATTCTGTCCAGTGACCCTCACTGGGGTATAGTTCCATAGGCACTGACTCTCACTGGATACAGATCCACATTCACTGACTCTGACTCAGGTACAATTCCATAGACACTGACTACCACTGGGGCACAGTTCCACAGACACTGTCTCTCACTGGGTACAGTTCCACAGATACTGACTCTCACTGGGTACAGATCCACAGACACTGACTCTCACTGGGTACAGTTCTACAGATACTGACTCTCATTGGTACAGATCCACAGACACTGGCTCTCACTGGGTACAGTTCCAAAGGCACTGACTCGCTGGGTACAGTTCCACGGATGCTGACTCTCATTAAGGTACAGTTCCACAGGCACTGCCTCCCACTGGGTACAGTCCCATAGACATTCAGGCCCAGGTTTTTTGCAGTCGGAACAACTCAGGTGCCATTTAAAATTTGTGGGAGGGACCCAATTCTGGGTTTCCTGCTTCCATTCCCAGTGCCACCAATTTTCTCTGGTGTGGGATAAGGTTGTGGTTAGTCAGTCCAGGTGCTGCATTCTGAGCCCGGCCAGCTCCATTACAGGAGGAGGTATCTCCTAGCCTCCAGTTTTCGTGGAGTCAGACCAGCTTCTCTATGATCTCAGAGGGGATGTGGACCATAGCCCGGTTTCGGGCCTTTTGAAAGGTAAGCTCAAAAGCTCTCACCCACACCCACCCCATCCCAACTCATGGCCCCTCATCTACTCGCCATGACACCTCCAGGCATCCCCTTCCAACCCCAAACTGCCTTTGCCCCATATCCCTTAATGTCTTTGGTTAACAGAAATATATCAAAGTTAGATTTAAAATGAACAATTTATCTAATATCACCTGCTGTTTGCAGTTGCCAATTCCAGATTTCTATCATCTTTTGCATGTCGTAGCTTTCTTAACTTCACTCCTGAAAAGCCTGGCACAAACTTTCACAGAATCACAGCATCACACAGTGCAGAAGAGGCCCTTTGACCCATCGAGTCTGCACCGACACATGAGAAACACCTGACCTACCTATCTAATCCCATTTACCAGCACTTGGCCCATAGCCTTGAATGTTATGACGTGCCAAGTCATATCCCCTAGGCCTCAACACAACCTTTCTTCAGCCAACTCCCCACTCCCCCAACAGACACAGGGAAAATAATAGGCTCACTTACGTTCTGCTTGGAGTTGCACACGGTAGCCTAACTCCAAGGCCATGGTCTGTGAATCGACTGTATTCAGTATTTTGGCTGCGGTTGTACCCAGCAGGGCCCCACCATTCTCCAAGGCATAGTACGTCAACTCGGCTGGATTCTTAGGGCCAGGGAGACGTTTAATGCTGACCAGCTGCAGGAAAAACAAAAATAAGCCATCAATATAAGATAGTCACTGTTAAATCCAATCACAAATTCAGGAGGAACTTCTTTAAAAAGAGAGTGGTTAGAATGTGGAACTCAATACCACATGGGGTAGTTGAGACAACTAGCAGAGGTGCATTCAATGAAAAATTGGATAAATGCATGAGTGAAGGCGGAATAGAAGGTCTTATTGAGATGGAGAGATGAAGAAGGGCAGGAGAGATGGAGCATAAACACCGGCCTGGACCAATTGAGCCGAATGACTGTTTCTGTGCTGTAAACACTTTATAATATTTTCTGAACCATTTTGATCATGTAGTGATGAAACAACTAATGATGCTATATATTATGTGGGAGGTGGTGGCGTGTGGTATTGTCACTGTACTAATAATCCAGGGAGACCCAGGGTAATATTCTGGGAACCTGGGTTCGAATCCCACCATGGCAAATGGTGAAATTTAAACTCAACTAAAATCTGGATTAAAACTCTAATGAAAACCATTGTTATTAAAAAAAAAAAATCTGGTTCATTTGGACTGAGGTGAGGGTGATTGCCTTTGGCAGCATTTGACAGAGTGTGGAGCCCAACCAAAACTGCAGTCATTGGGAATGAGGTGGGGGGAGGAATTCCCTAGCACAAAGGAAGATGGTTATGATTGCTGGAGGTCAGTCATCTCAGCTCCAGTTCAGCACAGGAGTTCCTCAGGTTAGTGTCCTAGGACTAACCATCTTCAGCTGCTTCATCAAAGAACTTCCTTCAGTAGTGGGGATGTTTGCTGACGATTGCATAATGTTCAGCACCATTCGTGACTCCTCAGATGCTGTAGCAGTCCATGTCCAGGTTTGGGCTGGCAAGTAACATTTGCGCCACACGTCCTGGGGGTTACCATCGACCAGAAACTGAACTGGACTAGCCATATAAATACTGTTGCTACGAAGAGCAGGTTCAGAGACCGACTAGGAATCCTGTGGTGAGTAACTCACCTCCTGACTCCCCAAAGGCACAAGTCAGGAGTGTGATGGAATACTCCCCTTGCCTGGATGAGTGTAGCTTCAACAACACTCAAGAAGCTTGACACCGTCCAGATCAAAGCAGTCTATTTGATTGGCACCACATCCACAAACACTCACTCACTCCACCACCAATGCAGAGTGGCAGCAGTGTGTTCCATCTATAAGATGCACTGAAGGAGCTCACCAAAGCACCTTCTAAGCCCATGATCACTACCATCTAGAAGGACAAGGGCAGCAGACACATGGGAACACCATCACTTGTAAGTTCCCCTCCAAGTCACTCACCATCCTGGCTTGGAATGATATCGCCGTTCCTTCACTGTCACGGGATCAACATCCTGGAACTCCCTCCCTAGCAGCACTGTGGGTGGACTGCAGCAGTTCAAGAAGGCAGCTCACCACCACCTTCCCAAGGGCAGTTAGGGATGGGCAATGAATGCTGGCCTCAGTGAGAGTTAGTAATTGTGGAACTGATACCCAGCCAATGATGCCCACATCTCATGAACGAACAAAAAAAAAATCCTCATTTTCACAATTAGTCATTTTTATACACACATAGATTTGAAGGTGGCAGAACAAATCAATAAGGCAGTTAAAAAGGCATACAGAATCCTAGGCTTTTCTAAAAAGAGTGCAAAAGCAAATAAGTTATGCTAAACCCTTATAAATCATTATTTCAGCTCCAGATGGTGTATTGTGTGCAACTCTGGGCATCACATTTTAGGAAGGATATGAAGGCCTTGGAAAGGGTGCTGAGACGATTTGCTAGCATGTTGCCAAGGATGAGGGATTTCAGTTATGTGGAGATTGTTCTCTTTAGAGCAGAGAGGATTAAGGGGAGATTTAATAGGTATGTTCAAAATCATTAATTATTTTGATAGAACAAGTTTGGGAGAAACTGTTTCCTCTGGCAAGTGAGTTGGGAACCACACGGCATACAGTTAAGATAATCAGGAATAGAACTGGAGGGGAAAATGTGGAGAGATGTTTTTCAGAAATCTGGAACACAGTGCTTGAAAAGGTGGTGGAAGGAGATTGCATTAGAAGTTTCAAAAGGCAATTGGACATGTATTTGAAAAGGATTAAGCATGGAAAAGGGATACAAAGGAAAAGCACAAGCCTTGCATTTGTAAAGAAAAAGTGGCCAAGTTTCTCTCAGCAGGATGGAGGGTTGACAATAATGCGCCTGTTTATTGGCGATGAAAGCTCTCAATGTTGGTGATTAACGATTATATAATGTGTCAAATCCGAAGAAGTGAAGTGCATTCCCAGTCATAAAATAAACCATAAATTTGATTGCCCTCTTCACAATAGTACACAGTGATAGCAACAGAGTTTCCCCCAATAAAAATAAATCATTCAGCCATGGAGTGGTGGTGGGATGGTGGTGGGATGGTGGTGGGGGGAAGGTGTTGGTTCTTCAATAATTGTCCTCAGGCTTGTGCCTGAACTAGGCCAGATCTACTGCCTGGCCCCAGAAGGTGTGAGTAGGAATTGGGGCAGCAGGAGGCCGCAGCCTGGCATCCATGAGATCAAACACCTCAGCAGTCAGTTAAGTGCTGAGGGGTGGGCATGGGTTTCCTAGGCAATGCCACATTCCCTCAGTATTATTAGAGAGTGTCAGCCTAGGGTACATGTTCAAATCCTGGACTGGGGCTTCAGCCTTTGGCCTCCTGAGTCAGAGGCGAGACTGTGACCTTGTATGGATCACCAGGGCCTGCACCCCACGATTAAAGAAAGACCAGGCTGCCATTCTGTGGGTATGCTGCCTGCCTGCTCAATTGAGCAGATCAATAATGGGACCAGGTAGGAAGGAAGTGGGATCACAGGGAAGCAAGTTGCTGCCTTTATTTTACCTGTACCCAAACCCAATTTTTCCCATGCCAGGATGGCATGGGGGATAAGTGGGCCAGAGATTCCGTCTCTCAGACTCTTGTTTCAGTTTCTTTCTTGTCAAATGCCAACTGCACTCACACTACCGTCTCTGGGCAGAATCATCCCAGATTTGCACAAAGTGCAGTGGCAGGCGGGAAAAAAGGCGTTTTACCCACCAGCCGCAATGATGGGTTTTGGTGCAGTGTCATCCCTTTCCCAGTGCATCCTGCCTCATTAACAATGCATTCACAGGAAACCCGCCAGCTCGCTGGCAGGCGGGCTCAGATCGGCCTCAGCACTTCCTCACTCCAGGCACCATGTTTAAAGTGCACCAGATTGCATGCCTACTTCATGTCTACTCTCCGGGACTGCTCCAGGCAACAGATGGTCCCGAAAGCAAAGAAGGTGGTAGCCCCCAAATTGAGTGACGCCTCTCTGGGACGCCTGATGGGCGCAGTGGAATGCCACCGCAATGTCCTCAACGCCTGCTCTGGCCACAGGAGATCCACCAGAGTCACCAGTCCAGCTTGGGAGACGGTGGCAGCAATGGTCAGCACCACTGGAGCACAGAGAAGGTCAGCCAGCCAGTGCAGCAAGAGGATGAATGCTCTCACTCATTCCATCAGGGTAAGTCAACCACTTCATCACTCTCAACTCACACACACACAAACCCATCACACATCCACAGGGATCTCACACCTCAAAGGACTCCACGAACTCTCACGCCACCCTCACATCTCCATCAGGATCATTTCCTCTGGAGTCCGTGCCCTCATCCCATCCATGGCTCCACTTACCAGACAAACATTCCGCACAGTGGCATGCACCCTGCTCCACTCGATCTATTTTCATGCAGAAGAACCTGGCTCACAACTGCAGGGAGAAGTCCCAGACCTAGGGTACAGTGGACCACATTAGGTCCCTCACTCACTTTCAGGAGTGAGCCATCACGCTGACTGGTGAGGACATGGACTGTGCCTACTGCGATTGTGAGGTTGGCGGCAAGCACCCAGTGAGGATCCTGTACCACACTCTACCACTCTTGTCGCAACTGAGTGCTCTCTCTCCTGTTTTTGACCCTGCTGCCATGCACCAATTATCTCAACTTTGGCTCACAGGGAGCTCTGCCAAGTACCTGAAGCCCTCAGCCAGTCAGTCCCTCAGCACCATCCAAGTCCTCACTTCCAGCCAAGAGATCACCTCCATTGAAGAGCTGGAAATAAACAGCCTGGAAGACCTATCACAGGGCTTACCCACACCATCCACCAGTGCAGAGACGCACATCTTGGTGGGACCTAGATCTAGAACAGGCTCAGGTTCACAATCTGGTGGTCACCACGCAGACAGGTGTCCACAGCAGGAGGAGGCGGGTTCAATTGAGCTACCTTGGAGGACTGCTGGGGAAGAGGCATCTGGGAGGTCCAAATCAGAAGATAAGCCTCTGGATTTGGTCTTCCAACTCATCGTGGAGAGTCAGCAGAAGGCAGGCGAACATCACGCAGAGCTGTTGGAAGCCCTCAGCAGAGTGGAACTCGAGTCAGAGGAGTGTGTCCGTCTCCTCTTTAATGAAGTGGTGCCCACATGTGCATGTACGGAGGCCTCCATGGGAAGGATGGTGGACACCAAGGAGACCCCAATCCAGCAGAACACAGAATGCGTACAGGCCTGCACTCCACTGAAGTAGCCATGGGTGAGTTCCTGCAGTGGCAACACAAGAGGGAATTAAGGCACCTCAATGTCCCTCCAGGTGCTCCTTCCCTCAAGGGGTCAGGCCGGGCCCTCATCATTTGAAGGGAGAAGTGGCAGCTGGACACCCCTGGATCATCCACTCAGAAATTTCAGAGGCTGCCCTCTCCCTCCAAGTCCCCTTTGCCTTTGATCCCCTCAACCTTGTCCTCTGTCATCGCAGAGGGAACAGCTGGCTCACAGGACAGCCAAAGCAAGCTGTGGCCCTCAATGCCTCGGCTCACTAGAGGACGCATGCTGAAGTCATCAGAGGCGAAAAGGCCAATCATTGCACAGGCTGTCTCCACCCCTGCTGTGGATGTCAGGGCAGCACCTAGAAGAAGTGGAAGGCCTAAAAAAGTTAAGAAATTCTGATCACAACTGATTGCACAGGTGAACACATTTTATCACTTTATAATCTGAAAACATATTCACTTTCACTAAATAATGTGTAATGTTGTCTTTCAGCTTCATGTGCAGGCTTCGCGAGTCCTCCCACTGCATCCCACACCCCACTCTGAATCCCCACCCACTAGTAGTTCATCTGCACATAGCTGAATCATGAGTGATTCTGGGGGTAGAAATATATGTGTGTGGCAGAGCCTTTTGGTGCCTCGTGCGAGCACGCTCCCATGTACACGGAGCCTTCATCCATCTCACTGTCCTGAGCACTTTCAATGCTGCCTGCTGGGGTTCTCTTTCTGTTGTTCTTCGGAGCTGACCTGTATCTCCGCCCACCCACTGACTGCACTCCCATGCAGCACCTGCGCCTGTCTAACAAGAGGCTCCGCTCATTTTTGATTTCGACAATGATGGTCGTAGTCAGATTTTTGCTCAATTCCCCCATCCCTTCCCCTCCCCCAGTCACTTATGTCCTTTCCCCCATGATTGTTGTCACCCTGGCATCGCCTTCCACCTCCACACTGTCACCTACCAACCAGAACCCTTTCCTTTCCAGGGTGTCCAGCTGAACATATACATTCCCTACCTTCCTGAGAACCCCACCCCCATCCACATTGACCTCCCCGACCTCCTTCTTCCCACCCACCGGATCTGTGTCTGCCTCCAAGTCCCCACCAACCTCCCTCACTGTCCCTTCTACAGATACCGATGCACCCTCACCCTCCCACCCTCCCGCTACCTCTGCCCCCTCTCATACTCACCATTCCCTCCTACAACGCCCACCCTCAGTTCACTCCCCAGGAGGCAGTCATTGACTCCACAGACCCCTCCCTTACACATTCACCTGGACATCCCACCCACTTACTCCCTCTTCCACCCTTACTCCCTCTGCCAACCTTAATCCCTCCTCCACCCTACTTCTTCCCACCCCCAACGGACACCATTCTTCCCCCTGGACTCCTACCTTCCTCTGAACTCCTTCCTACCCCCGGACACCTACTCCTCCCCCTCCGACCTCCTTTCTCGCCCTGGATTCCTCCCAACCTGTGCTCCTTCCTCTCCAACCCAGACCCCTTTCCTCCTGAACTCCTTCCTCCCCCTGGGCACTTGCCTCCCCCTGAACTCCTTCCCACCCTCCGAACTCCTTCCCACCCTCCGAACTCCTTCCCACCCTCCGAACTCCTTTCCCACCCTCCGAACTCCTTTCCCACCCTCCGAACTCCTTTCCCACCCTCCGAACTCCTTTCCCACCCTCCGAACTCCTTTCCCACCCTCCGAACTCCTTTCCCACCCTCCGAACTCCTTTCCCACCCTCCGAACTCCTTTCCCACCCTCCGAACTCCTTTCCCACCCTCCGAACTCCTTTCCCACCCTCCGAACTCCTTTCCCACCCTCCGAACTCCTTTCCCACCCTCCGAACTCCTTTCCCACCCTCCGAACTCCTTTCCGCCCGTCCAAACTCCTTCCCCCGTCCAAACTCCTTCCTCCCCGCAAACTCTTTCACCCCCCCAAACTCCTCCCCCCTCCAAACTCCTTCTCCCCTCCAAACTCCTTCTCTTACACCTTCCACCCCCCCAAGACCCATCTCCCCAATTGCTGTATTCTCCCCGTTATAATCTCCTCCCCCCATATTCCCTCGTCCTCCCTCCTACACTCTCACTGACACTTTTGTCCCCTCCTGACAACCTCACACCCTGACACCTTCGTGCCCCCTTCCCAACCTCACCCCCCAGAATGCCTTCATTCCCCCACTCCCAAACTCACTAACCACCCACCCCACCCCCACCCCCCCCACCCACCCTCCTCTCCCACTCACAGCTGGACCTTCCTCTCCCCCTTGATGATCATCTGTAGCAGCCCATGGCCAAGTCCATGATGTTCCAAAGTGGACTGAGACATCAGTGGAAACCTCCCACCTTCCGAGAGCTGCTTTGACATGTATACGAGGATCCACCCAGCATGCAATGTATGAGTTTCTTCAGGGTCCGTTAGCTGTGGGGCTCCAGTATTTCCTGCTCCTCAAATATCCACGGCCTGAGCAAGGGTTTAATGGTGAGTCCTGGCTTCTGCACGTCACACTTGTCCAGCCGTGATCTGGACCAGTGTGTTTTCCCACCGGCGTAATGGTAAATCTGGCATGGGGGCACAATTCCAGTCGGGCCTTACCAGTCGGGCTCACACCAGCCTCCAGCAGGATTGGCGTTCTGCCATGGCGAACACCATCAGATGATCCCACAGTGCTTTCACATCGGCGAGAAACTAATTTTTGACTTTCTCACTGTATTGTCCCGTGCCCCACTCCCCGCACCACCCCCCCCCCCCACCCCGCCCCCACCTCTCCCCCCACCCCCCCCCCCCCCCCCCCCCCCCAATCCCCCCAACTCGCTTTGGGGGAGGTGATAGCATTGTGGTACTGTTACTGGACTAGTAATCCAGAGGCCCGGGGTAATGCTCTCAGTTTGAATCCCACCACGGCAGATGGTGGAATTTGTATTCAATAAAATTCTGGAATTAAAATTCTAATGATGACCACGAAACCATTGTCGGTGGTTGTAAAAGCCCATCTGGTTCACTAATGTTCTTTAGGGAAGGAAATCTGCTGTCCTTACCTGGTCTGGCCTACATGTGACTCCAGGCCCACAGCAATGTGGTTGACTCTTAACTGCCCTCTGAACACGAGCAATTAGGGATGGGCAATAAATCTGGCCTAGCCAGCGACGCCCTCATCCCATGAACAAATAAAAAAAAACAATGCCCAACGCCAACAGGGCCAGAAAATCCTGGCCTCTGGCACTAAAAGAGTCAGTCTCTTCAGCGGTAGGACTCTCGGCTCTGAGTTTGAAGGTTTACATCCAGTGTAAAATCTAATTCCATACATTTACCTAACGCTCAATTAAAATACTGAGGTTGTGCAGCATTGTCCACGGTGCAATGAAACTAAAGCCCTGCCTGTTTGTTCCAGTTGGATGTAAAAGACCCCACAGTGATATGTGACATAATTCTTCCTGTGTCCCAGCACATGTTCCTCGGCCACCACCACAACAGGGTAACAAATCATTTATCTCACTGACCTTAATGTACCCTTAAGTAGTGCTAGGCATGGCTCAGTTAGTAGCACTCTCTGAGCCTCTGAGTCTTAAGGCTGTGATTTCAAGTTCCATTTCAGAGACTTGCGCATAAAACCTAGGAGGACACTCCACTGCAGTATGGAGGAAGTACTGCACTGTCGGAGATGCTCTCTTTCAGATGAGAAGTTAAGCCAATCTATGTCTGCCTTCTGAGGTGGGGGCACAAGATCCCACTCTGCGATTTCAAAGTTCAGGGGTACTGTCTTGAGCAATATTAATCCCTCAACCAACATCACTGAAACAGATTATTGCAATATCACGTTGCTTTTTGTGGGAGCTGTGAACAGGTTAGTTGCGGTGTTTCCTATATTCAAACAGTGACTACCCTTCAAACGTATTTCATTGGCTATACAGCACTTTGGGATGTCCTGAGGTTGCAGAAGGTGCTACATTAATGCAAGTCTTCCTTTCTCCAAGTGACCCTGTTGTGTGCAAACTGGCTACTACATCTATCCACAAAACAACCATTCTTTAAAAGTAATTCATTGGCTATGAGACATATTTGGGTCAACAAAGGTCACCAATAAATCTCACTAAAAAGAATTGATTTTGTCTGACCTGTACAGTGTAGGTGCCGATTGTAGAAGCGCGTTTAAACCTTCGCCCTTGTTGCTGAGCTGCCATGAACAGGTTCGCTAACCGTTGTTCCATCAGGCTTGCAAAGCGTTGATACTGTTCACCCAGTGAGCTGTTGTCAACGCCCAGGATAACTGTTTGAAACAGGAGGCAGAGCATATTACAAAGCAATAATTATGGGTCAGCCACATAGCTATTATTCAATTGTCACCATTTTTTTCCTTTTCTAAGCACACGTGACGAAGGCTGAAGAGATTCCGAATCCAGCGACCACGCAGTCGGTGTGCTGCGTTTCCCCGTTTGTTGGGACGGAATTCCCCACCTCCTTTTCAGGGTATTAATCACTGTATGCAGGGGAATATTTTCTGATCGGTGCTGTTCTGGTACACTAAGCAAGCTGGTGCCATAAATATTATGGAACAGGAGGAGGCCGTCCATCCCATTGTGTCTGTGCTGGCTCTCTGAAAGGGCTAACCTCTTAGTCCCATTTCCACATCCTTTCCCCATAGGCATTTCTGTGTTCATCCACTTCCCTTTTAAAATCTATTACGGATTCAGCTTCCTGTTTCTGGATGGATGTTCCCACACTCTGTGTAAAAACAAAACATATTCTCCTTTGTTCTACTTCTAGTTACCGACTCTCCAAAAATTGGAAACAGCTTTTTTAATCTTCTTTGTTCTCAAGGAGAGCGCTCCAATTTCCCTAGTCTCTTTTCGTAAGTAAAAGAATCTCACCCTGTTACCAGTTTCGTGAATCTCACCATAAGCTTTAAGTGGAGTTATAGAGCGGAATTATATGCCCTCCTCTGTGGCGGGTTTGGCGGCAGGATGGGGGTGGGGGTGGGGGGGGCGATTTTTAATCAGGCACAATGGTCCCAGGTGGGGTCCCTGCCGCCTTCCCATCGCTGCCCCCAATTAATGTCCATTTAAGGGCCTCACCCCCTCACCCACAACTGCTTTCCTGCCATCATTCACCTGCAGCCTGGGATCCAGCAACAATCCTAGTCCTCGGGTGGGTGTCATATCAGCAGCAGCCTCCCCCATGGTTCTTCCGTTCAATGCAGCTGCCGGCCAATCTCACAGGGCAGGACTTCCACACCCATGGTCTTATCCCAGCCAGGGAAGGCCCTCCTCTGTCCACTTAAGCGCCTGAGTGGTATTTAATTTGGTGGGCCTTCCCTGAAAGCAGCAACACAGACCTCCCGCGGGCTCTCCAGCCGGTAGGAAAGAGCCCGATCACCTCCATTAAATCCAGCCCATACAGTCCAAATGGCAGAGGGGAAGCAATTCGGCCCATTGAGTCCATGCCAGAGCCTCGACTTGAACATTATATCTAAAGTTATCTATCCAAAACTGAACACAAAACTCTAACATTAGCTGAATACATCCTTTGGTATAAAATGCTGCTCATACTATTTTCACTTGCAAATGCAGGAATTTGGTACTGGGCTACGGGCTGATGGGGGACTTCAGTTTTGTGGATATATTGAAGAAGACGGGACTGTTTCCTTAAAGCAAAGATTAAGGTGAGAGTTAATAGAGGTGTTCAAAGTTATCAGGGGCTTTGACAGAGCAAGTTGTGAGACACTGTTTCCCAGTAGGGAGAAATTGAGCGGATCAATAGTCAGAGATCATAAATTTAAAATAATTGGCAAAAGAACTAGATGGGAAATTAGGCAAAATGTTTCCACACAGAGGGTTGTTATGATCTGGAACACACTACCTGAAAAGGTGTCGAAATCAGATTCTATAGGTAATTTCAAAAGGCAAACTGGACATGTCAACCAAGAGGACTAATTTGTTGGGTTATGGGGAGAAAGATGGGATATGGGATTAAATTGGTCAGCTCCTTCAACAACTCGGTATGAGGGGACAAATGGCCACCAGTCTAAGGGTGGTATTTTGTTAGGCCTGTAAGTGCAGGAAACTTGGTAGGTGGGATTACTTAATTAGGCAACACCCGAAGTTTCGATTTCCTGACAGCAGGTTGAGTGGTAGAAATGAAGTCAGTGGCATTGCAGTGGGCCCCATGCTGTCTTGTGGTAGGTTCCTACTTGTAATACAGTTGCATGCTATGAACACTCATTATCTTAAAACTTTCTGTAATTACGACCGACCTTCAAGATTAAGTCAGAGGCACACGTGAATCTCGTGGTACTTGCCATGTGCATTAAAAGCTGGCCTGCAACAGCTGGCTTTGTGCAGCTGTGCCTGACACGAGTGGTTTTCTTTGTTGATCTCTGCGGCACAAGGGAGGGGAGCAGAAGAATAGCAGCTTGCATGGAGGCTCAGGACCACCTGGGCGCGTCGGGGGTGAACGGCAGGTTGTGGGTGTGAGGAGCGGGGTCGAGGGCATGGAGGAGTAGAAGAAGGATCCAAGGGAGGACAGAAGGTGGAGTCGATCTCTGTCTAGTCTCAAGACATGTTAGGCGGGATTTTCTGCACCCACCTGCCGCTGGGATCTTCCGGTCCCCCCGCAAGTCAATGGACTTCTGGCTGGAGCACTGCTTTGCCCACATCGGGGCTGGAAAATCCCAGCCTTTGTATGTAATGGGCGGGGTGGTGAGTGACAGTTATTCATAAGGTAGAGAGTGATGAGGTGAGAAGTTTGAGGAGGGGTGAGGGTCATGATCTGCTGAACTGAAAAAATAACAAGCTTTCTGAAGCAATGGAGCTTGACAGCAAAGTTGTAGCCATAATACAGAGCCTCCCTATTTGTCCAAGAGGCTCTTTAGTAGCCCACCCATATCTGCTGCACTGTCAGCTGCTGGTAGTATCGCCAATGGAAAGCTTCCCCCAATGCATGATCATACATATATCTCCCATGCCTACCATTGCCACTTTAAATTTTAATTAGAATTGCATCGAGAGCAGAAGTACCGTCCACTTCCGGTTCCAGTGCTGGGAATGGGGTGCCACAGATATGATACCGCCTTTTGAGTCTATGAAGGGCACAAAGCATTTGTAACAAAACAATACTGGTGAGTGAAAATATCCCCGGCTAAATGCATAGCCATTAAGGCATTGGAGATGCTGTCCAAAGGTTGCGAGTTCAAATCCTGCCTTGGAAAAATATGAAATTAAATTCAATAAATCTGGTACTTTGTGGGCCGGCCCCAGGAAAGCTCTTGGATTATTGTCAATACCTGCTTAGTTCACTAAGGAAAGCTGCCACCCCCGGCTAGTCTGACAGACACTTGACTCTGGTCCTACCCTAAGGATTCAACTTTGACTACCCTTTGATAACACCCTAGCAAACCGCTTATAAAAACAAGCAATATGTTGAAGATGCTGCACCTGCTCAGGGCCACCAAGGGAAGCGTAATAAATATTGGACTTGCCAACATCACTTCCATTTTAAGAATAGGGTATGCTAACGTAACGGTTACATTAGTGGATGGTCTACAGGCATGAGCTCAAATCCCACAATGACAGCTAGGGTATTTAATTAAATAAATCTGTAATTAAAAAGCTGATATCAATAATGGTGACCAAGGAATGACTGGATTGTCGTAAAAACCCATCTGGTTCATGATGTCCTTCAGGGAAGGAAGCCTTATCTGGGTTGGGCTTACATGTGACTCCAGACCCAGAGTAATGTGGTTGACTTTCAAATAGTCTATCAAACCCCTCAACTGTGTTGAAGAAGGCACCTCAGCACCAGGGATGGGCAAGAGTTGGCCTTACCACCAATGTTCAGATCCCACAAATAAATAAGCAAAAATTGAGAAGATCGTTTTCATCATTCTCTATAAATCTTCAGCAACTCTAAAAAAAATACCCTGAATTAGACAATTCGCTCAATAGATTCTACAATGCAGGCTACGCCTGAGGGATATTGGCCTAAATATTCCTTCATATCTCTTATGGAAAACAGGCAAACCTTTTCTCAACAAGAAAAAATATCCCCTTTGACACTAAGTTGCTGAAGATTCTAAATTTAGGTTCCGGATTATTTGTACCTGACTAGAAATCACTAATAAATGGCCTTCAAGACAATGAAAACCCCTCCAGTGTGTTTTTACAAAGGTAGCGAACAACATTAATGGAAATAAGAATCATTGCAGTTAGCTCCTTGCTACGATGAAAGCATCAACAGTAGAATAACAACAATAATTTAGACAATCCCAATGGATGTTTATACAGAGGTAATTCGTGTGACATGATTAACAAACCTGTAACAACCCAGGATTTCTCAGTCGCTAGTGAGGTGTCAAGATTTTCGTATTCCAAAGCTAGAAAAGGAAGGAATCCAAAATGAAATTTGCTTTAGGAGTGAAATCTGTGTACTTGAAATCCTTATCAAAGAACTACTTTAAAAAAATGCTCAGACAAAAATTACGCATACCCATTTGAATACGGAAGGCAGAGAGATCCCAGCTGGTCAGGTTCTTTTGATAAGGAGATTAAGAAGCAATCGGGCTTCACTGGTAGAAACTTGGATGGGTAAGAAAACTGACTACCAATTCTCTAGAAACTCATTCTCTAGACTCGACTATTCCAATCTTATCCTGGCTGGCCTCCCACTTTTCACCCTCTGTAAACTTGAGCTAGTCCAAAATTCTGCTACACAAATCCTAAAGTGCACTAATTACCATTCACCCATTACCTCTCTGCTCACTGACTTACAGAAGTTCTTGTTCCAGCAAGGCCTCTATTTTAAAATTCTTTGTCTTCTTTCATGCCTGTCATTGGCCTCACCCCTCCCTTTCTCTGTAACCTCTTCCACACCACAAGCCTTAAGGATCTCACATTCCTCTTAAGTGGGCCTCTTGCGCAACCCGTGATTTCATTCACTCCATCATTGGTGGCCATGCCTTCAGCAACCAGGACCCTAAGCTCAGGAATTCCCTCTGTCTCTCTCCATTTCTCTCCTCCTTTAAAACAATCTTCAATGCTACCTCTTTGACCTAAGTTTTGATCACCTGTTCTAATATCTCCTTCGGTGGCTTGTTATCAAATTTTATTTGATAACTCTCCTGTAATGCACTTGGGATGTTTTACTGCTTTAAAGGTGCCATATAATTGCAAGTTGTTGTTGCTTTGCATTACTTGTATTGAGCACTTTCACTGCCACTAAATTTAAATGATTAACACCTAGGGGGAGAATTATCCCCATGTTGGGTGGGCCGGTCGGGCGTTGAGCTGATCACCACCCGCGATCGGCTCTGCGCCGCCATTTTACGCAGGCGGGTCAGTTAAGGCCTACCCAGCGTGAAGCGTGGCTCCTGAGGACAACGGGAGTGGGCGAGCGGCGGTGGGAGTGCAATGACCACCGGGTCCAGTGGTGACCCGGCAGCCTGTTTAAATGAAGCGCTAGCAGCCTTGCAAAGGCTGTTCACCGTGGCCAGCAGAAGGGCTCCCCAGAGCGCTGCTGGAGAGCAGGCCAGGCCGGAGGGTAGGGCAGCGGGGTACTGTGCCCCTCAGTTTTCTGATGAGTGCCTAGCTGCCCTCCTGGAGGAGGTGGCAGCACGGCGGGAGGTCCTCGTTCCTAGGGATGGGAGGTGGAGGCACCCCACCTGACCATACGTGCCTGGGAGGAGGTGGCAGAGACAGTCAGCTCCCAAGATGTGGTGCAATGCACGTGGGTCCAGTGCCGCAAGCGATTCAATGACCTCTTGCGCTCGGGAAAGGTGGGTACCATGTTGGCAGAGGTCACTTAATATAGCCGGCAGCCTTTCCCCCCAAGGGCCTCCCCACCAACTCTGAGTGCAGTTACAGCATTGAATCTTTCATGGCATGTTTCGCTCACTGGATGGGCCAGCAGGTATTGCCCATACCTGGTTCACTCTGAGAGGGTAGTGTTGAGATGGGCTCTGAACCCGCAGCATGTGTGACACTGACACCCAGAGTACCATTTTGGGGGCTACCTCAAGGATCTGCACCTAGGCAGAGTGCTGGATCTCTGAAATATGTCAAAGTCAGGGTGCTAACATGCTGGGAGGGGAGTTTCCAGGTGGCGGGGCACCAATCATCTGCTAGCCTTGGCGTTCCATGTGCTTGTGCCTCCTTGCTTTGCAAGGTTAGACCGTGTGGTGCCAAATGAGAAGGAGACAGCATGTGGGCAAGGGGAGGGGTCAGCCGTAGCTTGTTTGGGTGAGTGTGTGGCAGCTGAAGGGTG
Source organism: Carcharodon carcharias (assembly GCF_017639515.1). NCBI lineage: Eukaryota > Metazoa > Chordata > Chondrichthyes > Lamniformes > Lamnidae > Carcharodon > Carcharodon carcharias. Next base: position 32,482,664 of record NC_054476.1, on the reverse strand, counting down.
ACAAAGCATTGGAGTCCTGCAATGTCCCACTCTGGCTGGGGTGGCAGGGATGCGATGGGAATCCAGGTGCAGGGAGGACTAATCAATGCTCTTCTCTCCTTTTCAGGAGAAGATTGCACAAAATGTCGCCGAGTGATTGGCGGAGGCCAGGCCCAGTTGGCCATAATCCCCAGATACGAGCAGGATGGATCTGGAGAGATGCCATGCAGCCAGGTCCACCGATGGCGGCGAGGCTGGGGTGCCAGGGGGAGGTATGATTGCCGAGCCCTGAGGTTACCATGTGTGTCCCAGCAGCTATGGCACTGCTGAATGCTCAGTGATTGAAGTTTGCAACATGGGTTGACCAATGCTTAAGGAAGGATGAGTGCATAATGATCCGGGGGACCAGCATGCACATTGACATTGTCTCCACCTTAACTAATCAAATGTCCTTGTTCTTCCTTTCAGCATCACCAGAACAGGGCTGGGAGGAGGAGGCAGAGGGGTCACCTCTCACACCTGAGGCCTCTGAACAATTGGACTCACCAGCATCACAACATCTCTGCCAGGCAGGTGCCAGCGCCGATACTAGCACCTCGGTGGGAATTAGATCATCGGCTAGTGTCCCAGGGCACAGTGGTGAGGGCACTTTACACTCGCTTGAGGTGCGGGCGGAAACAGAGAGTGCCCATGGCGTCGGCAGTTGGAAGACTGCTGGGGAACAGGAACATGCTCCGTCAGTGGCTGATGATGTGTCTCTGGAGTCGTCCCTGAGGCAGCAGATGCTGGAAGTTCAGCACAGTATGCTAGAGGATCTGGCGGAGATACACGAGGCTATGTGTGGCATGGTCTCCGTGCTGGAGGAGTCCACGCGGAGCATCACCAATGCCATGAGCCTCATGGCCGAGCGCCATGCTTCCTCCTTGGAGAGAGTGGTGGCTCTCATGGAGAACAAACAAGGCTTTATGGGGTTGCGCTCAGGCCTGCAAGCCCTCAGAGTGGCATTGACCTCAGCTGGTCAGTGCCAGTGTGGGGGATGGTTTGGCCACCAAATATCCCAGCTTGGCGTCCATCCATCAGCGGTGAGCAGGGAGGTCCGAAGTGACCTCACGTTGGCGCAGCAGCTGCCTGTTGTCTCTGTGGGCTCCTCTCAGGGCGCTTTGGATGAGGGCAGTAACTCCTCTGTCCCCCTGCCAGTGACTGTGGGATCCGAAAAGGCTGCGGTGACAGAGGAGATGCCAGCAGTGGAACTGGCAGCTCCCTCCCAGACAGGGCCATCAAAGGTTCCATGGGCCAGATGATGGTCACCAAGGTCATCGAGGCCAACAGGGCAGCACAGTGAGCAGGCTGTCTCAGATGCCAGTGCCAGCGAGGTGGGAGCACCTAGACATGGCACCCGCAAGTATAAACTTAAGGCACATTCGGCATACCACAGGTTTATCACTGGTGGTTTAATGTTGCCCCGTTTTTATTCATGACCATTTGGTATGATGCACAACACCCTGGTAATTTTTTTTGTACTTCATTTTGTAAAATCATTAAATTTTGACATGTGAGCATGGCTCAGGGTGATTCCTTACTTCTGCAGGCGGACAGGAACCCATGATGTTATGAGTGAGTTGTTTGACATTGAGCTTTGTTGACAAGGCCCATTAATGTTCCTACCCAGGCAGATTTTGCACTCAGGTATTGAGAATGGAGCCTGCAGCTCTGACGTGTGTTGAAGGTCCATCTGTGGTGAGCTAACTGAAGGTTCATTGGATTAAAGCCTTCCGGGTGTCCCTGCTTCCCTGGAGTATGCCCAGGTCAGTGTCTACCCCCTCAGCAATCTCTTGTGCCTGCTCATCCTCGGACTCACTGCTGGACTCATCATGCCCACTGCGTCGTCCCTTTCCAGCACAAGATTGTGGAGAGCGCACACGATCTAGGGGGTACTGGAATACGCCCCCTGAATGATCCAGGCATCGGAAGTGCATCTTGAGAAGATCAATGGCTCTTTCCACCACAGCCCTTGTGGTGCCGTGGCTCCTATTGTACCGCTGCTCAGCTTCTGTTCTTGGATGGTGGAGAGGCGTCATGAGCCACCTTCTGAGGGGATATCCCTTGTCACCCAGCAGCCATCCATCCGGCTAGGCTGGAGCACTGAAGAGCCCCAGCACCTGAGAGTGTCTGAGGATGTAGGTGTCGTGGGAGCTGCCTGGGTACCTTGCACAAACTTGCAGAATCTGCATCCTGTGATCACACACTATCTGCACATTCATGGAGTGGGAGCCCTTCCTGTTGATGAAGGCACCGGGCTCACCTGCTGGCACCTTGATGGCCACATGTGTGCAGTCTATTGCACTCGGGACGTGGGGGAAGCCAGCAATTGCTGTGAAGCCTCTAGCTTGCTCTCTCTGGCTGGCCTTGTCCCAGCGGTAGTGGATGAAAGTCAATGCACACCTGAACAGAGTGTCTATAACCTGCTTGACGCAAGTGTGGACAGCTGATTAGGAGACTCCGCAAAGATCACCCACCGACCCCTGGAAAGAGTCAGAGGTGTAGAAGTTGAGGGCAGCAGTGACCTTCAGCACCACTGGCATGGGTTGCCCACCCACACAGTTGGTGCAGATCTCAAGGCCTATCATCTGACAGCTGGAGGTGGCTGTCTCCCTTGAGAGACAGAACCTCTTTTGGCACTGCACTTCAGACGTATTGAGGTAGCTGCTTTGCCGCCTGTAAACCCTGGCAGCAGGATAGTGACATCTTCTGTGGCCTCTTCCACCTTGGACTACCTCTTGGCCCTGTGCCCTTTGAGCCTGCGCCTCTCCTCCCAAAGGTGGCTCTCCCGGAGGCTGATTGTCCACTCCTGGCCTCCTCCTTATTCTAGCCCTCCCTTCCTCCTCAGAGGAGCTGCCTCCAGTGGATTGCACAACTCCCATTCCCCGGCTAAGGGAAGGCTTCCTGAAATCAGCAAAGCCCCAGAAATGATGTTTACTCAAGAGTCCTGACCTGAAGGCTGTTACTCCTGTCCAAGCAGCTGTGAAGAGTTTTGAAGTATTCCTGCTCACACAGGCAAGTATCAGTAACTTTGACAATTAAGTGTCTGACAAATAACATTCGTGACCCCATTCACCCCTCTTATCCCGCTCGTGGATGTGGTTTACACAAATGTCTCCTACCCGCCTGCCCGTTGCGCCTGTGCGATGTCCTGAAGATCGCACGGGCTGCGAAAAATGCCTGACAATTGCTACCTCAAGGGCCTTAAGTGGATCATTAATTAATGGCGGGCGCGCATCGGAGAGCTTCGTGTGCCCACCCACCTAAATATCACAATGGTGTGCGGTGACGTTGGGATGCTCGCTGGCCCCCGCACCCTGATGACAAAATTCTGGCCCTAGTTAAATACCGTCAAGGTCACAGTGATTATGATCTGCTGTTGTAGGTGCTAGGTTACATACATGAATTTGTAGGATATTTATTTATTACAATTCAAGCTGTTTTCAATTGCATTTTTGTTTAATATATCTACATACTTTACAGTGTACACTGTGTATATGTAACTGGATACACCACTAGCAGATATCCCATGGCACTGCACACAGTTAGGTGGTGGGGGTTGGTGTTTAAAGCTCATGTTACGGAAAAGGCATTATTCTTCTAGTAGAATTACAAGGTGTGTACAACACAGATACAGGCCATTCACCCACCTGACCCATGCTGGTGTTTATGCTCCACACAAGCCTCCTCCCAACCTATCAGGATATCCCTCTATTCCTTCCTCTCTCATGTACTTTATCTGGATTCCCTTTAAATGCATCTAGTTGTTTAGTAGCACAGAGCTTGAGCATTGATGAAAAAAGTGACATGTTTAAGCTTTTCACCTTGCACCCTGATCAGGGTCAAGCTGCCTGGTTTAAATTTCAAACAATGCTTGGCAGTTAACTGTCAGTCACCATCAGTGGTGCATTCTCCATGACAGTGTCACTTGCCAGTCAATCAGCACCCTCTTCATATACAGTATAAATTGTCTTCCCCTTATATTGGTATTCTTGCAAGTGTCCTGATGAGTGCAAGACAAAAAGCTTCGAACTGTCTCTTTTCTCAGCAATACTTAAATGCATCTATGCTCTACTACTTGCGATGGCGAGTTCCACATTCTCATCACTCTCTGGATTAAAAGGTTCCTCCTGAAATAAAAACAGAAAGAGCTGGAAAAACCAAGTGGGTCAGGCAGCATCTGTGTAGAGAGAAATAGAGTTAATGATTTGAGTCCAATATGACTCTTCTTTGGTACTGTCCAGTCCCACCAAAGTCAATGGGCTTTTGGCTGGCTCGTCACATCCGCTGTGGCAAGACCCACCACACCAGGGCTGGAAAATCTAGGCCTCTGTTTCCCCCTCCACAGATTCTGCCAGACTTGCGAAGTTTGCCCAGGGCTTTATGTTTTTATTTCAGATCTCCAGCATCCATAGTATTTTGCAATTATTGAAGTTGCTCCTGAATTCCCTATTGGATTTATTAGTGACTACCTTATATTTATGTCCCCTTGTTCAGGTCTCACCTGCAAGTGGAAACATCTTCTTTAATTTTATCCTAGGTGTAATAAGTGTTAACAGGTAAGAAGTAGGGTGTAAGAGTTGACAAATGGAGAAACAACCTAGTATTTTTAGACTATAGCTAGCCTAGGTTTAGGCTATTGTAATCTAAATGGGCCTACTCCTACAACATATATATATGGTACCTATATCACATCTGAAAACCAGATATCTGAATACCAAAATGCAATCGGCCCCAGGGGTTTTGAATAAAGGATACTCGACCTATATATAATTTTGGGGGTGGATTGAGGGAGGACCAGGGGGAACCGATGTGGAATACATCTGGAAGTCAAAAGGAAGCAAAGCCTAGCCATATTATCAAGGATGATTTAGCTATAATGACATCAGGGCTGGTGAGTTGGAGAAAAGAACTGGTGGAGGGGGTGGGGGTTCTCTCCACAGATGCTACCTGACCCGCTGAGTATTTCCAGCACTTTCTTTTCATATTTCAGATTTCTAGCCTCTGCAGTATTTTGCTTTTCAATATAAATACAAGTTCTTTTTTTTATGTCCTCTGTTGGATTTTTTTGCTAGCAAAGGTGTTTTTTCTTACCCTCACAGCAAAATTAATGAGGTGTTGAACTAAAAGAAAGAACTTGAAGTAATATTCATTATAAAACCCAGTGTTGACTCTCCTGACCCACAGGCATTTGTGTGCACGTTGCTTCCAGATGTGAAGTTTCAGGTCCATGGAGTCTGAATGGCACACATACAACTTTCCATAAATGATTTAGCAGGCAGCTCCAAACAGTTCTCATGAAATGAAGATCAAGAGCTTTCCACAGCCCTCTCTGAGGCACACATCAAGAAAGATTGCTTACAAACGGCAGGAAAGATCATATAAAAACAGAAAATGCCGGGAAAATTCTACAGGTCTGACAGGATCTGTGGTGAGAGAAACAGAGTTAACGTTTCCAGTCCTTATGACCCTTTAGAGAAGAGTAACATGGATTCGAAACATTAACTCTGTTTCTGCTGAGCTTTTCCAACATTTTCTGTTTTTATTTCAGATTTCCAGCATCCGCAATATTTTGCTTTTATCTTAGGAACAGTAACATGGCTGGTCCCATCAGCTATTTTTTCCCTTTATCCTTTCATGGGATGCAGGCAGCAAGGCCAGCATTTGTTACCCAAAACTAACTGCTCCTGAACTGAGTGGTTTGCAAGGCCATTTCAGAGGGCAGGTAAGAGTCAACCATACTGATGTGAGTCTGGGGTGACATGTAGGCCAGGCCAGGTAAGGACAGCAGGGGCATTAGTGAATCAGGTGGGTTTTTTAGAACAACTGATGATGGTTTCATGCTCATCATTGAGACTAGCTTTATAATTCCGGATTCATTGATTGAATTTAAGCTCCACCAGCAGCTGTGGTGGGACTTGATCCCATCTCCCGTGAGCATTAACCTGGGCCTCTGGCTCACCAGTGCAGTGACATTATCACTAGGCCACCATCACCCCCGGCAACTAACGCAGCAACTTTTATAGCACCTTTAGCATAGTAAAACACCTAAAGGTGCTTTACAGAGGTATATATCAAAAAGAAAATTTTACATCAAACCAAAGAATTAGATAAGTGGTGATTAAAAGATTGGTCTGAGCTGTAGGTTTTAAGGAATATTCCAAAGGACAAGAGAGGGGTTGAGAGGCACAGAGATTTGAGGATGGAATTCGAGAGTTTAGGGGCTAACATCTGATATTCCTGCTGCATATACAATGGTTCTGGTTTGCTATAAACTGTTTCCTTATTGACAGTTGACTAACATCATCCTTGTCAGGCATTTCACCTTGACTATCCTGTCACTGTTGAAGTTGTGTGGGAGTGGAAAGGTTTGCCCAGTCATTTTGTGTTGCTCTACATTTAGTCTCATAACAGAGGCAAGGCCCATAACAGCTCCATGGCCTGAATTTCACACTTGGCACGTGAAATTGCACGCTGGGTGGTCATGTAATGTGTGCCCTTCCAATGGTTGGGAAGGGCTGAGCTGGGGCTGTCTCCAATGTTAGTGGCTCTAAACTTTATTGCACAGGAACTGAGTGGACTTTGGGTTCAAAGGAAAGGGTCATTTCAAACATCAGAATGGAGACGGCACCCCTGGCATGAGGTAGAAGCAGATCTCTGGCAGTCTAGCTGAAGGAACATTGGAGCAAGGCGTCCCTAGTGTCCTGCCTACCTAAAGAATCCAGAGGTCTGCCTCCATGTCCTCACTGTGCTCTTCATCATGCTCCCCTTCTGATTCACCATCAGGTTCATCCTCTGTGAGCTGTGGAGCTGCCTCAAGATCCTCTTCCTCTAGCAGGTCCCCCCTTGCCAGAGCCAGATCGTGGACAGCGCAGCATGCAACCACTAGCAGTAACACCCACTCTGGAGGATATTGCAGTGTTTCGCCTGAACGATTCAGGCATCGGAAGCGCATCTTCAAAAGACCTACAGTCCACTCTATCACCACCCTCGTGGAGGCATGACTGCTATTATAGTTCTGCTATGCCTCTGTTCTTGGGTGGCAGAAAGGCGTCATGAGCCACCTTTTCAACGGATAGCCCTTGTCACTCAACAGCCTTCCATCCAGTCGGGCTGGAGCACTTTAGAGCCTCAGCACCTGTTAGTGCCTGAGGATGTAAGCATCATGGGAGCTGCTGGGGTACCTGGTGCAGACTTGTACAGCCTGTGTCTTTTGGTTGCAGACTATCTGGACTTTCATCAAGTGGGAGCCCTTCTGTTGACAAAGGCACCCGGCCGGCCCACTGGCGCCTTGATGGCCACATGTGTGCAGTCAATTGCACCCTGGACGTGGGGGAACGCAGCAATCGCTGCAAAGCAACTGGCTCGCTCAGCCTGGCTAGCCTCGTCCATATGGAAATGAATAAATGTCATTACCCGCCTGAACAAAGCATCAATCACCAGTTTGATGCAACTGTGGACAGCTGATTGGGACACTCCATAAAGAGCCCCCACTGACCCCTGGAAAGAACAGGAGGCATAGAAGTTGAGGGCCACTGTGACCTTCAGACCCACTGGCATGGGGTGTCCACCCACAGTCATCGCTGATCTCAGGACCAATCATCTGACGAATGGAGGTCACAGCCTCCCTGGAGAGGCAGAACCTCCTCCGGCATTGCACCTTGGACATGTTAAGGTGGCTGCATCGCTGCCTGTAAACCCTGGCAGCAGGAAAGTCGTGTCTACTGCAGCCCCTTTTGCCTTGGACTTCCTACTGGGCCTGCGCCCCATGTGCCTGTGCCTCTCCTCCCACAGGTCATTCCCCTGGAAGCTGCATAGGGACACCTGGCCTCCCCTCCCTTCTGCCCCTCTCTTCCTTGGAGGAGGAGGTGCCCCCAGTGGAAAGCACAATCCCCATTACGAGGGGTACAGAAGGCTGTCTGATACCTGGAGGGTCCACACGGTCAAAATTCTCCAGGGGCCTTGGAGACACCAATGAGTCCTGAAAAGATCCCCAAAAATGCTAAGCATGAAGCTCAGAACAGGGAAGCTGTCACATTCAAATAAGCAACCAGCAGCAAGCTATCCCCTAAATTCCTCACTACTCACAATGGCAAAGCTGCTGACCCTTTTTATCCCACCCTTGGATGAGGTTTTGTTAAAAGCGGGCTGCCCGCCTGTCCATGCGATGAGCATGGGGTCATGCAGGCAACGTAAAATAGAGTACAGTTAGCTTTTTAATGGCTTCAATTGTAAGCAGGTGCGGCTCCGACACCCGCGTGCGCCTGCCAACCTGAAGACTGTCTGCGTGTTGGATGACGTCGGGGTGCTCGCTCGATGTCCTCTCAGGCTATTTCACGTCTGCTTAGATCGGGCATGTGACCACCCATGAGTCATACAATTCTGGCTCACGGCAAAAACCACTGGTCCTCTCCCCATGGCCAGAACTTCACATCCCTTGGGTGGGTTCCTGCCCGAACCGAACAGAAATGAAATAGCATGATATTTCGCTCGGTAGGCACACACGGCAGTCGGAAGCGCGCCCACTGATAATTAAGTGGGCAATTAAGCCCATTAACAATGCAATCAACAGCCCATCCACGGTTACATTGGCGGATGGGCCATTCTCCCAGGTGGCATTGACATTTTTGCTCAAACTTCAAGCCAGGCCAGGATGAAATCTCCATGGGAAAATAAAATAAAAGGATATCTGGGTGCTGGTTTTTTATGAGGTATGTTTTCAGGCGCTTGATTGTGCTGCATGGACATAATTTGCAGCATTTTTGTCACGTCCTTTAGCCTGTGCAGGTCTGCGGCTCCCTGGGGCAGCTGTCTGCCTTCAGTGGGGCTCTCCCGAAGCGCTCACCCACACCCTTGGTTACGTCGGCGCCCATCTTCTTCCCACCCCCCACCACTGAGCATTTCAGCGCATGTTTCACGCTGGCTGGCCATTAATTGTCAGGGGCCATCATTTCCCATCCTCTCCCAGGCCCACCGATCATGCAGGCCCAACAGCCCAAAAATTCCGGCCCGTGTGTGTCTGCAGCTCTGTCGTCAAAGATCACGGACTCCACAAAGCAAGGATAACCTATCTACACAAATAATTATGGAAGGAGTAATAATACAGGTCTGACCTTCCAGCAAGAGATTTAGGAAAAAGATAATTAGCTATGATGGATATCCACCATGTTAGCTGAAAGAAAATATTCACATAAGAAGAGCAGGGATAGACGAGATAGATATCTCACTGAACAATGGATAAATGTGAAGAGGCATTTGAATACTAATGTGTGCGGCCAACAGGCCTCACTCAAACTAATACCAGAAAAATCAAATTGGCCATCTACCTACAGTATTCTGGTGTTTGGGTGACTTTGCTGTGTGAAAGTTAGCTGCTGTGTCAGCCTTGATAACAACAATAACTCAGTTTGGAATGTCCTTAGGGTGTGACTTTTTTCACCCAGAGGGTGGTCTGGAACTCGCTCCCTGAAAGAACAGTAGAGGCAAAACCCCCATCACATTTAAAAAACAGATATGCACTTGAAGTAACGCCATCTCCAAGGTTACACAGCAAGAGCTGGAAAGTGGGAGTAGGCTGATTAGCTCTTTCTCAGCTGTCACAGACAAAATGGGTCGCATGGCCTCATTCTGTGCTATAAATTTTCTATGTTCTGTCAATAAAAGCAGAAGCCTTTCCATCACAAGGGATGGAAACTTTAACCTTTTTAGACCTTATACACATTAGTTGATCAAGAAAATATATGAAAAAAACTCCTGCAGAGTTTGAAACACCTATGAGAAATACTGTCTTAATGATACAGTTGATAAACTATCACTGTAATCTAATGAGCTTCTTCCAGGATTGTCAATGCTGTATCTGACAATCCACATGGGTTCCAATATCCCAACACTATCAGATTTTCCTAGTTTTAATTGTAATTAATTTATAGTTAATTACATTCAAAAAATTGTAATAATGTAAATGGATTGGAAAATGTAATTTATTCGTAATATATTTGTTACTGATGAAGTGACTATATTTTGATTGCAATGATATAGAGAGAGAGAGAGGGAGAGAGCGAGGGAAAGAGGGAGGGAAAGAGAGGGAATGCAGGAGTGTAGGATCAAGAGTAGATCATTCAGCCCCTCAAGCCACCTCCATCATTCAATTAGATCATGGCTGATCTACACCTCAACTCCATTCATTCACCTTAGCTCCATATCCTTTGATACCCTTACCAACAAAAATCTATCAAGGCAGAAGGAAAATACTGTGCATGCTGGAAATCTGAAATAAAACAGGAAGCACTGGAAAGAATCAGCAGGTCAGGCAGAACCTGTGGCGAGAGGAACAGATTTGCTGTTACAGGTCAACAACCTTCCATCAGAACTGGGAATAGTTGGAGAGGTTTTAAACAAATGAAGGGGTAGTGGGGTGTGGGGTGGGGGTGGGGGGGTGGCATAAAGGAACAAAAGGGAAGGTCTGTTATAAGGTGGAAGGCAGGGGAAATGAATGAAACAGGTCATGGTGCAAGTTAAACTAAGCAGCAGCAGAATAAGAAAATAAAATCTATCCATCTTTGTTTTGAAAGCTCCAACTGTCCTCCAGAATCCAACTTTATGTTGGCGAAAGTATTCCGGATTTCTATTACACTTTGCATGAAAAAGTGCTTCTGGATTTCCCTCCTAAATTGCCTGGCTCCAATCGTAAGGTTGAGCCCTTTGGTCATGATTCCCCAGCAGAGGAAACAGTTTCTCCATGCCTGCCCTATCAAATTGATTCACCATTTCAAACACTTTGTTAGACCACACCTCAACCTAACTGGACTCAATCTTCTTTTGCACTAACTTTGCACTAACATCATTACTTCAGCAAACCAATTGATAAATATTACATGTTACTAGAAATCCCCTGCCAGTACATTCAAAAGCTTGACCGATTGTATCATGGGGCCTGGTTGACAAAACCCATTGTGCAAACAGTAGGGTAGTGATAGAAGGGAATAACTTACAGTAATCAAAAAATTGGGACAAGAGTCTGTTACTATTCCCCTGTGGAAGTCCAGTGAAGTGTTAGGTAGAATCCCTGCCTCTGAGCCAGAAACTCTGCGTTCAAGTCCCACAGGTAGCCCAGGTCTTGATGGCCAAGGAAGATGCATTATTAATGCAGCCAAACAGGTTGGGTATCAACCTTCAAATCATTCCAACAACTGTCAAAGCAGGCTGTACAAGCAGGAGAGGTTCCTTCTCAGCCATGTGATGGAAAGAACATTGGAGCCTCTACCATCAATATCCATAGTGCCAATCTACAAGATGCACGTAAAAGTGCATGTTGCCACAGAAACTCGGACTAACTGAGTGGACTGAAACGCACCACTATTTCCTCACTTTCACCTCAGTACTTCTGCAACTCAACAGTAATTGAAATACCGCCCTAATTTCTTCCTAATTCTGACTCGTGAGCGGGGTAGAGAAACATCAAAATTCAGAAGACATCTGTCAAAATAAACTATGCAACAAGGGCAAATGAAAAGAACAGCTTCCTAGCAGAAGTGTTCAGAAGCACAAGGGGGTTTGCATGGAATAAAAAAGGAGAAACTGTTTCCGCTGACAGGAAGGTCAATAGCTGACAGACACAGATTTAACATAATCAGCGAAAGAATCAGCAGTGAGATGTGGAGACATTTTTTTAACTAAGTAAATTGTTACAATCTGGAATATGCTGCCTGAAAGGGTGGTGGAAATTGATTGAATAACTTTCCAAAGAGAATTAGATGTATACCCAAAGGGCAACATTTGCAGTGCAATGGGAAAAGAGAAAGAGGGGAGGCCTACTAATTGGATAGCTCTTCCAAAGGGCCAGCATAGGCACAATGAGCCAAATGGCTTTGTCCTATGCTGTAGGATTCAGTTTAACCAAAGTCCTGGTGCATTGTTCCATCACCGGGCTCTGTCACATGCCATTCTTTGGGATGTCTGGAGGACTTGATAAGGTGCCACATAAATGTAAGTTTGTTCTTTCTTAATTTAGGGCACATCGTCAAAGATAGAAGGAGAGGCAAGCAAGTCATAGGACTACCTTCAGCTCCTCTTGTGTTGCTGTGCAGCCACTTACATAGCACGACAGCAGAAGTCCAGAGATTCTCACTGATGCAATCAGAGAACAGGCTACACTTTTGATTCAGAGATCAAAGTAGTTTTTCTCGTTGATTGATCAACAGAGCCTATATCCCAGCCTTGTCAAAAGGCTAGCGCTTGATGCTTGCATGTTTTCCATTAATTATGAGACTGTAAAATTAAGAGCTGTAGATGCAACATTAAATCTAAGAGATTTAGCATAGAAATGTCTTTGTGCTGAGAACCATGAGGCTTTGGCATTCATTTGCAAGGTTATGGGGATCGGTTATCTCAGTTGGCTGGACAGCTGGTTTTTGATGCGTAGTGATACCAACAGCATGGGTTCAATTCCTGTACTGGCTGAGGTCATCCATGAAGGCCCTGCCTTCTCAACCTCACCCTTCGCCTGAGGTGTGGTGCCCTCAGGTTAAACTCACCACCAGTCATCTCTCTCTAATGAGAGAGCAGCCTATAATCTTCTGGGACTATGGCGACTTTTATTTTCATAGCGGCTGAGGCAGAAACTATGGCAACATTCAAGATCCTATTAAATAGGCGGATTTAGAAAAAGCGATATTAGAACAGGACAAGTATATGTGATTAGAACTATTTTCTTGTTTAAAGGTAAATGCCAACAGGGACTGGTTGGGCCAAATGGCCTGTTTCTGTAACAAAAACAAAAATACCTGGAAAAACTCAGCAGGTCTGACAGCATCTGCGGAGAGGGATACAGTTAACGTTTCGAGTCCGTATGACGCTTCATCAGAACCTGTTTCTGTGTTGTATCTTCTATGTATTTCTATATCAGTGTTTTTGGATCTCCAGAGACAAGCATGCATTTAGTTTCTGTGAATCCCATCCAACTCTAATTCTGAATCATCTACTTATGCTATTATTAGCAAGTAACATTGTCAATTGTTAAATTATCCTGAATATCTCCACTGAAAAACAATTAAGTGACATTTCAAACAGTTCAAAAGGCCTTGTAAAATTCCACTGCATCATCATGCTTTACCTGAGATACCACAATACAATATTATGATACCATAGCAACAGGAGGAGGCCATTCAGCTCAAGCCTGTTCCACAATTCAATAAAATCATGGCTGGTATGTATTTTAATTCCATCTACCCACCTAAGTTCCAAATCATATAATAACCTTGTCCAACAAAAATCTATCAATCTCATGTTTTGAAAGTTCCAAATGACCTCCAGCCTCAACAGCATTTCTGGGGGAATGAGTTCCAGATTTCTACTACCCTTTGTGTGATGAAGTGCTTCCTGAAATAACCTCTAAACAGCTGATTTTAAACTTGTGTTTGTTGTAATATGCTGTTAAGGGTTATCAGCATGACACCACTAGAAGGGAAACTTGTCATGTGATCCAGTCTTACTTTCGCTTTTGCTTTGAGAAGAGCACACACACACAACTCTGATGCCTTCAAGCTTTATACCTATGTATAACTGTTCTCATGTGCCAGTCTTAATAAATGATTCCACAACCCATTTACTAAATCCCTTAAGAGCAATTTGTGCCTTGTGTCTTGTACAGTGAATAAGCCCAATGTATTATATCATTATAATAACACAACAAACCAAATAAACTGAAAATAGCACTGAGTGTGCATGACAGTTGTGCTTGACATATTATGCAATTGTTGAATAATGGCAGAATTGCCAAGTTTAAGGTTGGCTACAACAAATTTGCATCTAGAGTCCCACAGAAGGTATGTGGCAACCAGTCAAGTTGAGAAGGATTTGTTCAGAATCAAGGTTCTATGAAGTCATTACACACAAAGACGCAACAGTGAGGGTAGCTGAGGACAAATCAGATCCAAAACAGAGAATGGCAACCCCTCAGATCACTGTGAGAAATCAAAGAACCCTCCAGACACATTTACCATCGCAGAGCTCCCACATCCACACCCCCAGCCAGGAAACCTGGTGAACTTGCCATGTTGCTTAGACACCTCCTGCAGCTAGAAAAATACCAGCGGCCCAAACTATCAAAGTACCAGCATAGGCAGGTAGGTGATGGGCATGATGCCACTGCCATAGCACCCGATTTTATGGCCCCCACCTGCTAATTTGCTCCTGGGAGTGGGGGGAGGTGAGGGTGTGGGGGAGGGGAGGTGCTGTAAAATTCCACCTGTTGTTTCTCTTTATTGACCTTATCAACTCCTTTGATTATCTTAAACATCGCAATCAAATTATCCTTACTATTCTATGCTCAAGGGAACACAAGCCTAGTCTATCTAACCTATCTCATAACAACCCTTTTAATCCCAAAATAATTCTGGTGAATCTGGTCTGCAAACCCGCCAAGGCCAAGATATACTTCCTGAGGTGTGGGTCTAGAACTGAACTAAATGGGGTATAAGCAGAGCTCTAGATAATGTTAACATAACTTCCACCTCTTTGTATTCCAGTTTCCAAAATGGTATGAAAAATCCCTTGAACTTGCTTTGCGAAAGGTTGGGAAAGTTAATGAACCCTCAGAAACTCAGAAGTCCATGAACATGTTGTCATCTCCCTATCCCCTCCCTTCTCTTCTACAAATTTCCAATTTGAATTGCTCCAAATAGGACTTCATGCAGCACCAACTAGTTCTAACATTCCTTGTGACTAAAACCCTACAGTGTTATCCTTTCCCATCCTGCCTACAGCCTCTGATGTGGACAACCAGACCATTCTCTTCCAATGCCTTTTCTTCATTGTTGAGCTCTTCAAGACTGCTCTTGCTTGGTTCCATTCATACCTGTCTAATCATAGATAGGACATCTCTAAGGGATTAGGACTCAGTGGGTAGCCAGGACTCCCAGGGCAGTACCGAGGGGGTGCTACAGTGTCAGAGATGCCCTCTTTCGAATGAGATGTTAAACCGAGATCCTGTCTGCCCTCTTAAGTGGAAGTAAATGATCCCATGGCATTATTTCAAAGAAGAGCAGGGCAGTTCTCCCCAATGTCCTGGCCAATGTTTATCCCTCAACCAACATGTCTAAAAATACAGCTTATGTGGTCAATATCGCATTACTATCTGTGGCCTTGCTGTGCACATATTGGCTGCCACAGTTCCTATAAAACAACAGCGACTACACTTCAAAAAGTACTTAATTGACTGTAAAGAGCTACGGGACATCCTGAGGTTGCAAAAGACGCTATATAAATGCAAATGCTTTCTCTTTTTTATTAGTTTCTCCTCCTAACCCTACCAAGCATGCCATTCATTGCCCTCCTACCACCACAGCTCCCTCCCAGAAGGATCCATCATTCAGCTCTTCCTCATCGACTTGTTTGCTAAGGCATGTTTTAATTGCTGAACAAAATTAGACATGATTGAGAGCACTTACGTTCAGCAAGGATCAGAGGTGGGTAAGCCAGGTAGTATCCCAGCTCAGCAGCTGTCAAGTGATGTAAGATGCTGCTGGATGTTGTACCATTGAGAAGTATGCTCTGATTCCTCACCATGTACACCATTGTGACAGCTGTGGAGCCATCAGTCACGGACGTGTTCAAAATCTAGAGGGAAAACAATGTACATGTGGCATTTAGATGCTTCATATCCTCCAGTATTTGCTTGCATTTACACTTTAATGATATTTAATCTTTAATCAATGTGCAGCTTTGAAGGAATTTGAAACAATGCACACCCTTTAACCACACAAACCCTTTTAAAAACACAACTCCATAACCCCTTTAGATAACAATGACTCATTAAAAATGCAAACCCTTTAAATGACATACCCCTTTAAATAATTTGCATTCAATAAAAAGTACAAGCCTTTTAATACAAGGATACATATCCTTTAAATGGTGCATGCCTTTACATGATGCAAACCCCTTAAACAGCACAAATGCCTTAAATGACACAAGCCCTTTAAACAATACGTGCCCTTTAATTGGCATAAATCCCCTAAACAGCAAAAACCCCTTGGACGATATAAGCCCTTTAAACAATACAAACCCTTTAAATGATGCATGCCCTTTAAACAATACGTGCCTTCAAAGATGTGTGTCCTTTAATAGTTCATTCTCCTTGAAAAAGATGGACCCTTCAATCTAGATTTACTCCTTAGAAATGGTTAAAACCTTCATAAGCTATATGATTTGCAACACCAATTTGCAATAAACATTTTGCAGAAATATGCACATGAAAAATGTAGCTGAAATTCAGCTAGATGGAACATGAATGTGATAAGGAAAGTAATGAACCTCAGGCACGCTGGCAATCCAGAATGCCTAAAATGCATGCAGGAACTCATTAAAAATATTTCAGCCTCTAGAAAGGTCTTTGCAATGCATTAGCTGTCTCTCATGGGTTAACAGGTCACTCTTAGACCTGGATGAGCTCAGAGATTAGATCTAATTTCTGTAAGTAAAATGGGAGCTGATCATAACTTTAAAAAATAAGTTCTATCTTTCCAAAACTAGAGGGTCCGCAGTCATAATGTTATCAGGCTCATTTAATGATAGGATTTTAAACTAGAAAGAACATTTATTCTGGCTTGTACACCTTAATTTTAACATTCTGATACTGAATTCACATTCAAAGAATGATGTAGCAGAGAAGGATGCCATTTGGCCCATCATGCCTCTTTAAATGAGCTATCCAATTAGTTCAACTCCCTTGTCCCTATAGACCTGCAACATTTTCCCCTTTAAGTATTTGTCCAATTTGAAAGTTGCTATTGAATCTGCTTCCTCCATGCTTTCAGGCAGTTGCTGGCTGCTTAAAAAAAATTCTTATCTCCCCCTCCAGTTCTATTGCCAATTATCTTAAATCTGTGTCCTCTGGTTACTGACCCTCCTGCCACTGAAAACAGTTTCTTCTTACTTACTCTGTCAAAGCCCCTCAAGATTTCAGCACCTCCATGAAATCTCCTCTGATCCTTCTCAATCAGGACAGGAAAGTGGGTAAACAACTAAACTGTTTCCATAGCAAACACACGGAGGGGGTGGGGGGGTGCAGATTTTCAATTGTTGATTGGGTTGGGATCAGGTGTGGATGCAATTTTAAAAATCGCAGTCCCAGTGGTTGTCAATGGATCCCCATGCTTCTAGGATGCACCACGATTTTTGAATACAGGTTGAAGGTGGGGTGGTGGGCAGTAGGTGAATAGGGAATCTGCTCGCCTCCAATTAACAGCCCATTAAGCTTTCTGAGGAGCTTGTTAACAGGCCGGGGAGGGTAAGGACCGGGTTTTTAAAGGTCAATGTGGTGAAGCCAAACACAGTCTGGTGCACATTAGTGCCCAGCTGCCGGGTTCATCGTGTGGAGACCTGTTTGTTTTTAAATGAATGAAAAGTGTTGATTTGTGGGTTATCTTACATTGGGTCAAGCACTGACCTTTTATTTTGGCTGTGTGGCCACTTTCCTTTGCCTTAACACTGCTGGCCCTCCAAGGAGTTGCCAGTTCTATTTCGCAGGACAATGGTAGGCCCCATCGTGGCTGTCATCTGCTTTTGCTGCTAACACGAGGCAGGCAGCTCCCACCTCTTGGAGACATCCAGCGCCACTAATTGGTTCCGAGCTCGCTTTCTACCCAATTAGTGCATCAGCATTTCAAAATAGCATTGCATTTGTTGGGACCTGGAATTCATCTCAGCATCAGGCTCCTGACCCCACTTTAAAAATCTGGCCGAAGGGTGTTAAATTCAAAGTAATGAAACCAGGGTAATTTATACCCAACAAAGCACTAGGTGTCAGAGAATTTACTAATAAGGATTTGAACGGATGAATCAGCAAAAGACATTACTGGAAGAACATCAAAGAATGGTGCACCTCATCAGGCCTCGTATTGAGCAGGTTAATCAATGGGAACTTTGATATATAACTGGAAGATAAAATGCCATAAAATTATAGTGCTGGTGGTCTGAGGTGGTAAAAGTAGTAAATAAGTTGCTAGAAAAAATTAATGGATTTTAAGGGGAATTGATTAGATGTGTAAAGGAGGCCACTCTTAATATCTGCTGTCACCATGGCGATTTCAATTACCCAGAAAATTAAATTTACGGAGCAAGACCTGTCTTGAGGGCGAAAGAGACTACCAATAAATTTACTATGGTAATCACAGACTGCTTTACATCGCAAAATATGAATCAGAGCATCAAACCATACATTTCATTAGAAATAGGACTATCACAATGAAACCACAATAAGAAGCCAAGAATAACCGACCATTTTTGGAGTTACTGATTGACATCTTTGTTACCCAAGGGTGCTAATGTCCCAAATGCTGAATTTTACAGGGTACATTTTTAATGTTGTGATTGCAGACTGGAGCTTCCCTCCAGACTGACTCTGATGGTGAAATGGTTATCTTTAGTGGCCAGTATGGGCTCATAACCTAAAGAGCTTGTAGTTTAAATCCCAGCATACGTATTTGAATGTGAATGCAGCTTGAAAAAATGTGGTTCGCTAGTGCCCTTTAGGAAAGGAATCCTGGCTTCCTTACCCAGTCTGGCCTGCCCAGTATGTGATTCTGGTCCCACATCAACATGGCTGACGCTTAATTGAAGTGGCCGAGCAATGTCATTCAATTGCAACACGACTCAGTGAATGCAAGCTTTGGGGAGTGCCAAGAGAAGCGCAAGAGGGAAGCTGTGGGCTAATCCGAGAGGGAATCTAACTGGCAATGGTGGCAGGAGAGTAGTAAAGTAGAGGAAAAAGTGACGGACTGTTGGAGCAATTCAGGGGACAACCTAGCTCGCTCTCAGTCATGGCAAAGATAGTGAAAATTCCTGAAAATTGATTGTTCCACCCCCGAACAAGCATTTCCCATTTTCTTAGGGCTAGGATTGGGGGCAGGGCACATTTCACATATGCACAGTTTATGAATGCAGCTGGCCATTTTAATCATCAGCTACCTCTGTTGAAATGGGATTTTGGTAGGCCAGGAGCGTGAAATTTGATGTGCTGATTAGGCCAAGTAAGAGCTGGTCTGAACTTCGTGGATTCACTTAGATAGCCAGTGTACCCCTTTGGAGTGGTAAGGTACCCCTTTGAATCAGATCCTAGGACACCTTTGGGGGAATTAAGGTGCCCTTTGCTGGAGGTCAGGCTCCTTTTAGGGTAGATCAGGTGCCCTTTGGAAGTGTTAAAAGTAAGCGTAAATGTGAGTAAAAAATGCAGAAACTCATTACTATCAAGATCAATGGAACGGTCAATAGACCTGTCAAAACCAACTGTCAAAACTGTCAGAAGCAGCTGTCAAAGGGGCCTGTAAAGCTGTCAATGCATTTAAAAGTCTAGCCTTTAAATCTTTGAAAAAAAAACATCTGGAGTGATACAAAAGAAATATTGTTTGCTTCTTCATTCTGCCTGTTGACATAAGCCTGAGGGTTTCCATTGCTGGATGAGTGCTGCATGGCTGATTTCACACCCATCCATTATCACGGTGGAGTGCTGCCATGTTACAGTTCGATTGACAGCTACAAGTGGTTATAGCCTCTTTAATGTGGGACCATGAATTCTAATGCTTATTATTATAAAGGATTGAGCACTTGAATGAAATATTTGTTGTTGTAAGGCTTTATGTAGTTGTAGGAATGTAAATGTAGTAAATGGATCTTTATGAATGTGTTTTTTTCCAACATAGTGAAGACTGCAATAGACACTTAGAACTTTATTTTATAGAACTTTATTTTATCACCTCTGCATGGGTCCTGAGGTATATTAGGTGATTTGGTATGGTAGGTGAAAGGGCAAAGGGTGCTGGGTAGGGGACATGGGTTGGCATGAGTTGGCACTAAGTTGGCACAGGGGCTATAAAGGGACTTGGAGTGGGTACAGGGGCATAGATTGGCATTGGTTGACATGCGGATGGGGGGGATATGGGGAGGGGGTGGCTGTGAGGTTTGGAGGGATGTTTTATGTTTTAATCTTTATTTTTTATTGTTGGACAGATTGCTGGAGCCCCGAGGCACCTCTTCCACCCAGCCCGCCTCTGCACCCAGCAGCCTCCTCACTTCTTCGGGGTTGCCCATCCTGACTCCTGTTTGAGCCCGTCCCCTCGGACCAAAAATCGAATGCCCGGGCAGCCATTTTTAAGAGTGGAGTTCACAGAGCCGCACCCAACCCAGGAGTGAAAATCTGGACCAGGGTATGCAAAGAGCAAGGCAAAAGGGTGAGGGAAGTAACAGGCTCGGATCCAGAGCATCAACCAAAATGTGCACACAAATGGACACAGAGGAAATTTGGGATGCATGGCAAAGTTTCAGATGGACATCCCCTGGTTGTAAATAGAGAAAAGGGTACAAAGTTGAAGTCTGTGGTTGGATTATCGGTAGTGTGGAGTGAACTTGGAGTACCAACAAATTGGAAACACAAAAAAAGACAGGTTTTTAATTCATTCACGGGATGTGGGCCAGTACTTATTGCCCATCCTTAATTGCCCTTGAGAAGGCAGTGGTGAGCCAACTCCTTAAGCCATTCTGCGTTTTCATACATGTCATATAATGCACTCCACAAACGCCATTAAAACATTTACACATCTCTCCAAACCAGGGCATTAGTTGTCAGTGTTCCAAGACTGGATCTACCCTACATACAATCCAACTTCATCCCAATACGGTCTTTAACTTTGAACTCTCTGTTGTTGTCTCCTCCTTATTCTCTGTTTGCAGTTTGTGGATATCTATCCAAATCTTTGCCATACACCCTGCAGTCCATGCGGTGTTGGTAAACCCACAGTACTGTTGGGAGGGAGTTCCAGGATTTTGGTCCAGTGACACTGAGAGAACAGTGATAAAGTTCCAAGTCAGGGTGGTATGTGACTTGGAAGGGAATTGCAAGTGCTGCTTTCTGATGTGCCTTGTCTTCTAAGTGGTAGGATGTCAGACACAGTTGACAGTGGAAGGGGTCTTGTGGCTGTTCAAAATCACCAAGGAAGAATAGGTCAGAGAAATAGAGGGCAAGGTAAGGGTGTGTAAAAAAGAGGACCAAACTGGATCAGAACTCTCCTCCTTCCTTTGACATCCTCCCCTGCAGCACCCCCTCCTGGTCCTTGAGCTATGGAGATATTTCCTGGAATCTTAATGAGACTTGTGCCTATCTTGTGCATTCCAATCACTGACCAGCCACATTGTAGAGCACAGGTCACTTGCCTGAAAAGATAAAAGACTTGCAGCTGTATCACGCCTCTCATGGGACTTCTGGATGTCCCAAAGCACTTTACAGCCAATGAAGTACTTTGGAAGTGCAGTCACTGTTGAACCAGAGGAAATGCAGCAGCCAATTTGTGCATAGCAAGATTCCCCCAGACAGAATAGTGATAAATGAGCAGATAATCTAATTGAGGAACAAATATTGGACCGGGGTGTGCAGTAGGCCACAGACACCCTACACTAAAACAAATTTAAGAGCTAAGGCCCAAAGTGTTTTAATGCATATAAGCAGTCCCTATTGCATTAATGGCCCTAAAAAATTCTTCACTGATCATAGCACTGTGGTTCCCACTTAGAAATCCATTGAAAATTTACAAGACAACAAGGCCATTTATGCATCAATTTCCTATGCACCAACCAAAAGCACTTTGGTTGCTGCTTTGATTGAAGGTCAGCTGCGGGGGGCTAACTGAAGTGTTCCAGTCCTCAGGTTACTGTCATGATTGGTAAACCCACAGGCTGACTGCTAGATTTCACTATAAGACAGGAACTAGCTTATTGTCCAGGGTACCTCTTAGTGCGCTGAATAATACAAGTCACGCAGCACAGAAGGGCCAATTGTACTCTCCAGAATGGCGCACCCGTGGATTTCTCTCAGCAATCTTCAGGTCTTTATAATGTGTGAATATATAAGATTTTAGAAAAGCAAGAGCTGTGTTTAAACTAGTTCCCAGTCACGCATCTAATTCATTCCACAAGTCCCGACGGTATTGATAAATCTGACTAAATGCCTTCAATTTTCAAAACAGTTAAGTTCCCCATTGTTGTTCCAATCTGTGTTGTGGAGAGTACAGCTACTCAAGGTACAGTGATGACCAGGTACAAAACAATGCTGCAATTTGCATTTCAGCAAAGTACAGCTCTCACTGAGGGAGGGCGAGAAAAAGCAAAAGAGAATTAAAGCAGCAAGAAAATAGGTCATGATAAGGAAGATGGGCAAAGACAGAAAAACTTAAGGCACTTTGCTGAAACACTATCAGCAAATGATGATGGGGTGTTTGCTTGTCCTGTAGAGAAATCGACAATACCTATAGAGTATAATCCACTGCAGAGGGTGAGAGACAGAATGGCAACAGAGAGGTACACACACAGACAGAGAGCAAGAGAACAGAGAGAGAGAGATGCAGAGAAAAAAGAGACAGAACAAAGAAAGAAAAAGTGAGAGGGACAGACAGAAATGGAAAACAGAGAGGGAACAGAGACATACAGAGAGAAAGACAGAGAGCAGAGGTTCAATGAAGAGTGCAGGAGGGCATGCTAGGAGCAGCACCAGGCCTACTGAAAAATGAGGTGTCAACCTGGTGAAGCTATATCACAGGACTGCTTTTGTGCCAAACAGCATAAGCAGCAAATGACAAACAGACCTAACAGATCCCACAAACAACGGATCAGATCTAAGCTCTGCAGTCCTGCCACATCCAGTCATGAATGGTGGTGGACAATTAAACAACTTACTGGTGGAGGAGACTCCACAAGTATCCCCATCCTCAATGATGGAGGAGCCCAGCACACCAGTGTAAAAGATAAGGTTGAAGCATTTGATACAATCTTCAGCCAGAAGTGCCAAGTGGATGATCCATCTCGGCCTCCTCCAGAGGTTCCCAGCATCACAGATGCCAGTTTTCAGCCAATTCGATTCACTGCACGTGATATCAAGTAATGGCTGAAGGCACTGGATACTGCAAAGGCAATGGGCCCTGACAATATTCCAGCAAAAGTGCTGAAGACTTGTGCTCCAGAACTTACCATGGCCCTAGCTGAGCTGTTCCAGTACAGCTACAAGACTGGCATCTACCCAGCTATGTGGAAAATTGCCCATGTATGTCCTGTCCACAAAAAGCAGGAGAAATCCAACCCAGCCAATTACCGCCCTATCAGTCTACCCTCGATCAACAGTAAAGTAATGGAAGAGGTCATTAACAGTGCTATTAAGCGGCACTTGCTTAGCCTGTTAACTGACGCCCAGTTTGGGATCCGCCAGGGCCACTCAGCTCCTGACCTCATTACAGCCATGGTTCAAACATGGACAAAAGAGCTGAACTCCAGAGGTGAGATGGGACTGACTGCCCTTGACTACCCTGCCATTTAACTGAGTGTGGCATCAAGGAGCCCTAGTCAATGGGAACCATGGGGAAAGCTCTCCGCTGGTTTAAGTCATACTTAGGTCAAAGTAAGATGGTTGTGGTTGTTGGATGACAGTCATCTCAGCTCCAGGGCATCACTGCAGGAATTTCTCAGGGAAGTGCCCTTGGCCCAACCATCTTCAGCTGCTTCAGCAATGAACTTCATTCCACCATAAGGTCAGAATAGGGGGATGTTCGCTGATGATTGTTCAGCACCATTTGCAACTCCTCAAATACTGAAGCAGTCCATGTCCAAATGCAGCAAGATCTGGACAATATTCAGGCTTGGGCTGACAAGTGACAAGTAACATTCGCGCCACACAAGTGCCAGGCAATGACCATCTTCAACAAGAGAGAATCTAACCATCGCCCCTTGACATTCAATAGCATTACCATTACTGAATCCCTCATTATCAACATCCTGGGGGTTACCATTGAGCAGAAACTGAACTGGACTAGCCATATAAATACTGTGGCTACTAGAGCAGGTCAGAGGCTAGGAATCCTGCAGTGAGTAACTCACTTCCTGACTTCCCAAAGCCTGTCCACCATCCACAAGGATGGAATACTTTGATGGAATACTCCCCACTTGCCTGGATGAGTGCAGCTCCCACAACACTCAAGAAGCTTAATACCATCCATGACAAAGCAGCCGCTTGTTTGACATCACATCCACAAACGTTCATTCCCTCTACAACCGAAACACAGTAGCAGCAGTGTGTACCGTCTGCAAGATGCACTGCAGGCATTCACCTAGGCTCCTTAGACAGCACCTTCCAAATTCCTGACCACTACCATCTAGAAGAACAAGTGCAGCAGATAGATGGAAACACCACCACCTGGAAGTTCCCCTCCAAGTCACTCACCATCCTGACTTGGAAATATATCATTGTTCCTTCACTGTCGCTAGGTCAAAATCCTAGAACTCCCTCCCAACAGCATTGTGGGTGTCCCTATACCACATGGACTTCAGTGGTTCAAGAAGGTAGCTCACCACCACCTTCTCAAGGGCAACTAGGGATGGACAATTAATGCTGGCCCAGCCAGCGAAGCCCACAGCCCGTGAATGAATTTAAAAAAAGAGACCAGAGGGAGAACAGAGAGAAAGGGAGATAGAGATAGAGTCACTCAGAGAAGGAATAAAGAGAAAGAGATTGGAAGGGAGAGACAGAGACAGAGAAACAGAATGAGAAAGACAGACAGAGATAGAGAGCAGAGACACAAAGAGAAAAGGACATAGAGAGAGAACAGAGAGACAAGGAGAGAATGACAGAGAGGAAACAGAGAGAGATAAACAGAGCTAGAGAGGCAGGCAGTGATAGGGCAGAGAAACAAAGAGAGAAAGACAGAGAGAGAGACACAAAGAGAGACAGGGACACAGAAAGAGATATAGGCAGAGAAATAGGAAAGAAAAGAGACAGAGACAGACAGACAGAGAGAGTTGGAGAAAATCAGAGGTTGAGAGATGGAGAAACAGAGAAATAAAGAGGAAGAGAAGCAGAGTCTGACAGAAATCAACAGAGACTGTGCGGGTGTGTAATTATGGAAAGTTTGCACTGACTCTGCAAGCAGCCCTGCAAAACAAATAATGGGATCACAATAAGCCCATGCATGGACTACAGACTCTGCTTTAGCTACAATAATGCTCAGGAGATGGATTCCATGCATCATGGCTAGTTGTGTATTTGGATGAATCTTTTTTACAGGACACACAAACCTTAGTTACCTAATAGCAGGTAGTGCACTTGATCTTTACAATCCTGGTGCCATGTAATTTAAACACAGCGCACTCTACAACAGAAATCATTATATTCCACACTTCCGAAACAAAATGCCACAAGTGCTTGAGGCAAAGCTGCTTCAACTCACAACTAATGTTTGTTCTGCTGTGCTCCCACGCAAAGGAGGGGAAGAAAAATCCCCGCCCCTCAAAACAAAAAGGTTTTACCTGAATGCTTAAGTGACTTTTTAAATTGGTGGCCCGAGATGCAGCCTCCTCGAATGCTCTCCGCAGTCTTGTCTCCATGGTCTGAACAAAGCTGCAAAATTTGATGATGTCCGTTGTACTCACAAACTGGAGCACTGGGTCAGAAAGAACAACAGAGAGATTTATTAGCACAAGAATAGCCTTTAGATGGCAAGCTCTGTTAAATCTCGTAGCACCTGGATCTCTCGCACAGCCTGGCTGGGGAAAATTAAACAAACAGACTGCATCTATTCCAAACTTCTTGGGCTATAGTGAAATGCTTAATATTGGCCTTTTAATTCTTTTTTTCAATTTAAATAATCAGAAAAGAAACCTGCTTGATCAATGGAGTTTTTGGGCAAACAGATTACACTTTACTGCAAAATCAAAATATAAATACAAAAGCCTACTCTCCTGAGGCCATGCTGTATTGTTAGAGGAGAGTTTTCCCCAAATTACCATTGACTTCAATTATGTCAAGGTTCCTTAATAATGACCAGATTATATTTTTTGTGATGTTGGTTGAAGGATAACTATTGGCCAAGACACTGGGAAGAAGTACCCTGCTCTTCTATGATTTGGACTGAGTTCTTATACATTTTCCTGAGAGGACAGATGAGAAATTTTGGCTTAATGTCTCATCCAGGACACAATATTTCCGATAGTGCAACATTCCCTCAGTACTGCCCCTCTGGCATTGCAGCACTCCCTCAATACTGCCCCTCTAACTGTGCAAAACTTCTCATTACTGCTCCTCTGACAGTGCAGCATTCTCTCAGTACTGTCCCTCCAACAATGCAGTGCTCCCTCAGTACTGCTCTTCCAACAGTGCATGACTCCCTCAGTTCCGGCTCTCCGACACTACAGCGCTGCTTCAGCACTAGCCCTTCAACATTGCAACACTCCATCAGTACTGGCGCTCTAATGCTGATCATTGCACATTGTTCAGTACCATTCATGATTCCTTGGATACTGAAGCTGTCCATGTCCATCTGCAGAAAGACCTGGGCAACATTTAGACTTGGACTGAAAAGTGGCAAGTAACATTCACACTACGCAAATGCCAGGCAATTACCAACTTTAACAAGAGGGAATCTAACTACCCCTCCTTGACATTCAATGACATTACCATCGCAGAATCCCCACTTCCTGGGGTTTACCGTTGAGCAGAAATTGAACTGGACTGAACTGAGGGGAACTTAAAAAGGAAATTAGGAAAGCTAAGAGAGTGCATGAGAAAGCATTGGTGGGTAGAATAAAGGAAAACCCAAAGGGGTTCTTTAAATATATAAAGAGCAAGAGAATAACTAAGGAAAGAGTAGGGCCAATCAGGGACCATAGAGGTAATCTGTATGTGCACCTGGAAGACATGAATATAGTCCTCAATGAATACTTTGCATCAGTCTGCACAATGGAAAAGGACGACACAGATATAGACATCAGGGTGGAGAGCTGTGAAATATTCGAAGAAATTAACATAGAGAGAGAGGGGATATTAGCAGGTATAATGGATGAATCTGCAGGCCTTAATGAGATGTATCCCAGAGGCTGTTGAGGGAGGCAAGGGAAGAGATATCAGGAGCCCTGGCAGTAATTTTCAAATCCTCTCTGGCCACAGGTTAGGTGCCAGAGGACCTAACGTTGTCCCATTATTGAAAAAGGAAGGAAGGGACAGACCTGGAAATTACAGGCCAGTCAGTCTAACCTTGGTGGTGGGAAAGTTACTAGAAAGAATTCTGAGGGACAGAATATATCTGCACTTGGAGAGATACGGATTAATCAGGATAGTCAGCATAGATTTGTTAAGGGAAGGACGTGTTTGACAAATTTGATTGAATTTTTTGAGGAGGTAATCAGGAGTGTTGATGAGGATAATGCATTTGATGTGGTCTACATGGACTTTAGCAAGGCTTTTGATAAAGTCCCTCACAGCAGACTGGTCAAGAAAGTAAAAGCCCATGGGATCCAAGGCAAAGTGGCATGTTGGATTTAAAATTGGCTGAGAGGCAGGAAGCAGAGGGTGATGGTAGAGGGGTGACTGCAAGTCTGTTTCCAGTGGGGTTCCACACGGCTCAGTGCTGGGGCCCTTGGTGTTTGTGCTATACATAAATGATTTGGACTTGAATGTAGGGGGTATGATCAAGAAGTTTGCAGATGACACGAAAATTGGTCAGGTAGGAAATAATGAGGAGGATAGCCGTAAACTGCAGAAGGATACCAATGGACTGGTCAGGTGGGCAGAGCAGTGGCAAATGGAATTCAACCTGGAAAAATGTAAGGTAATGCACTTGGGAAGGGCTAACAAGCAAGGGATTACACTATGCATGGTAGGACCCTGGAAAGTACTGAAGATCAGAGGGACCTTGGTGTGCATATTCACAGATTCCTGAAGGTAGCAAGGCAGGTAGATAAGGTGTTTAAGAAGGCATATGGGATACTTGCCTTTATTAGCCAAACCACAGAATACAAGAGCAGGGAGGCTATACTGGAACTGTATAAAATGCTGGTTAGGCCACAACTGGAGTACTACGTGCAGTTCTGGTCACCACATTATAGGAAGGATGTGATTGCACTGGAGATGGTGCAGGGGAGATTTACCAGGATGCTGCCTGGGCTGCAGGGTCTGAGCCATGAGGAAATATTGGATAGGCTGGGGTTGTTTTCCTTGGAGCAGCGAAGGTTGAGAGGGGACCTGAAAAGATATATAAGATTATGAGGGGCATAGATAAGGTGGATAAGAAGGCACTTTTTCCATTAGTAGAGGGGTCAATAACCTGGAGGCATAGATTTAAGGTAAGAGGTAGAAGGCTAAGAGGGGAATTGAGGAGAAATTTTTTCACCCAGAGGGTGGTGGGAGTCTGGAGCACACTGCCTAAAAAAGGGTGGTTGAGTCAAGAACTCTCGTAACATACAAGAAGTATTTAGATATTCACCTGCGTTGCCATAGCCTCCAGGGCTATGGGCCAAGCACTGGAAAATGCGATTAGTGTAGGCAGATCTTTGTTGACCGGCATGGGCTCGATGAGCCAAATGGCCCCCTTCTGTGCTGTAGATGTCTATGAGTCTATATAAACACGGTGACTACAAGAGCAAGTCAGAGGCTGGGAATTCTGAAGCGAGTCACTCACCTCCTTCACTCTCCAAAGCCTGTCCACTATTTACAAAGCACAGTCAGGCATGTGATGGAATACTCTCCACTTGCCTGACTGAGTGCAGCTTCAACAACACTCCAGAAGCTTGACACCATCCAGGTAAAGCAGTCCACTTGATTGGCACCCCATCCACCAACTTAAATATTCACTTCCTGCAGCACCAATGCACAATGGCAGCAATGTGTACCATATAAAAGATGCACTGCAGCAATTTACCAATGTTCCTTTGACAACTCCTTCCAAACCCACAACCTCTACCACCCAGAAGGACAAGGCAGCAGACATATGGGAACATCACCACTTGCAAGTTCCCCTTCAAGCCACACATCTTGCTGACTTGGAACTATATCGCCATTCCTTCACTGTCGCTGGATCAAAATCCTGGAACTCCTTTGTTAACAGCACTGTGCGTGCACCTAGACCACGTGGACCGCAGTGGTTCACGAAGGTGACTCACCACCACCTTCTCAAGGTCAATTAGGGATAGGCAACAAATTTTGGCCTTGCCAATGAGGCCCACATCCCATGAAAGAATTTTTTAAAAACATTGCTGTTTGTGGGAACTTGTGGGAACGACAGTATAACAGCGGCTATATTTCAAAAATATTTAATAGATTGTAAGACGCTTTGGGATGTCCTGAGGTCATGAAAACCACTATATAAATGCAAGTTTTTTCTCTTTTTTACTTTACAAATCAATTGTTCCAAATTCAATCATAACTTGAATTATTTCAGTGTCATCTCAATGCCAAAATAATGAGCATTTATCTTCTTCACATTCCAGCAGCTATGGAATGACAAATCCAGATGTATTTCCATTACTGATGGTTCACATAATTCTCTCCCTATTTCACCAGGAAGGTTGAAATGCTTCATAGTTTTCTCACATTCTGGATCATGTCAAAATGGGTACAGCCCAACACCATAGTTTCCCCAAGCAGAGCCCATGTGCAATTCTCAAATCCAAAGCGCACTGAAGAAAGAACAAGTTTTTCAGGCAAAAAGAAAAACTTGCATTTAAATAGCGCTTTTCACAGCCCCAGGACATCCAAAAGTGTTTTATTGTCAGTGAAGTACTGCTGAAGTAGACTCAATGTTGTAATGTCAGAAACAAGGCAGCCAACTGGAGCACAGTAAGATCCCTCCAAAACAGCATTGAGGCCAGCAAGATAATCCCATGAGGGGCAGGGCAATAAGTATTGGCCTGACCTGGAGAAGAACTCATCAGCTGTTGTTCAAGTAGTGCTGTTAGACGGGATCTTGCTTTAAGTTATACAGAAATCACGAGTTGCAAACTCCATGTATGCAGTTAAGGCTTACTAATTGTGAGGTAATTGATCCATGACCCATTGCTTGCCAGTACACACTATCCTGCAGAACAGATTTCATACTGTACAATTCACTAAAATCAGATTACCTGCCGTTATCACGGCAGGTTGTCTGTGGGAGCTTGCTGTATATAAATTGGCTGCTGCGCTTCCTGCATTGCAGCAGTGACGGCACCTCAAAAGCATTGGCTGCAAAGTGCTTTGGAACAGTGCTATATAAATACAAGTCTTTCATCTTCGAAACTTTCAGAGAGTTTATCTTGAAAATTGCTTCACACGGACTCTAAATGCGCAGTGCAAATGCATCCCAATGTTTCTGGCAGCATACATGCAGTTGCATCTGGGAAAGTTCAGATGGGCCTGGAGTGAAAGTTGATTGTAGTCGCTTCCACTGCTGGAACTGACAAAATGGAATTTGTAATTAACAGCCTCTTGGGAATCATATCATGAGATCTGTCTCAGCGTCCTGCCACAATACACTCATAGGCCAAAATTTTCTGTTTGGCGGGCAGGTGGAGCAGGTGCTGACATGGGCGGCCGTGGGCCAGATTACCGCCTGCGATCTGGGCCACGCCGCCGTTTTGCGCAGGGAGTTCAATTAAGGCCCACCCAGAGCATTTCTGACTCCCGTGGAGAGCGGGAGTCTGAAGTTTGCGGCAGGCGTGTACAGACCGCCGGGTCCAATTTGCGACCCGGTAGTCTGTTTAAAAAAAGGCCTGGCAGCCTCCTTTAGGCTGTTCTCTATGGCCAGCTGCAGAAGTTACCACAGGGGGTCTGCACAGCAGGCCAATGTTGAGGGAAGGCCAGAGGAGGAGGGCAGGCTGCAGGGTCTGGCCCAGGGACAGGTCAGGCCAGCCGGGGGGCCAATGTGCCCTCACTTTTCTGATGAATGCCTTGCTGCCCTTGTCGAAGAGGTGGCAGCACAGCAGGAGGTGCTGTTTCCCCAGGATGGGAGGAAGAGCCCGCCCCCCCCCCGCCCACATGACAAAGCATGCCTGGGAGGAGGTGACAGAGGTGGTGAGCTCCCGCGATGTGGTGCGGCGCACCTGGATCCAGTGTCGCAAGCGCTTCAATGATTTGTTGCGCTTTGGAAGAGTGAGTACCATGTTGGCATTGGGCATTTAACCCAGCAAGTAGCCTTAGCCTTTGAGGGCCCCCCCAACAAGTCTTACTGTCATGACTGCATTGGCTCATGTTGGGCATTTGCCGCACGCTGGGTGATCAAGCAGATAGTGACCGTGCTTAGATCGGCCTCAGTGGTTCATGAGAAGATGGGTTCTCCCCCCACCATGTGTAGCTCTTAGCCGCACATGACTAGTCTGGGGGCAACCTGCAGGAGATGCAGCTAGGCACATACTCAGAGCTCCAACACATGTCCTATTCACGGAAGGGGAACCTCAAGATCTTGTGGCCAAGGGCCATCTGGTGCCCTCGGCACTGCACCTAGTTGCGCCTTCTTGATATGGTCTTCTCTGTTATTCAGGAGAAAAATACAATGCCTCTGAGCGTTTGAGCACTGGAGGCAGCCAGAGCCAGTTGGTGATATTGAGCCATTTTGAGCAGGAGGCCCTGGAGCTTGAAAGGCACCATGCACCCAGGTCCACAGGTGTTGGTGAGGCTGGGGTGGAGCGGCCAGGTATTTGAGGTCAACAGTGACATCCGCTCTGTCTTCCCACCATCCATAGCACTGGTGATTGTTGGAATCGTTAATGTAGCAACATTGCTCATTCACAGACTGATAGAGTCAGACATGTGGGTCATAGACAAAGGTTCCCTCAGCCCTTCGAAGATGCGCATGTCCAGCACCTTCCAAAGTCGCCTTATCCCATTTCTGACCACTATCCCCATGGCCTTGTATGCCATGGCATTGCACCTGCACATCCAAATACTTATTACATGTTAAGAGGGTTTCTGCGTCCACCACCCTTTCAGGCAGTGCGTCCCACATTACTGTGTGCAAAAGTTCCTCATGACCTCACCTGTCAACCTCATGCTTCTTTCCTTAAATCAATGCCACCAGGTTAGTCATCCCTTTACCAAGAGGAAAAGTTACTTTCTGTCCACCCTATCTGTGCCCTTCATAATGTTATGAAGCTCAATAATGTCACCCCTC
Source organism: Carcharodon carcharias (assembly GCF_017639515.1). Taxonomy (NCBI): domain Eukaryota; kingdom Metazoa; phylum Chordata; class Chondrichthyes; order Lamniformes; family Lamnidae; genus Carcharodon; species Carcharodon carcharias. The sequence continues at coordinate 32,450,703 of NC_054476.1, read as the reverse complement.
AATCTCCTCTGCTCCAGGGGAAATATCCCCAGTCTACGCTCTGTGTTCTCATAACTCCAACTCTCCAACCCAGCATGCATCCTGGTCAGTGACCTCTGCACTCTTTCCACTCCAATCACATCCCTCCCGTGAAGTGCTGATCACAACTGCACGCAGAACTATAGCTGTGGGCTCGGCAGCGTTTTCTGCACTTGCAACATGACCTCCCTGTTCCTACATTCTATTCCTCGGCTAATAAAGGCAAATATGGCATTTAACTTCTTAATCACCTTATGTACCTATCCCGCTACCTTAATGGGCCTGTCAACATGCCCAGCAAGGTCCCTCTGATCCTCCTTACTTTCCACAATCCTCGTATATCCCTGTAGCTTGTTTGTCCTGCCCAAGTACATCACCTCGCACTTATACAAATAACATTCCATTTGGCATTCCTTAGGCCATCTGACCACTCCGTCTGTGTCCGCCTGTAATGTTTGGACCTCCTCTTGACTATTTGCCACCCCATCAATGTTTGTTTCCTTAGGTTCTGGAAGGTTGAGCGCATAAGGAGCCAGGGGGAAAGGGATGAAATGTGTTGCTGCGTGCACGCTAACTGATCCACTGTCCTAGTTGTTATTTTCAGTATAATCAGAGGCTGGCGACCAGACTGTGTTACAGATGCCCCCTCTCACACCTGAGGGCCATGAACTGTCATCTGCATCACACCATTTCTGCCAGGCAGGCACCAGCGCAGATACTAGCACCTCGGTGGGAATAGCAACATCAGCTAGTGTCCCAGGGCACAGTAGAGAGGGCACTTCACAATCATTGGAGGAGATGGCAGAGACAGAGAGTGCCGATGGTGCCAGCAGCCGGAGGACTGCAGGGGACCAGGCACATGCTCAGTCGGTGCCTGATGATGTGTCTCTGGAGTCATCTGCGACACAGCAGCTGCAGGAAATGCGGCCAGGTGTGCGGGAGCATCTGGGAGTCTTGCTTGAGACTATGCTTCACTTGGCATCCATGGAGGAGGAGTCCACATGGAGCATCAGTGACGCCACGAGCCTCATGTCAGAGCATCATGCTTCCACCATGGAGAGAGTGGCGACTCTCCTGGAGAGGGGCTTCCAGGAGAACAAGCAGCTTCTCCTGGGCATACACTCGGACCTGCAAGCCCTCACAGCGCCAGTGGCCACAGCTGGTCAGTGCCAATGTGGAAGATGGTGTGGGCTTCAAGTTTCCCAGTTTGGTACCCACCCATCTGCGGTGAGCAGGGAGGTCCGGTACTACCTCACGTCAGCGCAGCAGCTGCCTGTTGTCGCTGCGAGCTCCTCTCAGGGCGCTCTGGATGAGGGCAGCAGCTCCTCCACCCCTCTGCCAGTGACCGTTGCATCCGTTGAGGCTGCAATGATGGGGAGATGCCAGCTGTGGACCTGGCCACTTCCTACCAGGCTGGGCCAGCACAGGCTCCACAGGCCAGAGGACGGCCGCCAAGGTAATTGAGGCCACCAGGACAGCAGAGTCAGCAGGCTGTCTCAGAAGCCACTCCCAGCGATGGGGCGGCACCAAGACGTAAGGATAAGGCACCTTAGGCACTCCACGGGTTTGTCACTGATGGTTTTCAGTTGGCCTGAGATTAAGGAATTATTATTTTTTGCTGTTGTAAAAATGTTTTGCCTTCATTTTGTTGCACCACATCATGGATGAAAGTAAATCCAGATGTGTTACCATGGCTGAGGGTGGCTCATTTGTTCTGCATTTGTATGTTTTACAGACATGTCATGAGTGTTTGAGTGGACATTGAGGTTTATGTCCAAAGCCTTTAGTTGCAGCTGATGAAGTGGCAGATGTAGCACTTAAGTGCCGCGTATGGAAGCGCCAGGCAAGGCTGGCCCTCCTGTTTCATTTGTGTGGAGCTAGCTGAAGGTTTGTGGGATTAAAGTGTCCCAGGTGTCCCTGCCTCCTTGGTGTAGTCCTGGCTCAGCATTTAGCCCCTCATCATTTCCCTGTGCTTCCTCATCCTCCGAATCAGTGCTGGACTCATCGGGTGCAGCCGCAGCCACTGTGTCAACGTCTTCATCATCCGCAGTGTCCCCCGTTTCCAGCGCAAGATTGTGGAGAGTGCAGCAAGCAACCACCATCACAGAGACACGATCTGGAGTGCGCCCCCTGAGCGGTCCAGGCACCGAAAGCGCATCTTGAGAAGAATGATGGCTCTCTCCACCACAGCCCTTGTGGAGGCGTGGTTCCTATTGTACTGCTGCTCAACTTCTGTTCTTGGATGGTGAAGAGGCATCATGAGCCACCTTCTGTCACCCTGCAGCCATCCATCAAGCCGAGCCAGAGCACTGAGGAGCCCCAGCAACTGGGAGCGTCTGAGGATGTAGGCGTCGTGGGAGCTGCCCGGGTATCTTGCACAAACTTGGAAAATCAGCATCCTGTACGTTCATGGAGTATCAGCATCCTGTACCTTCCTGTTGACGAAGGCACCGGGCTCACCTGCTGGTGCCTTGATGGCCACATGTGTACAGTCTATTGCACCCTGGACATGGGGGAAGCCAGAAATGGCCACAAAGCCTCTGGCTCACTGTGCTTAACTTGCCTGGTCACAGTGGGAGTGGATGAAGGTCATTGCATGTCTGAACAGAGCATCTGTGACCTGCTTGACACAAGTGTGGATAGCTGATTGGGAGACACGGCAAAGATCACCCACCGAGCTCTGGAAGGAGCCAGAGGCATAGAAATTGAGGGCAACTGTGACCTTCAGAGCCGCTGGCATAAGGTGTCCACCCACACCACAGTCAGGAGAGATCTCAGGGCCAATCATCTGACAGATGTAGTGTACTGTCTCCCTTGACAGTCGGAGCCTCCTTTGGCACTGCACCTCAGACATATTGAGGTAGCTGCTTCGCCGCCTGTATAGCCTGGCAGCAGGATAGTGGCGTCTTCTGCGGCCCCTTTCGCCTTGGACTACCTCTTGGCCCTGCGCCCTTGTGCCTGTGCCTGTACCCCCAAAGATGGCTCCCCTGGAGGCTGAATGTGCACTCCTGGCCTCCTCCCCCTTCTAGCCCTCCCTTCCTCCTCAGAGGAGCTGCCTCCAGTGGACATGTCAGAACCCATACCCAGCTAAGGGGAGGCCTCCGGAAAGCTGCAGGCCCGATAAAGATTACTGGCTGCAGAGTGCTGAGCTGAAGGTTCAAAGTACACAGAAAGCTGCTGAAATTCGTTCTGAACTGCTACAGCTCACACAGGCTAGTTTTAAAAACTTTCTGCAATAAATACTCACAGACCAGATTGACAACCCCACTGAGCCCTCCTATCCCACCCATGGATGAGTTTTATTATAAAGTCGCTTACCCGCCCTGCCCTTTGCACCCGTGCGCCGAGCCGAAGATCACACGGCATCGATTGCTGAGTTAAGGGCCTTAACTAGCCCGTTAATTAATGGCGGGCGCATGTCGCACTTCATTGCGTGCCCACCCAACGAAGTATCGTGTCACCGTGCATCATTTTACGCGCTGACGTGCAAGCGCCCCCCCCCCCCGCACCCCCCCCAACACGTCACCCTGAAAATTCTACCCATAGGGTGGAATTTTCGGGTCAGCGGGCAGCCGCGATCAGCAGGCCCGGGAGCTGCCAGGGAATGGAACGCTAACGGTGATCGGCCCCTGACCGCGATTTCACGCTGGGTGGTCACTTAACGGGCAGCCAGCGTGAAAGGCTCAGCGCTGCCGGGGTGGGGGCAGGAGGAGACCAAGCGCTGAATTCAGTCCGGGCGCAGGGGAGCAGGGAAGGAAAGCTCCCTGAAGGCAGAGAGCTGCCTCAGGGAGCTGACGAATTTAAAATCAGTAAAGATAGAAATTAAAATCCGTAAGAAATGTCCGCGCATCAGAATGAGTCACCTCAACATAAAGATGCTGAAAATTCTGTCCAAACATTTTAATCTTTTTTTAGTTTAATCTCGGAAACCTCATCCCGCCCTTGGATGAGGTTTCCTCAAAAAGGCAAAGGCCGCCTGGCCGATTCGCCCGCCCGCCAACCATAACGCGTAGCAGCGAAAAATCTCCGTCAAATGCCACTTTAATGGCTTTAATAAGCTTCTTGATTGTCAGCGGGCGCACTGCCGGCTCTCGCATGCACTTGCCGACTGAAATATCGCAACTGCGCAATGACATTGGGGCGCTTGGCCAACGTCATCACGTACTATTTCACGCTCGAGCATGTTGGGCACGCACCTGCATGCCGGGCAACAAAATTCTACCCAGAACATTCATCTGATGGGTGTTTAGCTGGGTGAAATGCTACAACAACAACTTGCATTTGCACAGCACTTTGAACTTAGGAAAACATCCCCAGGCGCTTCAGAGCAGTGAAATCAATAAAAACATTTTTGACACTGAACTATATAAGGAGATATCAGGATAAGTAACCAAGATTTTAGTCAAAAAGGTGCGTTTTAAGGAGCAACTTAAAAGAGGAGAGGCAGGGTAGGGAACTCCAGAGCTTAGTATTAATTGTATGTTGATTGTGTTTACCTGTATGCACGGGGTGGGCATTGCCTAGGGATTTACTTGAGCCCCTATAAAAATACATGCAGGCTAAAACTATGGTTAGGAGGTGTATGCTTCTAATGCACAACTCTGCAAATAAACACGAAAGTGTGTAAAGATTGGTTCCAATTCTGTCCTTCACCAACTGGCTTTCTGGAGTAGAACACTTAGGGCCTAGGCAGCTAAAGGCATGGCTGCCAATGATACAGTGATTAAAATTGAGGATGCACAAGAGGCCAGAATTGGAGGACCACAGATTTCTCCCAGGGTTGTAAGGCTGAAGGAGGTTAAAGGGATAGGGAGGGGAAAGTCCATGCAAGGATTTGAAAACAAAGTGAACATTTTAACATTGAGTCCTTTCTATAATTTTCTGAATTACACTGTGTTCTTACTGGAGATCAAGAATGATGTATCATATTCAGAATTTGGGACCATGACTTAATCAGTGTCTCCACATCAGGAAAGGTTAGAGGAGAAAGTGAGAGGAGGGGTGTTGATGATGGCGGGAGTGTAACAGTACATTGCTCTAATCCTGCCAGAGGGACACATTTCCTGTCGAATGAACAAGGGTACAGCACTTGCAGAATTGTTTGCAACTGATTCATTTAATTTTCACTTGAAGGCCAATTCTTAGAGATAACTACTGATTACTGTTTGTATCATTTCCATAAATTTATTGGTTTTCCTTGACAAGCTCAGTAATTAGTCAGCCTGTCTCTTTGCCCCAGGGTTTAGAGCACAAAGTCAAGCAGTGACATGATGCCTGCTCTTTTTTACATTGTTAATGTAATTAGTTGGAGTTGGCACTATTTCTCAGCGTAAACTCATTATTCCCCAGATCTTAAAACATTTCCTAGTGCTCTTCCCCTTCCACTTACACTTGAATAACGCAAACTTGGCCCCAGTCTGAATTTTTTTCTCTGCTTTTCAACCTTCCAGGGTCCACACATTGTTGACTTTGGCCCTTCATCTTGTTTAACAAAATAAATGGACTTCTTTTACATTTAGCTAATGACTGCCACCTACTAGATCCTTGGTTGGTAACTCAATGCCCGACTGGATCACAATGGCTAGAAAGGTCAAAAGAGGCAATCCCATGACCTGTATTGAGTTAGGTTCAACAAAGCCCATCATCCCGATTAGAGTGGGGGTTGAGGTGAAAAAGGCATAGACAAGATTTCTGCTTTGGCATGTGCTCCAGTGACCCCGGTTGGGAATACAGCTGAGGCTCGGATCTGGTTGGTACAGATAGGATTGGGAATAGGCAAAGAAGGGGCAAGCTTGACCTAGAGGACTCCCCGACCTTCCTGCCTCCAATTTTGGCCATGTAGCCAGCTCAGGAAGTAACCAAAGGGGATGAAATTCCATGGGAGTTCTTCTACTCATCCACACCCACCTTTCCTACATTCCATCAGTGGCAACACTTCACAAGTGCATCCTTGGCTGTATAGCTCCAGAAAGTCAGTTCTGATTAAAAGTCATTGACCTGAAATGTTAGACTACATATAAACAGGCCCCAGCTGACAGGAATGGAGGCAATGGGAGCCAATAAGATAAATCTCAGGATAATTCCCCAATACAGTCCCACAGCAAGAGATGCTTCCCAATGGTGGGCTGTGAAGAGGGTTGGCTTCCCGCACAATGGAAGTGTTCAGCCAACTAGCATCATTATGATCCCATTTACTGACCATCTTACGGGGCCACCAGCATTTTGCCAATGGTGGAGTGCACATCCACCCCACCACCACACGTGGGGAGCCACCAGCTTCATGGAAGCAGCTTCCCTGTGGCAGCCCAGGGGATCTTCAGAGCCAGAGGCTCCCTGCCCCAAAGGGGAGGCCAGGGACTCAAAAGGCAGACTGGGAATTTATTCAATGAGGAATTGTATAAGCACAACTTCTTTCTTTATCATTCCAAACAAAGCTTAGAATTTTGCTTTAGAGACCGACTTCCTTCACTTTTAAACATTCACTTCTGCAGAAGTATTTAAGAGCCAATATCACCTATTGTCAAATGCATCTGTCAACTGAGTTCCTTCAACTGGCTTAGTCCTGCAACAGAAGGTTAATCTGTCACTGCAATATCTGACTGGAACAACATCAGTTCACAACGAGGTGCAAAGCTTTTTGGAATTGAAATAAAAACAGAAAATGCTGGAAAAACTCAGCAGGTCCGGCAGTATCTGTGGAGAGAGTATTAGAGTTAATGTTTCGAGTCCGTATGCCTCTTCTTCAGCTTCTTCACAGATGCTGCCGGACCTGCTGAGTTTTTCCAGCATTTTCTGTTTTTATTTCAGATTTCCAGCATCTGCAGTACTTTGCTTTTAGCTTTTTAGAACTGTTGACCAGGGGAGTGATAAAGTGCTATTAGCTTCCTAAGTAAAGCAAAGCTATGCTTGTCTAGAACCCTGGCCTAAATCGGTTGCCCCAGGGAATCGGAGAGGAAATTTCCTCATTGACCTTATGTTTTTCTCTCCGTTTTTTGTCTCCCTCAGGAGATCGCATGGCTACAGGGCGGGAGGGGCTATTGCCAGGGAGGTTCCCTTGCGTCTGGTCATAATGCTCCAGACACCATGAGTGGTTTAGGGCAACAGCCTTCATGGACTTTCTCCACCCATCCAAAGGTTAAAAAACTCGATTCTTTTTTTGGACTCATGCTTCTTCCTTAACACTCACCTGTCTTTAACTGGAACCATCGGGCTGGGGGTGGGGCCCACGGAGAGGCAGAAATCAGAATGGACAGGAGGTCAGGTACATGTCGCTGCATGTCTCGGCTGAGGTTCTCAATGCCGTACGTTGTAATCGCTTCAGTCACAGCGGATGGAATATACACCTCACTCCCACTCACAGCGTAGAACCCAATAAACACCTTATTTCTTCTTTCAAGACTTTCAATCTGGAACAAAACAATATTTTCATATTACCTACTTTACAACATTTCATAGGCTGCAAAGCAATTTGGGAGTTCCTGAGGTCATGAAAGCCCACTAATAAATGCATTTTTAAATGCATCTTGTTCAATTGTAGGTGAATATTTATAGAGAATTTTTAATTAATACACACAGATTGGTTAAAACTGCTTTTGAAAGAAATAGCCAGCTCACGGGAACATAACAGGGTAGGCCATTCGGCCTCTCGAACCTGCTCTACCATTCAATTAGGCATGATTGACCTATATCTCAGTTCCATTTACTTGCCTTATAGTTCCATATCCATTGCTACCATTACCCACTAAAAATCTATCAATCTAAGTCTTGAAGGCTCCAACTGACCACCAGTTTCCACAATTTTTTGGAGGAGAGAGCTGCTACCCTTTGTGTGGAAGAAGTGCTTCCTCGTACCTAAATATCTAGCTCGAATTTTATAATTATGACCCTTTGTCGTTGATTCCCTGTCAAAGGGAAATAGTTCCTCTGCATCTATCCTATTGAACCTTTTTCACATTTTAAACACCTTGATCAGGTCAATGCTTAATTTTCGAGGCTCAAGGGAATTCAAACCAAAATACGCAAGCTGTCGAAATAATATAACCCTTTCAGTACCAGTATCATTCTGGTGAGTCTCTGCTATACCCCTCCAGGGCTTATGTAGGAGACTTTGATTTTGCCACAGCTCAAAGCTTGTTTTGAAGGATAATGCTGGGAAAGTTAAGAAGAAAGGTTTTAAAAATTAGGGCCGTTTTTTTCACTGGAACAGAAGTTAAATGGTAAAAGCAAAATACTGTGGATGCTGGAAATCTGAAACAAAAACAGAAAATGCTGGAAAAACTCAACAGGCCTAGAGCATCTGTGGAGAGAGAAACAAGAGTTAATATGTTGAGTCCGTATGGCTGAAGAAGGGTCTGAAGAAGAGTCATAAGGACTCAAAACATTAACTCTGTTTCTCTCTCCACAAATGCTGCTAGACCTGGTGGGTTTTTCCAGCATTTTCTGTTTTTGTTTCAGAAGTTAAAAGGTAATCTTGTAGAGACTTTTAAAATGGTGAAAAGCTTTTGGAAGATAAATGGTAAAATATTGGTAGTCGTTACCAAAGCAGTAACAGCAGGGCAGAGATTCAGCATGGATAGTGAATCATTAAAAAAATTGAACATTGGATTGACTATGATAATGCTGCAAAGAGAATTGGATAAGTGTTCAAAAAGTGTTTGAAAAAGAAAGAATATAAAAGGATACAGACTATATTTGCCAGTGAAACCCTCTTTCATGCCTTTGTTATCTCTAGACTCAAATATTCCAACACTCTCCTTGCCAGCCTCTCAACTTGCACCCTCTATAAACATGTGCTCATACAAAGCTCCACTGCTTGCATCCTAGCTCACACTAAGTCCCATTCATTCATCACTCCTATGCTTGCTGACCTACATTAGTTCCTGGTCCAGGCCTTAAGCTTTGGAATTCTTTCCCTAGTCTCTCCACTTTTCTACCTCTCTGTTCTCCTTTCAGACACTCTCTTTGACAAGGCTTTTGATCATCTGTCTCCTTATGTGGCTCATTGTCAAATTTTGCTTGGCAACGCTCTTGTGAAGTACCTTGGAACATTTTAGTATGTCAAAGGTGCTATATAAATGCAAATTGCTGATGAAAGGGCAGAAAAATGTAGTTGAAAAGCCAGAATAGACTCAGTGACATAGGGATGACCAGTCTCCTCCTATACTGTAGATCTGGCAATTCTAATCTCCAAATCTGATAGCTTTCAGATGTTATATAGAACAGGGGCTATCAACCAGGAGTTCGCAATTCTCTCAGGGTCAACAAGAAGTTTTCAAGGGATCTGCCATATCAGCATCTCTCAGGACTAAAAGCTATTTTAAAATCCCACAATGTGATAAAAATACTGCTGCCCTATTCCACTGGGAGCATGAGATTGCAAGCCCCCAGTGTAGGGAGAAGCAGAAGGTGAAAGAGATGGAAAAAAGATGTGCCACCACCACTCGTGTTGGAGGAGAGGAGACCCAGTTCCCCTTTCCTCCCCCAGAGATACTCGTGACAAGAGGCAGAGGGTTCTTTTCCTGGCAGGTCACACAGCACGCTCTCTCCTGCCTGACATCTTTAAAGCAGTCAAGTGCACCAAAAGGTCGGTTGTGTTTGATGTCTGCTTTGTCCGAAAACTAACCAAAGGATATTGTCAGACAGGCAGCTGACTTCACCTTTCACTCTTCTATGCGGCTGACCACTGCTCATTCCCTGGCAGCTGTTTACAGAGCCAAACGCAGCGTAAAATTTGAGCGTTAATACATATAAAATTGCACTGAAAAGTGATCCTGAATTGTTAATATTGATCCAAGTGGTATTCTGTTGTGAGAGCTTGCTGTGCCTGAATTTGCTGCTGGCTTTTATCATGTGACAAGAGTCACTCAGTATCAGCAGCAAGTTTGACCTGAAGTTAAAAAAAATAAATATGTTCAAACGTATCACTGATTCTTATATGGACAAAAACACTTGTGTCATGTTACGTGGGTCCCTGGAAGATAATATGTGGGTGATCCCAAGGGCAAAATGGTGAAGAATTTGTTTTATAGAACATAGAATAATGATATTGTATACAATTCACAGTCATCACATCATGCAGCATGGAAGTAGTGGAATATCAAAAAGCTTCACACTTTGATGGATGGATCTCCCCTTTTCAGTGTAACATGGGAATGCCTGCTTCCGACCTGTAATTACTGACTCAGCAATAAAAGCCATACAATCTCACAGCACACTAGGAATCCATTCAGCCTATCATGCCTGTGTCCACTCAGTTAACGAGCTATGCAGCTAGCCCCACTTGCCCACCCTGCTTTTTCCCTCAAAGCTCTGTAAATTCTTTCTAACTGCGAGAAGTCATGCCTTTTTGGAGAATGTAATTTCATCAATGAGTCGTTAATTGCAGAGAGAAGCAGGCATCATTCCATTCATCACTTAACGGGCAATTTCATCCTCCCAAACCCTGGGTGGAATCATCCCAGGTTTGTACAAAGTGCAGTAGCGGGTACGAAAAAATACATTTCCCTGCCAGCCAATGGTGGATTCTCATGCCACATTGTCCCCTTCCCAGCGCCTGATTAATAATGCATTGACAGGAAGCATGCCGGATTGTTGGCAGGCAGGCTCAGATTTCCCCACCCTGCCGTGACTTCAGCGCTTCCTCATTCCAGACGCCATATTTAAAGCACACCAGAGTGCAGCCTACTTCATGTCTACAGACCAGGACCGCTCTGGGCAACAGATAGCCCCGAAAGCAAAGGTGACGACAGTCCTCTCTCTGGGGCACTGGCTGGGCGCAGCGGAATGCTGCCGCGAACTCCTCTACCCCCGCTCTGGCCACAGGAGGTCCACCTGTGTCACCCATTCGGTCTGGGAAGCGGAGGCAACGGTGGTCAACACCACCGGGGCACAGAGGAGGTCAGCCATCCAGTGCAGGAAGAGAATGAATGCTCTCATCAACCACCTCATCACTCTCAGCTCACACACTCCCAAACCCATCACACATCCACAGGGATCTCACACATCAAGGGACAACACCACTAACTCTCATGCACACCCTCACATCTCCATCAGGCTCAAACCCTCTCGAGCTCGCGTCCTCACCCCGACCATGGCTCCACTCACCACACAAACATTCCACTCAGTGCCATGTATCCCGCTCACACTCGCTCCATCTGTTTCCATGCAGGAGAAGATGGCTCACAACAGCAGGGAGGCGTCCCAGATCGGGGGTGGAGTGGTCCACATTAGGCCCCTCACTCACTCTGAGGAGCGTACTAGCGCACTGACTGGCGGGGACGTGGACCGTGTCTGCGGCGACGGTGAGATCGGCAGCAAATACCCGTGTGAGCATTTTGCATCACATCATCCTCTCTCAACGCAACTGTGAGTGCTCTCTCTCCTGCTTGTGACTCTGCCTCCATGCACTAATTACCTCTACTTTGGTTCACAGGGAGCTCTGCCAAGCAACCGACACCCTCAGCCAGCCAGTCCCTCAGCTCCATCCAGGTCCTCACCTCCAGCCAAGAGGACGCCTCTCCATTGAAGAGCTGGAAATAAGCAGCCTGGAAGACCCATCACAGCGCATACCCACACCCTCCACCAGTGCAGAGACATACACCTCGGTGGGACCTAGATCTAGAGCAGGCTCAGGTTCAAAATCTGGTGTTCACCAGACAGACATGTGTCTGCAGCAGGAGGAGGCAGGTTCAGCCAAGCTCCCCAGCATTCAGAGAACTGTTGGGGAAGAGGCACCTGTGAGGTCCCAGTCAGATGATGAGCCTCTGGGATTGGCCTTCCAACTCATTGTGGAGAGTCAGCAGAAGGTGGGGGAACATCATGCAGAGCTGTTGGAAGCCCTAGACAGAGTAGCATGCGAGTCAGAGTGTGTCCACCTGCTCTCTATGTGCATGAAGGTCTCCATAGGAAGAATGGCAGATGCCATGGAGACCCTGGTTCAGCAAAATGAGAAGATGCGCGCAGACCTGCACTCCATTGCAGTAGCCATGGCTGAGTTCCTGCAGTGGCAACACGAGAGGGAAATACGGCATCTCAACGTCCCTCCAGGTATTCCTTCCCCTCAAGGGGTCAGGCCTGAGCCCTAGGGCACCCAAAGGGAGGAAGAGTGGCAGCTGAACACCCCTGGGTCATCCACTCAGGAACAGCAGAGGTTGTTCGCTCCCTCTGAGTCTATCACCACAGAGGGAGCAGCTGGCCCACAGGAGGACAGCCAAAGCAAGCCGGGACCCTCAAGGCCTCGGTTCTCGATAGGATGCATGCCAAGATCATCAGAGGCAACAGGGCCAAACATTGCACAGGCTGTCTCCACCCCTGCTGCAGATGTCAGGGCAGCACGTAGAAGAAGTTGTAGGCCTAGGAAAGTTAAGAAGTTTTGATCACAAGTGGTTGCACGGGTGAACGCATTTTCTCATTTTATAATTTGAAAATATATTCACTTCCACTGAATAGTGTGTAATGTCTTTCAGCTTCATTTGCAGGCTTCATAGTTCCTCCCCTTGCATCCTCTGCCCTCCACCGGCAGTTCAGCTGCACCCAGCCGGAGTATGAGTGATTCTGGAGGAAGCAGTGTGTGTGTCAGGGCCTTTTGGAGCCTCTTGAAAACATTCTCCCACGCATGCAAAGCCTTCACCCATCACACTCATATCACTGTCCCAAGCATTTTCAACGTTGCCTGCTGGGGTTCTCTTTCAGCTGTCCAGCTGAGCTGATCTGCATCTCCGCCCACCACTGGTCACACTCCCATGGAGCATCTATGCCCTTCCAACACAAGTCTCTGCTCACTTTTGATTTGTGAAAAAGTATTGTAAAGTTTTTGATTAGCTCCCCTGTCCCTTCCCCCATCACAGTCCACTGTCTGGCATCACCATCCACCTACCCGCTCTTACCCTACAGCCTTTAGCCCTTGACTTTCCAGGATGTCCAAGTGAACGTGCACGTTCTCTACCTTCCTGAGAATCCCACCCCCATCCACATCAACCTCCCCAACCTCTTCCTTCCCATCCCCAGGGTCCGTGTTTGCCTCTGTAACCCACCAAATACCCTCGCAGTCCCTTCTACTGCTCTCTCGCCCCTCTCACACTCACCATTCCAGCCGACCACGCCCACCCTGAGTTCACTCCCCAGCAGGCAGTCATTGTCTCCACAGACCCCTCCCTTGCACATTCACTTGGAAATTCCACCCCCCTTACGCCTCCTCCATCCTTACTCCTTCCTCCACTCTTACTCTATCCTCCCCTCCGTACTCCCTAACTCACTCCAAACCCCCTCCTTCCTCTGAACCTTCCCCCCTCCAAACTCCCTCCTTCCCCCGGACACCTTCCCCCTTCCGAACTCCTTCCCTTACACCTCCCTCCCCCCCCTTACACCTTCCTCCCCGCTTGCAGCATTCTCCCCCATTACACCCTCCTCCTGCCCCCTCCCTGTACTCCTTCCTCCCCCTGGACACCCTCCTTACCCCTCCCAACCTCACCCTCCCCCGACACTTTCACAACCCTCTCCCAAACTCACCCCACCCCCACCCCTAACGGCACGGTTGGTGTACGAACACCACATGGGCTGTAGTGGTTCAAGAAGGCAGCTCACACCACCACCTCAAGGGCAATTAGGGATGGGCAATACATGTTGGCCTTGCCAGCGATGGCCACATCCCATGAATGAATAAAAAAAGAAATCCCACTGTGATTTTACGCCAGCATGAAACTGATTTCTGCCCCTCCCGTTGAATTCTCCCCCCTCATCCACCATAATGCTCGTCACCAACGGGAGCGGAAAATTCCAGCCCAAATCTTCTTCACCCAGCCACGACAAAAGCAATTAACTCCAACAACTTCAAATGGAATCTCGTAACAGTTTAATACGCGAATACACTGGGAGGTCTGTTATATTGTTGTTTAGCAGGCTCAAAGGGCTGAATGGCCTCCTCCTGTTCCTATGATGGTAAATCAGAAAATATACTGTTATGGAAGGGCAGCAGCATCATACTGTGAAACCCAATGCACTTATCTTAAGAAACTGCTGCATGTAGCTTGATGGTTTTTTAAAAAAATTAATTCTTAGGATATGACCAGTGCTGGCAAAGCATGCAATTATTATCCATCCCTAGCTGCCTCTTAAGAAGGTGGCGGTGGGCTGCCTTCTTGAACCACTTAACTCTGTGTTGTGCAGACACTCCCTCAGCAATGTTAGGGAGATAGTTCTAGGGTTTTTATCCTGCGATTGTGAAGGAATATCGCTTTATGCCCACCATTTAAGATTTTTTTTAACTCAATTCATTCTTGGAATGTGTAGGTTGTTGAAAAGGCCAACATTTATTACACATCCCTAATTTCCCTCGAGCAGGTGGTGGTGAGCCACCTTCTTGAATTCAACTAAGTGGTCTGCTAGGCCATTTCAGAGGGCAGTTAAGAGCCAACCATGCTGCTGTGCGTCTGGAGTCGCATATAGGGCAGACCAGATAAGACAGCAAATTTCCTTCCCTAAGGGACATTAATGGACCAGATGGGTTTTTACCACATTCTGGTCATTTCATGGTTGCCCTGAAACTAGCTTTTTATTCCAAATTTATTCAATTGATTGAATTTAAAATCCCAGCTGCTGTGGTGGGTTTTGAACCCATTTCCTGATTATCAGTCCCAATCTCTGGATAACTAGTAACAGTGACGTAACCACTACACTGGCCCCAAATTTAAAACTGCAAGATTTACTTGCTGTGACTTTCTGAGTTTGGGTAGAGGTGAACTTCTTCCAACAGACCCTGAGGGCAAGTGAACTTTGAAGTAACTGACATCAAAATGGCCAACTTTCATTTGCATATCTGACACCTGAAGTGTGAGGAACACATTTCAAGATATTATACAGTTTACTATTATTAATTCAGTAATTTTGTCACTTGAAAAGAATTCCAATTACCCATTAATACAAATTAACCAATTCTAATAAAAGCAGCAAATGAGGCCTTTAACTGTTAGATTTTAATTTGCATCATCATATAATTCAAATTAAGCAACTCTGAATTTCTGATCTAGATATCCTGTGACTTTGCTGATGCTGGGCTGCTGGAAAGGCTATATTAGTGCTATGACGATATCAACAACTAATCATGCAGAAATGGTGTCAGAGTAGAGACAGGATAGTGAACAGAGAGGCTGGATAGGCTAGGGTTGTTTTCCTTAGAGCAGATAAGGCTGAGGGGGGACCTGATAGAGTTATAAAACACTATGAGGGGCATAGATAGGGTAGATAGGAAGAAACCTTTCCCCTCACAACATTTAAGAAGTATTTAGATGAGCACTTGAGGCACCATAGCATAAGGGCTACGGGCCAAGTGCTGTAAAATGGGATTAAAATAGATAGGTGCCTGATGGCTGGCACAGACAAAGGGCCAAAGGGCCTGTTTCTGTGCTGTATAACTCTACGACTCTAAGAAGTAAATGCGACATTTGCAGGAAGTCCCCCTGATAAATTAGGCTCTTTGCACCTTATCTGCATTGGATCACCATATCGTGTACCTGCTGTAAGCACATGTATTCTGCCCTCCTCAGGGGAAACTCCAAGATATTGGGGAAGGAATTGAGGAGATGCAAATCCCACAGGCTCCACAGTCAGATCCTCCATTTCATTGCAAATCAAAGGGAAATGTCTCCCAGCAAAAGCTCTCAAGGTTGTTCTTAGGTAGGCATCTTTACCCTGTTTTCATTTGTTCAAAATGCTGTGCAGGGTGACCTTTCACAAGAAGCTCTGCTCAACCAATGGCCAATGAATCGTAGGCATTGGATATTTTACAATTGGAATTGAAGCTTTGTAACATTGTAGCAGGACACTGACCTGAACCTGAACATCATTCGTGAAGAAAGCCTGCTTCAATGCCTGTGTAAGTCCTCTTGTCACATTCTGTTTAAGCATCATGTCTGCTCGAGTTTTTCTTGAAGACAATGTCACAACTGCAGAATGAAGAAAACCTATGTAAGCTTAAATCCAAACAGAAAACAGTTCAAGGAAAAGTTAGCTTCAAAACAACGTCTGAACTCCTCACTTCTCAGTGACTTCAGGTCTTTGCAACCTCGGGAGAGCATGGAAAATGGAATCAGGGTGACAATTCAACCTGGTTGTTCTTGGGCTGCTCCACACAGGAAGTCACAAAATCAAGCAGAGGCCTGGGAGCATGAGCTACTTACACACCATCTTGTAAAGGAGATGATAGACAACAGCAGGGAGGGCAGAAATGAAATCATTGATATTTTTGCTGAGATCATGTGTCAGCCATGTAGCTCAGTGAGGATCACTTTTGCCTCTTGAGTCAGAGGTGGCGGCTCAGATCCAACTCCAGACACTTGGGGCTGAATTTTCCCCGTCGTCAGGATTGCGGGAGGGCAGGCAGGAGCAAGCGCAAACCCAATCTGCACCCCCAATCGGATGCGCGTCGCCATTTTACGTGGGCGGGCCAATTAAGGCCCACCCAGCATGATGCACACCCAGAAGTGCTGAGTGCTCCCAGTACGGGCAGGGGAGGGAAGGGAGGGTGGATTCCCAAGTCAAGGCCTGCACTCTTTTGCACATACGCATGAAAGAGAGCAGAAATCTCCCTGAGGCACAGAGGTGCCTCAGGGAGATTAGTTTAAGTTCTGAAAAATTTAATAAAGAAAAAAAATATTAAAGAACTTGTCCCCTCATGTGAAACTGTCACATGAGCTGGGACATGCCCATTAATTTTTTCAAAATTTTTTATTTAATTAATAAACCCTTCATGAAACTCCATCCTGCCCATGGATGAGGTTTCATGAAAAATGCAAAGGTCACCTGTGCTCTTCTCCTGCCCGCCAACCTTAAAGTTGGACGGGCAGCATTCTTAACAACTTTAATTACTTTCTTAATGGCCTTAAGAAGCCTTTGACAGTTCGGCGGGCGCGCAGCCTACACAGCTGCGCGCCTGCCAAAATGACAAATTAAATGACAAGCAGTGACATTGGGATGTCCGCCTGACGTCACTGCACGTCATTTTACACTTCAGCGAGTGGGCCCCGCCTCCACTCGCCCACCAGAAAATTCTTCCCTTGAGTCCAAAAATCTAAACTGACACACCAGTGTGGTACTGAGGGAGTGCTGCACTGTCAGAGGTGCCGTCTTTCAGGTGAGACATTAAACTGTAGCCCTGACTACTCTCTGATGGAGGCAAATAATCCCATGGCACTACTTTGAAGAACCTAACGTCCTGTCCAATATATAAACCTGAACCAACATCACTTAGACAAATTAGCTGTTCATTATTGCATTGCTGTTTGTGGGAGCTTGCTGTGCAAATTGGCAAACGTGTTTCCTACAGTACAACAGTGACTACACTTCAAAAGTACATCTTTCATTGTAAAGCACTTTTGAATGTCCTGAGATTGTGACAAGCGCCACAGAAATGCAAGTTCTTTCTCTTCAGTCACTGATTTTGCATGTTTCAGATTAAAAGGGGGAACAGCAATTGAGTTTGCTTGAGGTCCTCTCTGCACTATTGTTCAGAGGTGCCCGATGCACTGTTCATTTTGGGACCGTTATATTTAATTAATTTATCAGTCTTCGTCATACTGCTAAAAATTTTGAATTGATAACTACTTTGCCAAGCATTATGTGCTTAGCTTAAGAAATTAAAACTTGTTCGCCAAATTAAACTTATTAGAGCTTAATGATTATCAGTCAGTTAAGCGGAATCTTTGATATCACCAACTGCATTTTAACATGCATCCATTAGATTGTTTTAAGATTGATCCCAGTACTTTGCCTCAATATCAATGCATCATGAATACAGGGTGTATCCACAATGAATGTTGAACTGTCATTTTCAAATGCATCAACAACTTGCATTTCTACAGCACATTTAGTGTAATAAAATCTCCCAACCCTTCTCAGGAGTGGTTTATCAAACCAAATTTGACACGAAGCCACAAAAGGAAATATTAGGACAAGTGGGTTAAAGTTGAGTAGGTTTTAAGGAGCATCTTAAAGGAGGAGAGAGAGAGAAAGATGGAGATGTGGGGAGATTCAGGGAGGGAAGTGCAGAGCTTTGAGATCAGTTAACTGAAGTCACGGCCACCAATGGCAGAGTGAATGAAACAGGGGGTGTATAAGAGGCCAGAATTGGAGGAGCACAAATATATCAGAGGGTTGTAGGGCTGGAGGAAATTTCAGAGTAGAGACGGGCAAGGCCATGGTGGGATTTAAAAGCAAGAATGAGACTTGTAAAATGAGCCACATCCCTTCATATAAACATTTATTTTATGGCTAGTGATTAGGAAGAAGTAAAAGTCATTTCAAATTTTGAGGTTACAGTTGGCAGGGAGCAGTCCATCTCCAAATTGTATCGGAATACCCGCACTTTCAAAATTCCATGCCAGTGTTCATTTAGCCAAGATGTCAACAATTGTATCCATCTGGATCTACTCTTCCTTAGCTTTGACACTGGTTTCAGTATAGCAGCTTGAGCCATCTGCCTCACTGACTCTGGGCTCCTTTGTAGCCCTCCCCCACTGCCCCCACCCAATTATTCCCACAATGTTCACACAGCCTTTTGGCACCAAACTCCCAAGTACCCTCCATAAACCTTATTGCCATATCTTTCCCCTCCCTTAAAGGCCTCCTCATGACCTGAGTCCTTTACCTTGCCTACAGTCACCACCTGTTAATGTTACCTCCCTCAGTGTCATGGTTGTCTCAGTTAAGTTCTTTGTGATTCCTTACTACATTGAGATTGCTACATCAATGCAGACTGCTATTAATGAATGGTAAAAATTCCATCTGCATCCACTTAATTATAGCTGTCTTCAATTTTTTTAATTGCTTTTCTTTTGCCTCAGTGACTTTATCAAATAGATGTTTTTCCACTCGCTAATATCTTCCCCTTCCCTCTTTCCTTCAAAGCATTAGCTCTATACTGCGCAAAGAGTAAATCAACATTGCATACCCTTTAGTGCACATTTCTATTATTCGCATAAGAAACAAGTGTCAGCAGGTTATCTTACTGTGGGAATCTCAATCCTGTTTTTGCAATAAAGCAACATGGACAGGGGTAGATTATGGCTTTGTTCAATCATGTAAAACTGGTGCAATAGCAAGTGAGAAGCCCATTCCACATCTCTCCCCAATTCACTGTGAACTCATCGTTGCTTGTTCTACACTATTTGTGTCTAATGGTCTTCCAGCAGAAGTCAGGATGTAACGTTCAGGAGCTTACACCTCTATCCAAAACCTGGAACCTGAGCCCAATTGTAGTGAGTTAATATGGTGCCTACATGAGTACATTGGCACCAAGGAACAAAGGAGCAGGAGGAGGATATTCAGCCCCTTGAGCCTGTTCTGCCATTCCATTAGATCATGGCTGATCTGTATCTTAACTCCATTTCCCGCCTTGGTTCTGTAATCTTTAATACCTTTGCCGAACAAAAATCTATCAATCCTAGTTCTTAAATTTTCAACTGAATCCCAGCCTCAACAGCCTCTTGGGGAGAAAGTGCCAGATTTTCACTGCCATTTGAGTGAAGAAGTGCTTCCTGACAAAACGCCTGAACGGCCCACACATGATTTTAAAGCTGTGCCCCTCTGTTAAGGACCCGCCCACCAGAGGAAATTGTTCCTCTCAGCCCTATTAAACTATTTAGTCATTTTAAACACCTCAATGAGGTAATCCCCTTAATCTTTTATTCTCAAGGGAATATAAGCCTAAAGTGATAACCATTAAGATGCAGAAAAGCACCCAAAACACAGTGGCTCGTTGAATTTTAACATTCATTTTTATTTTGTAGATTTTAGAGCACAGAAGCAGGCTTTTCGGCCCAACAGGTCTTTGCTGTTGCATGGCGGCTCCCTCCCACTCTACCTCATCTCACCCTATCAACACAAACTCCTATTACTTTTTCCTTCATGCATTTATCAACTTCCCTTTAAATATATCCGCACTCTTTGCCTCAACTACATTCCACATTCTTACCACTCTCTGGAGATAAAGTTTCCCTTCAATTCCCTAATGGATTTATTAATGACTATCATTTACTTATGACCCCTAGTTTTGGATTCTGTCACAAGCGGAAATGTCTTCTCTATGTTTACCCTATCAAAAACTTTCATATTTTTAAAGACCTCTTTCAGGTAACCTTTCAGCCTTCTCTTTTCTAGAAAAAACAGCCCTAGCCTGTTATTCAACGCTACTTTTTTAAATTTAAAGTTTCAACAAATTTGAAGTCTTCCACCAAGTGTGGAGTTCTTAACTGTGGGACACAATTGCTTTACCTTTCCAACAAATTCCTGGCAGGATGATATAATGGGGAAACAACTTGTTCTCTGCAAATGTGCATTAAACTTTCTGAAGAATTTTGGCTCATAGACAGAATAGACTTTTTTAATAGAAAAGTGAGTTGGAATTGTCTTGTGGAAAATATTACAATTCAGTCAGGAAACGTCAACAGAGAATCATGTGACCTTTCCCAGCAGGAAGGGGTAACAATCTCTATCCTTAATAATTGAAATTTTACATGCCGCATTCCTCCACAAAACAGCAGCAGGAGGTTCCTAACAACTGGCCGAGAATTTTGTTTATTGACCAGTCAAAACATCCAGAGATTTTAAAAACAGGCAGCAATCCTTTTAAACGTGAATTAGAGCATATGGTGTTTGCAAAATAAAAGAGAATTGGCTTTCATATAACCACAGATTTAGAAGTGTATCAGTACCTGTCCTGACCCAGAGTTGGTCTGACAATCTGCAGATCAGAGGAGGCAGCGTTGGAGAGCTGACGGGAGCTCCAGCTGTTCCCTTGGCAGCGGTTGTAACATGTGCTGATGCCTGTGTGTCCCTGGGCGTCAGAGCTGCTGTGGTGATTGAAGTTAAGGCTGCTGTTAGCGTCAGCGATGGCACCATTGACGTTTTACCAGTCTCCGCATGAGGACTCGACCAGCCGCCCATGCTTGCGGTGACTGTTGCCAGCGGCTGAACAGAGTGCATTGTGGGCGTCGTCCGGATTGGGCGTGGGACTGTCGTTAGGTTGGGCACACGGGATGCCACCCTAGACACTGCTGGTGTTTGAGGGGAAGGTGTTAAGGTCATGTTGCTCGCTGTGCCCAGGTGCCCAGTCACCAGTGCAGGGCGAGAGGCAGTATTTGCCACTGTTGACGTGGTGATGGTGGTAGCTGTCTCATCAAAACTGGTTGCTGATGGAGTTGGCCGAAGATGGACTGTTGCTGCCATACTCTCGGCTACCTCAGAGTCAGTCGTAGACCTGACAGCAGCACTCGCTGTGGCTGGAGATAATGGGTTCGCCTTTGTGTCATCTGAGATGGCCGATGGTGAAGCTGAAATGACAGAATTTGTTAAGACTTGTTCAGGGCAAAAAAAAACATACACTTGTGCAGTTGATTAGACGTTGACAGATGTCTTGAGGGATAACAGCAAAGCATTGGTGGTTGGAGGTGGGGTGATAGTGACATGAAAACTACTGCAACATCCACAGGCTAAGAAGATGAAACATCTTACATTTTACTGCCACGAATCCACCCAAGCTCTTAGTGAAGCAGTCTCTTTAGCAAACTTTGGGAATGATCCTTAATGGTTAGCTTTGTTTTTTTTTGAAGGCTTATTAGTATTTATCTGTGGCATTTGAGAAATAGAACTTGAATAAATCTCCTGGGACCTCTACCAACTAAGAGGACATGGGCAGCAGATTCAGCAGGCAATACCACCACTTCCAAGTTCCTTTCCAAACCCTGACTTGGAGATATAACACTGTTCCTTCATTGTTGCTGGGTCAAAAGCTTGGAACTCCCTACCCAACAGCACTGTGTGAGTACCTTCAGCACATAGACTGCAATAGTTCAAGACTTAGGTTCGCCACCACCCGCTCAAGGGCAACTGGGGGATGGGCAATAAATTCTGACATTGCCAATGACATCTACATCCCAAGAATGAATAAAAATGAATAAGGAGCTGCGTCCACAATCATGTCTAATGGCCTTACTATCTGTAGGAAAAGACAGGATTGAGGTTATTAATGAATGCTGTGATCCTGTTGAGTAAATTAAGTTAGGTATTATAGAAGAATCTGTGCTGGTTTCTGTGGGCAACTGAACTCCTTTGGCTGTCTGTGTAATTACTGCAGAATTAAGTGTGACTGAGCTGAATGGTTATTTAAGATATCTAACTGGTTTGTAACTTTGTCTGTACTGGAAGTTGTTTGCGCGGTCAAATTTGTGGATTTAAGTAGGAATCATGGGTGGTGAAGTGGCCATTAAAGTAGGTGATAAAGAAAAACAAGACCTGTCTTTATATAGCGCCTTTCATAACCTCAGGATGTCCCAAAGCACTTTGCAGCTAATTAACCATAAGACCATGAGATCATAAGACATGGGAACAGAAGTAAGCCATTCGGCCCATTGAGTCTGCTCCGTCATTCAACGAGATCATGACTGATCTGATAATCCTCAACTCCACTTTACTGCCTTTTCCCCATAACCCTTGATTCCCTTACTGATTAAAAATCTATCTCAGCTCTGAATATACTTAACGACCCAGCCTCTACAGCCCTCTGCAGTAAAGAATTCCGCAGAATCACTACCCTCTGAGAGGAGAAATTCCTCCTCATCTCTGTTTTAAATGGGTGCTCCCTAAGTCTGACTTTATGCTGGTCCTAGGCTCTCCCAAAGGGGAAATAACCTCTCAGCATCTACCATGTCAAGCCCCCTAAGAATCTTATGCGCTTCAATAAGGTTGCCTCTCATTCTTCTAAACTCCAATGAGTACAGGCCCAACCAACTCAACCTCTCCTAATAAGAAAATCCTTCCATACCTGGGATCAATCTAGTGAACCTTCTCCAGACTGCCTCCAATGCCTGTATATCTTTCCTTAGATAAGGGGACCAAAATTGTTCACAGTATTCTAGGTGTGGTCTAACTAGTGCCTTGTATAGTTGTAGCAAGGCTTCCCTATTTTTATACTCCATTCCCTTTGAAATTAAGGCCAACATTCCATTTGCCTTCCCTATTACCTGTTGAACTTGTATGCTAGCTTTTTGGGATTCATGCACAAGGACTCCCAAATCCATCTGTGCTCCAGCCTTCTGCAGTCTTTCTTCATTTAAATAATATTTAGCTCCTCTATTCTTCCTGTCAAAGTGCATAACCTCACATTTTCCCACATTATATTCCATCTGCCAAGTTTCTGCCCACTCACCTGACATGTCTATATCCCTCTGTAAACTCCTTGTGTCATCCTCCTCACTTGCCTTCCCACCTATTTTTGTGTCATCCGCAAACTTGGCAAGAGTACATTCATTTCCCTCATCTAAGTCATTAATATATATTTAAAATAATTGAGGCCCCAGCACCAATCCCTGTGGCACTCCACTAGTTATAGGTTGCCATCCCGAAAATGCCCCCCTTAACCCAACTCTCTGTCTTCTATTAGTTAGCCAATCCTCTATCCATGCTAATATACTACCCCCAAAACCATGGACTCTTACCATATTAAGTAACCTTATGTGCGGTACATTATCAAACACCTTTTGGAAATCTAAATATATTACTTCTCCTGGTTCCCCTTTATCTATCTTGCTTGCTACCTCCTCAAAGAATTATAATAAATTTGTTAGGCATGATAACCCCTTCATGAAGCCATGCTGACTCTGCTTGATTAGATTATGTATTTCTAAATGTTCTATTATTACATCCTTTAAAATAGGCTCCAACATTTTCCCAATGACAGATGTTAACTAACTGGCCTACAGTTACCTATTTTTTGTCTCCCTTTTTGAATAAGGGTGTTGCATTGGCCGGTCTCCAATCCTCTGGGACTTTTCCAGAATCTAAGGTTCTTGGAAGATTACTACCAGTGCATCCACTATCTCTGTACCTACTTCGTTTAATATCCTAGGATGCAGCCCATCAGGTCCAGTAGTCACTGCTATACTGTAGGAAACACGGTAGCCTATTTGCACAGAGTAAGCTCCCAAAACCAGCTATGTGATAATGACCAGATTGACTGAGGGATAAATATTTTCCAGGACACCAGGGAGAATTCTCTGCTCTTCTCTGAAATAGCGCTCTAGAATCTGAAGGCAGACAGGTGCTTCTTGGTTTAAGATTTCACCTGAGAGATGGCACCTCTGACATCACAGCACCCCAGTGCCAGACTAAATTTGGTACTTAAGACTCTGGAGTGGGACTTGAACTCACAACCTTCTGAGTCAGACATGAGAGTGGGAACCCAGAACCACAGCTGACACCAGAAGTGGAGATAACCTTTGAGCTCTGATAATTACCAATGAAATGTTCTATACAGCTGGAAAAGTAGTCAATACACAATGAGGCTTTGAATGATTCAGCTTAGGGTGTGTATTGACAGGAGTTACCGCTGTCATATCAGTGTGAGCATTTGTAGACTTGATGACTGTCAATACACTAGATAAATTGATCAGTATTGTGGCTGATATTGATAATGAGGGAATCGTACTTTAAACTTCATTCGCTAATTCCAGTCATTCCATTTCTTGTGTCAATTGCAATGGCTGAAGATGCAGAAGATTGGGAGGTGTGGGAGTTGGAAATTTTTTGAACATAATGTGCTATTATGATCTGGAATACTGGAATAATAACTTTCAAAAGGGAATTGGATAAATACTTGAAATGAAAAACATTGCAGGGCTCTGGGGAAAGAGCAGGGGGAGTGAGACTAATTGGGGCAACTCTTCCAAAGAGCCAGCACAAGCATATTGGGCTGAATGACCCACTTCTGTGATAAATTTGAATGATCAGAGGTTTATTTTGTCAGTTAGTTGGCTGCCTGTTCCAATGGTGAAGAGGCTCTCCAAAATCCGGCAGCATGCCCACCCCCACCTACCTCCATCCCGCCCCTTCCCCACACAACTTTAAGGCCCTGGGCCTCATTAAATCTGGTAAGCAAGCTTCAGGGAACCAAATAAGCATTCCAGTGTGGCTCTCCGGATTGAGGCCTCAAGATTGTGTCAGTTGACTGCCAGTATGGTAAGTCATGGTGGTGGGTGCGGGTGCAGGAGGGCTGTAGGGGGAGGTGTAGCTGAGGCGGGAGGAAATTAACTCGGCACATAGGTTTGGCAAGGCTTCCTAGCTTCCATCGCCCATGGAGCTAAATGGAACGCAAGCACAGTGCAAGCCCTGATCAGTGCTGATCTAAAATGGCAGTTGGGTTTTCACTTCCATCATAAGATCCCAATTTCCACATTCAAAGGGGATTATCACCAAGAAAAGGAGTGAAAGTCGACCCCACTGAGTCAGGAATTCTCGTCACAGTCAGGATTATGGGGGAGAAATCAGACATCATTGAGCCCATTTCTTGGGGTGAAAAATTATGGTTGGGGACACCAATTTGAGTGGTGATCTCTTGCGCCCGACTCCTCCAGATGTGTGCCAGCTGCCAAATTAGAAACTGGGCATTAGGTGCCTTGAATATGCAAATCGTAATTTCTACTTGAAAAAGATAGAAGTTGCAGGATTAGTGGGGAAGAGCGTAGTGGCAGAAGGAGGGTAGTGGGACTATTGGATAGCTCTTTCAAAGACCTGGTACAATCACGATGCACTGTATCATTCTAGGAAGTTGCAGAGAATGCAGCATGCAGAACATCAGACTCCAGTGAAGGGGACACAGTGGTGGTGATTTCTATGGTGTTTAATATTTCCATCCGGATTACTGGGAAGCTAAGGTCTGACAATATAGAAAGGAAGGTGTGACTACAGATGTGAACTAGAAAGGCCACACCAAGAATCTGTGAGAAAGACAGCAAACAAGGTAAGGAATTGGAAAACTTGATAGAGATTTTTAAGTGTCCTTAGGATAATAGTAATTTCCAGCACAGAAAGAGGCCATTTGACCCATCATGTCTGTGCCAGCCACAAAAGCTGTCCGGCCTAATTTCATCTTAGGTTCTTGATACACAGTCCTGTAGGTTATGGCACCTCAAGTACATAAGTAAGTTTTTTTTTAAAATGCAATGAAGGTTTCTGCCACCCTTTCAGTCGGTGAGTTCCAGTCCCCCACCACGCTCTAGGTGAAAACATTACTCCTCAGCTCACCTCTAATTCTTCTACCAATGACTCTAAAACTATGCCTCCTGGTCCTTCACCTCTTAACAACAACGACCTATATTTATATCCCACTTTTGATGTAATGAAATGTCCCAAGGCGGTTCACAGGAGTCATTATAAAACAAAGCATGGCACCAAGCCACATAGGAAATATTAGGTCATGTGACCAAAAGCTTAGTCAAAGAGGTGAGTTTTGAAAAATGTGCCAAAGGAGTAGAGAGGGATAGAGAGATGCAGAGGTTTAGGGAGGGAATTCCAGAGCATGGGGCCGAGGGAACTGAAGACGTGTGAAGGTGGAACAATTAAAATCAGGGGTGCTCAAGAGGCCAGAATTAGTGGAGCGCAAATATCTTAAAAGGTTGAGAGTCTGGAGGAGGTTACAGAGATAGGGAGGGACAAGACCATGGAGGGACCTGAAATCCAGGATGAGAATTTTAAAGTCAAGAAGTGCTTGACCAGGAGCCAATGTGAGTCAGCGAGCGCAGGGGTGAGAGATAAAAGGAACTTACTGCAAATTAAGACACGGGCAGCTGAGCTTTGGATGAGCTCAAGTTTATGAAGGGTAGAATGTGGGAGACCAGCCAGGAATGTGCTGGAGTAATCAAGTCTAGAGGTAACTAAGACACAAATGAGGCATTCAGCAGCAAATGAGCTGAGGGTGAAGTCAGGTGAAGTCTGTTGGAAACATTATGGAAGGAGATGTAGCACCAGTGAGCTGAACCACTCTGGCATGAAGTTAACATTGCGCCAGAAACGGGTTCCGCAGGCTCTGATGTAAGCATGTTAGAGAAGGTTGACAACAAGTTCCTTCCTGTTTTTGGCTTTGGGCAATAAAGCAACTCTGGTAGTCAGAACAGTGAATTGAGGACTCTCATAACCAACTGTCGGACTATGATCTGATACCATTGCTGATGTGCAGAATGAATATGGAAAAGCTGATGTTTCAGAAGGTGCTGCAGCACTGGCCATTAATGGAATTAGTGTAAGTCTGGATGGAGTGGAAAAGTGGAATTTGGAGTCAAACCTGAAGACACTTTTGGCCCATGGATTACCACCATCTCTCCATCCGCTGGTCTGGATGTTAATAATTCAGAAGTATGCCAAGTTTTGTAAGTTTCAGTATCAAGAGAAAGCTGGGGAGAAGGTGTCACTCTCGATGTTGTTGTGATGTCCGTGGCAGTGTTTTTATTTGTCTCTGCAGTTGTCACCTGGAATGTAAGATGATCACTTTTGCTGGTAATGGTTTTGTCAACTGACTCTGTTACCACTGCTTCGACATCCGAAGAAGATCGCAGGTAAGAGGACAACACTCGCTGGCGAAGAGGTCGAGAAGTCCAAGGCCACACTGGAGGTAAATGAGACGTTTCAAATGACCGCTGTACTGTGGGAGGCAATGGTGTAGAAAGGTCTAACAGCTGGTAGATCATCCCAGGTCCTGTAAGATAAGCAATATTGGATTATCAAGTACAAAATTTGCTTTTCTCTTCACTTTGTTGGTCAGGACATCACGAAAACTCATGACCCTTTCTCAAGTAGTGCAATTGGTCGAACACAGCCCTTTTAACAAAACACGCTAACATGTAGCATCATAAATTGTGGGAAAGGAGGAGATCATTCAGCATATCATGCCCATGTCAGCTCTTTGAAAGAGTTATCCAATTAAATCTCCTTCCTCATTGTTCTTTACCCATATCCCTGAAAAATGTTCCCATCAAATATTAATCTACTTCCCTTCTGAAAGTCACTATTTAATCTGCTTGAATCTGACTTGTGAGAAAAATGCAGTTACTCAACTATTTTTAAAAATTAGGAACAGACCATAACATATCGAGAGGAATTTTAATACCCTCCCTGCATCCCGCAGGACTTGTGAAGTGGGTCCTATGACTGGAAATAAGTTCAAGGATACTCAGAAGACTGGGGGATGGGAATTTCAGAGGATACTTGAAGACTTGCCCTGATTTAGCAGGGTGAAGGGAGCCTGCTGAAAAGCCGGGAGGAGTGTGGGATTTAATCTACATGTCCGCTGAGAGCATGGTGTAACGTACAAAAGAGTTTAAAGTATTTGTGGTTAAGTTAATTAGTTAATGGGGAAGTACCTTCTCTAGAGTTTGGTATAACCGTTGCCTCTTGTGTAATGTTTAGTCTTTGTTGATTTTAGTTCTTTATTACAGTAAAGGTCTTAAAACATGAAAATTTACACAATTCTTTCCGATGGTTACTGGGAAGTTCATGGGCAGGATTTTACTGTCAGCGAGCAGTGGGCAGAACTCCTGATGTCACCGCACCCGATTTAAATTTTCAGGAAGGTAGGGGCGCAGCAAAATCAGCTGCGTGCCTGCCAACCTGTCAATGGCCAATTGAGGCCATTGACAGGATCAATTAAGCAATTAAAGGACCTGCCTGTCCGACCGTAAGGTTGGCGGGCAGAACGGGAGCCCTGGCGACAAATAGAGAAAACATAAAACCTCATCCGTTGGCGGGATGAGGTTTCACCTAGGGTTTTAAAAATTTTAATAAACTTGTAATGGAAATTATGAACATGTCCCAACTCATGTGACATTGTCACATGAGGGGACATGTAAAATAATTTTTTTTCTCTATTTTTAATATTTTTTAAAGTAGAGGCGATCTCCCTGAGGCAGCACTTAGCCTCAGAGTGCGCTCTTTCGTGCGCATGCACAGAGAGCACTCTTGATTTTAGGGATTCCTCCTGCCCGCACATAGAGCGCACAGTGCTTCTGTGCGGGCGTCATGCTGGGCGGGCCTTAATTGGCCCGCGATTGAGTTAGCCCCGCCCGCCTGACGAACGGAAAATTCAGCCCCATGTCTTTTTTTAAAAATGATCAGAGTCTGCAGTGATAGCAACACTATTTTTAGCCACAGTCAACCAGGTTTCCTAGGCTTCAGGAAATCCAGTGAGTGAAAGGAGGTGAGAAAGGCAGAATCCATGAGGTAAGTGCCTTTATAAGACTGTGGGACAGGGGGAACACCTCTGACCATCCTCTAACCCTCACAACCACCATTCCACCCTCACTGCAATCTGCCCACTACCCACCAACCCCATGATCAGACACCTTCAGACCACCGTCTGTTCTTCCTCACCACCATTTCTCTCCCCTCTCAGCCAGCAATCGGACAATCCCAAACACCATCTGCTTCCCTTCCATGATTAAAAGACACTAATGCGATTACATCCCCAAAATGGTCTTTCTCAGCCCCCTATAGCCCCCTAGTAATCCTACTTGGAGTATGAGCAGTGGCTCAGTTGGTAGCACTCTTAAGTCTGTGTTCAAGTCTCACTACAGAGCTTGAGAAGAAATCCAAGCTGATACTCTAATGCAGTACTGAGGGAGTGCTGCACTGTCAGAGTAGCTGTCTTTTCGATGTGACTTTATACCAAGGTCCCATCTGCCTGTTCAGGTGGACATGGCATGATTTAAAAGAAGATCAGGGAATCAGGTGGTGGTGAACTGCCTTCTTGAACCGCTGCAGTCCATATGGTGTAGGTCCACCCACAGTGCTGTTAGAGAGGGAGTTCCAGGGTTTTGACCCAGCGACGGGGAAGGAACAGTGATATATTTCCAAGTCAGGATGGTGAATGGCTTGAAGGGAACTTCTAGGTGGTGGTGATCCCATTTATCTGTTGCCCTTATCCTTCTAGATGGTAGTGATCATGGGTTTAGAAGGTGCTGTCTAAGGAGCTTTGGTGAGTTCCTGCAGTGCATCTTGTAGATGGTACATGCTGCTGCCACTGTGCGTCGGTGGTGGAGGGCATGAATGTTTATGGATGTGGTGCCAATCAAGCAGGTTGCTTTGCCCTGGATGTTGTCAAGCTTCTCGAGTGTTGCTGGAGCTGCACTCATCCAGGCAAGTGAAGTGTATTCCATCGCACTCCTGACTTGTGCCTTGTAAATGGTGGACAGGCTTTGGGTAGTCAGAAGGTGAGTTACTCTCCACAGGATTCCTAGCCTCTGACCTGCTCTTGTAGCCACAGTATTTATATGGCTATTCCAGTACAGTTTCTGGTCAATGGTAACCCCCAGGATGTTGTTGGTGGGGGATTCAGTGGTGGTAATGCCATTAAATGTCAAGGGATGGCTATCCCGGTTGGATTTGCCCTGCCTTTTGTGTACAGAACATATCTGGGCAATTTTCCACATAGCCGGGTAGATGCCAGTGCAGTAGCTATACTGCAACAGCTTGGCTAGGGGCATGGCAAATTCCGGAGCACAAGTCTTAAGTGTTATTGCCAGAATATTGTTAGGGCCCATAGCCTTTGCAGTATCCAGTGCCTTCAGCCATTCCTTGATATCATATAAAATGAATCGAATTGACTGAAGACTGGGACCTGTAAGGCTGGGGACCTCCAGAGGAGGCAGAGATGGATCACCCACTCAGCACCTGGCTGAAGATTGGTGCAAATGCTTCAGACTTGTCTTTTGAACTGATGTGCCGGACTCCCCCATCATTGACAATGGGAATATTTGTGGAGCCTCCTCCTCCAGTGAGTTGCTTAATTGTCCACCACCATTCACGGCTGAATGTGACAGGGCTTTAGAGCTTAGATTTGATCAGCTGGTTGTGGGATCGCTTAGCTCTGTCTATCATTTGCTGCTCATGCTGTTTGGCACCAAGTAGTCCTGTGTTGTAGCTTCACCAGGTTGACACCACGTTTTTAGGTATGCCTGGTGCTGCTCCTGGCATGCCCTCCTGCACTCCCCATTGAACCAGGGTTGATCTCCTGGCTTGATGGTAATGGTAGAGTGGGGGATATGACGGGCCAGGAGGTTACAGATTGTGCTCGAGTGCAATTCTGCTGCTGCTGATGGCCCACAGCGCCTCATGCAAGCTCAGTCTTGAGTTGCTAGATTTATTCGAAATCTATCCCATTTAGCACTATGGTCGTGCCACACAACATTATGGAGGGTATCTTCAATGTGAAGACCGGGCTTCGTCTCCACAACAACTGTGCAGTGGTCACTCCTACCAATACTGTCAAGGGCAGATGCATCTGCGAAAGGTAGATTGGTGAGGACGAGGTCAAGTATGTTTTTCCTTCTTACTGGTTCCCTCACCACCTGCCACAGGCCCAGCCTAGCAGCTATGGCCTTTAGGACTCGGCCAGCCCAGTCTGTACTCTTGCTATCAAGCCACTTTTAATGTTGGACATTGATTTCCCCCAACCAGAGTACATTCTGTGCCTTTGCCAGCCTCACTGCTTCCTCCAAGTGTGTTCAACATGGAGGAGCACTGATTCATCAGCTGAGTGAGGGCATTACATGGTAATCAGTAGGAGGTTTCCTTGCATATATTTGACCTGATGACATGAGACTTAATGTGGTTCGGAGTCGATGTTGACTCCCAGGGCAACTCCCTCCCAACTATATAGCACTGTTCCGTGCCACCTCTGCTGTGTCTGCCCTGCCAGTGGGACAGGACATACCCAGGGATGGTGATGATGGTGTGTGGGACTTTATCTTTAAGAAATGATTCTGTGAGGATGACTATGTCAGGCTGATGCTTGACTAGTCTGTGAGACAGCTCTCCAAATTTTGGCACTATCCCTCAGGTGTTAGTAAGGAGGACTTTGCAGGGTCGACAGGGCTGAGTTTGCCATTGTAGTTTCCAAAGCCTAGGATGATGCCAGGTGGGCCATCCAGTTTCATTCCTTTTAGACTTGATACAACTGAGTGGCTTGCTAGGCCATTTCAGAAGGCATTTAAGAGTCTTTAAGACTCCAGAGTGGGTGTGGGCCAGACATGTAAGCCAGACCAGGTAAGGACAGCAGGCTGTGATTTGTGGGAGTTTGCTGTGCACAAGTTAACCGCTGAGTTTCTTACTTTACAATAGTGACTGCACTTCAAAAAGTACATCATTGGCTGTAAAGTGCTTCAAGATGTCTGGTGGTCATGAAAAGAACTGTATAAATGCAAGCACTTCTTTCTTTTTACTTGTTCTCATTCCAACTGGAACGGGGCCTTCTACTGCCTGCCAATCAAGTTAGCTGTGGGTTGGAAACATATGGATAAAAGTCTGAAACTCGACAGGACATTCAGAAAACTCAAACTTACAGATTTTGGACCTTGAAGCAGTGACCCCATTCCCTCCCTGCCCCCAAGTTAGTCTGTAGGGCAACATTTACATGGGAATATCATCGCCTCCCAAGTTCCCACTGGATGCCAAAGCTCCTTCAAAAGTGCTTTCCAAACCCCCCACCTCTACTGTCAAGAATAGGGGTCTGCAACCTGTGGTTCTGAAGCCACATGAGGCTCTTTGACATCTCATCTGAGGCTCCCAACCTTTTCCATCTGGATCGCATTTACATGTCAAAAGCCCAAAAAAGAATTAAGTCAAGGAGAACTATATTTTATTGTGGGGATACAAAACTAATCATTGTGCTGCACTTCACAGATCCAAATGATTATTTTAACAAATAACATCATTGTGTTCTAAATAAATCAGCTTGAGTGCATAGCTACTTCATTGTTGTAGATAATATCTTTGGTTCAAGGTACAGTCTTTATGGTTGCAACTATTGTTGTTTCTAACATAGCCACAATGATAAATTATTCTGAATGTGCAATTAAAGGCTTTTTTTGATGAAAAGAATCAGTAGCCAAAAAAATTGACTTAATTCTATGCATCTTGTTTCAATGACTTTCCTGACAAAATTGTAATAAAAACCCGCATTGAAAATGCAACAATTCAGGGTTAGGTCTATTTTAATTTTGATTTTTATTTCTATTGATACATAGGGGAGAATTTTCCCCGCACGCTGATGCGTAAGATGATGTACGGTGACATTGAGCATGCGTCCCAACGTCACTCCGATCTTTCATTCGGCCAGCGAGCGCCAGAGGCGGCTGTGCACCCGCCGAACTGTCAAAGGCCTGTTAAGGCCATTAATCAACCAATTTAGGGAATTGTCAGGGCTGCTCATCCAACCTTAAGGTTGGCAGACAGGCAAAGAGCCCAAGCGGCCTTCGCATTTTTCACGAAACCTCATTCATGGGCGGGATGAGATTTCATGAAGGGTTTACTAAATTAAAAAATATTTTTTAAAGATTTGATAAACATGTTCCTGCTCATGGGACACTGTCACATGAGGGGACGTGCGTAAATGATTTTTAACTTTCTTTATTTTAAACTTTAAATTTTAAATTAATCACATTTCTAGGCTCTTTCTCGCGCCCCGACTCTCCCTCCTCCCCCCGCCCACACAGGTAGCGCTGAGCACTACCAGGCGCGTGTCACGCTGGGCAGGCCTTAATTGACCTGCCTATGTAAAATGGTGGCGCGTAGCCAATCGCGAGCGACGATCAGCTCCACGCCCATCCGCACCCGCTCCCAACCAGCCCACCCAACAGGCAGAAGATTCTGCCCATAAGTTCAATACAGCTCTCTATTTTATTTATTTTACAAGCAAATTACACATTCTACCAGAGATACTTGATTTGTCAAGTACTTGGTATAAAAATACGAAATTTTTGTCTTGTGGCTCCCAAATATCTTTATTTTAGGTATTATTTTTTAAGAAAGACTCTTCAGGTAAAAAGGATTGCTGACCCTTGACCTAGATTCATTTATGGTTGCAACCATTATTGTTTCTAACATAGCTGCAAGAATAAATTATTCTGAAAGTGCAATTAAAGTCTTTATTTGATGAAAAGAATCAGTAGCCAAAAAAATTGACTTGATTCTATGCATCTTGTTTCCATGACTTTACTGACAAATTTGTAATAAAAACCCTCATCAAAAATGCAACAATTCAGGGTTAGGCCTATTTTAGTTTTGATTTTTATTTCTATTGATACATGGAGGAGAATTTTCCCGTCTGCGGGACGCACGGTGACATCGGGCATGCATCCCGACGTTACCGTGCGTCATTCCGATAGAAGGTCAAAGGTAGCAGGCGCATGGGGACCAATGCCTGCAAGTTTCTCTCCAAGTCACATACCATCTTGAATTAGAACTATATTGCCCTTCCTTCACAGTCACTGGGTCAAAAACCTCCCTCCCTCACATCACTGTGGGTTCACCTAAACCACATGGTCTGCAGTGTTTCAAAATGTTTCTGGATCATGGGTCTGCGTCTCAGAATAGCCAGGAGGCCATTGAGGGCTGAGATAAAGAGAAATTCTAAAAAGGACAGTGAATCTTTGGAATTCTCTACACCAGTGAACTGTGGATGCTCAGTTGTTGGCTATATTCCAGACAAAGTTCGGTAGATTTTTAGGGACAAAGTGAGTTAAGGGGTACAGAAGTATTGCTGGAAGGTGAAGTTGAAGTTGAAGATCAGCCATGGTCTTGATGAATGGCACAGCAGCTTCGAATGGCCAAATGGGCCACTCCAGTTCCTATTTCCTACGCTCTTATATTTTACGTTCCAGAAGGTGGCTCACCACCACTTTCTAAAGGGCAATTAGGGATGGGAAATAAAAAAGCAAATTAATCTTTTTGTAATATCCAAGAGCCAATTGAAACTAAGTGCCCTTATCTGTTTGACAGTCAAACACCAGCAGGAGATGCTGGACTGCTTATACAACGGTAGGTTTCATTCTGATGCAGGTAGTGGCAGTTTAAGATCACCGTGATTTCAAAATAATTGACAGTTTCAGCAAATTTGTCTGCTAGAGGCTTTAAAACCTTCAACTCGACCCAGTCACTACATCAATAATCCTTTTTTTTTTTGACATCACATTTGGCAGTCAGGCTTCAGAAAACAAATTAATGTTTGCAGTTGTTGCTTTCTTAAAAATTGCTTTTTATATTGGAGGAGATTGTCTAATGCAACAGTTGGGTATAGAAGTAAAGCTTAGTTCAGACACTTAATCTGATTCTTATTTGAAAGACTGGTCAACAGTGAATTGGTGTAAAACAGACCTGCCTCAACAGTAAGCATCGGTCTGATACTAATTCTTCCAAGTGTTATCAGAAACCCGAATATAGCTGTGCTCCCCCTTTTCCACATTCCTATATTCCCATTAAATTGTCCACCACATACTCTCCAATTAGCTGGTGAAACAGCGATTTACTTGTACTTCTTTTCAGTTAGTATAATGCATTTGCTGCTCACAATGCATTCTCTTCTATGTTGGGAAGACCAAACACAGATCACTTTGCAGGACACCTCTGTTCAGTCCACAAGCATGACCCCAAGCTTCCAGTCACCTGTCATTTTAATTCTTCATCTTGCTCCCGCTCTGATCCCTCTGCTCTAGACCTCTTGCAGCGCTCGAACGTAGCTCAATGTGACCTTCGAGAACAGTACCTCATTTCTCGATTAGCTATTTTACAGCCTTCTGGACTCAACACTAAGGACATTTTCCCCCCATCGGGGGGGTGATGTGCGGGAGTGGGAGCGGGCACAGGCAGGTGGGTTCCCAATCAGCGCCCCCGGTCAGGGGCATGCTGCCATTTTACGTGGGCAGGCCAGTTAAGGTCCACCCAGCATGACGTGTGCCAGGAAGCACTGTGCACTCCCTGTGCGGGCGGTGGTGGGGGGTGGGATTCCCTGAGCCAGCAGTTTGCTATTTCATGCATGCGTGTGAGAGAGTGCACAGATCTACCTGAGGCAAAGTGCTACTTCAGGAAGATCACTCAGACTTAAAACTTTAAGTAAAGGTGAGGAAAAAGTTTTTCTGCCATGTCCTCTCATGGACACTGTCACATGAGTTGGGACACGTCCATAACTTTTATTTTAACACACTCTGAAATTTTAAAATTCCTCATGAAACCTCATCCCGCCTGTGCTTTGTCAGAAGCCCACCAGGGCTCCCGGCCTGCTCGCCAACCTTAAGGTTGGACAGGCAGGTCCATTAATGGTTTCAATTAGCTTTTTAATGGCCTTAATAGGCTGTTGATAGTTCAGCGGGCGTGCAGCCGAGTCGGCTGAGCGCCCACCGACCTGAGAATGTAAATGATGCGGGGTGATGTTGGGACACACGCCCAATGTCACCCCACGTCATTTTATATGTCGGCCAGCTGGCCCCGCCTCCCCGCTTACCAAACTAAAAGATTCTGCGTTAAGTTCAACAGCTTCAGAACATAGCCTCTATCTGCAATTTTTTGAACAGCAGCTGTTAGCAATGATTTTGCTGCTACCATTTACACCTCCTCTGGACCCATCTTTTATTTCTTTACTTGCCCCATTACTATCCCCTTTTGCCTTGCACCATCATCCCATTTGTCATTTACTCACAGATCTTTCTTTTTGTTCTTTCCCACCCTCCTCACTTTCTCTGCCTCTGTAATTGCTTAACATTTGTAATAACTCTGACATTTTCTCAGTTCTGATGGAGGGTCATTGACATGTTAACTGAAATGTTAACCCTGTTTCTCCATCCAGAGGTGCTGCCAGACCTGCTGAGTATTTCCACCATTTTTTGTCTTTATTTCCAATTAGCTAAGACCCAGTTTGCTGATGCAAGTAGGTGTCAACTTGGCTCAGCATGTAACACTCTTGCCTATGAGTCAGAGGATTGTGGATTCAAGCCCCACTTCAGAGATTAGATCATGTAAACTAGGTTGACACTCAAGCACCATTCTGAGGGAGTGTTAGAGGTCTTGCCTTTTGGATGAAACATTAAATTGAGAAACTTCCATCTGTTTTCTCAGGTAGACATAAATTATTTCAAAGATGAACAGTAGAGTTTGGTCAATGATAATCCATCAAATAATATCACCCAAACAGTAGTCATTAGTGCCCTTGCTATTTGTGTAACCCTCCTATGCACAAATTGGCTGCCACGTTTGCTGCATTACAACAGTGACTACACTTCAAAAACTACTTCATTGGATTGCAAAGTCCTGAGGTCATGAAAGGCAACAATATAAATGCCAGTGTTTCTGACTGAAGGGTTTCTGCAGGTTTACCACCTCAAGTCTGGATCATATAGGGCTCACTCACAAATGCAAATTGCTGGCTGAGCTTGATTATTTTTTGCCTGTGTCATGTGCCTGTGCAAAATGCAAGGCCATAAGAGGAGTTTATGACCTGAATCTTTACAGTATTGAATGAACAGTCATTCTTGTAGTCTGGGCATAAAGGTACAATTGACGCTGCACTGCAGCACTGAGGAAGTGTCATTTTGAACAGGGTGATGCCTTTTTGGATGCAATATCAAACTGACTCCCCATTGGTCTGCTCTGGTGGATGCAAAACATGGCCCCATCACACTGAACAAGTAACTCAAGTTCCCTCATTCCTGCACACACACACACACACACACACACACACACAACAAAGCAACTGCATAATGTGCTTCTTTCTATCTCAAGCAGTTAAGATATTTCAGAGAAACTTATGGAAAATAAATGCAAGTTCTTCCTTACCTAACCCAGAAAGACTCACACTTTACCATTGAGAATTTCCTCACATACTGCTCCAACTCGCATTTCTGCCACACTTCACATGGAAGTTACATTGGTAGATAGGGATCAGCTCCAAGGAAATTTCCAACTCTTGTCTTTGCGGGCCATTAATTTTCATTCATCACACATTGTGGACACCAGAAAATTTCAGTGTGTTCAGCATTCATTCACTGAGTTTAGCATTCAGTCACTGATGACACAAGAAACAAAGGTTTGCATTTACATAGTGCCTTTCACAATCAGAGGACCCAAAGCATTTTCCAGCCACTTCTGTTTGACGTGTAGTCAATGTTATAAGGCAGGAAAAGCGGCAGCCAAGTTGAGCACAAATAGCTGTGTGATAATGACCAGATCTGTTTTTGTGATCTTGATTGAGGGGTACATATTGACCAGGTGATCAGGGATAACTCCCCTGCTTTCTTCAAAACAGTGCCATGTGATCCTTTACATCCACCTGAGAGAGCAGGTAGGGCCTAGGTTTAATGCCTCATCCAAAAGGCAGTAATCAAAACACTGCAGCAGATCATTACTGCCCTGAACCATCAGCCTACTCACTCAAGTGGTGGGAATGGGATTTGAACTCACAATCTCTTGACTTAAAATGGGGGTGTGCTGCTACCCACTGACACTAAGGACAGTGCTTCCAATCCTTTCAGCCCAACGCCACTCAAACAGGACCAAGCAGAGACTCAGCAATATAAAGAAATTGAGATATGAGAATCCTGGGCTTCAAGCTCCCGGACCTTGGCCATTATTTGGCCTTCAGACCATTCGTGGTGCACAAGATATAATTGTGAGCTCCCAAATCTATTATTATGGTGAACAATATATTCCTACTGCATTCATTAAAAGGCTTTCCTACAGTAAAGCCCATATCTTTTGTTAAGTGTCTGAAGTGCGTTGGCAGCCATTTACACTGTTAATTAATTTATGGTGCTCTCTTAATGGTTTTTTTCTCCCATGCCACAGGTTTGGATAATTAATGGTCCATTGCAAGCTTTGTTCTAAATTCATCTTCAAATATTTATCCACATTTGAAAACGTAAACACTATTTTTCAAAAAGAGGCAGTATCCCTTTAAAGACTATTACAATACAGAAGCTTAAAAAGGAAATCCTGTATATATTTTGTGTTTTTAATTCAGTTATGTTAACATTTGGTGCCCCATACAAGATAAATTGATTACTGGGGGAGTCAAATGGAATTAAAAGGTTGAAACAGATGCTCTTTGGTTAGGTTACTGTGGTAACATTTAAGTACTATTATTTATATGATGTTCACAGTAACCATTAGTTAGTCGAGGAGTAGGGCCTCTGAACACCCACCTTACCCTATGTCTGTTTTTTTTAAATTTATTCATTCACAGGATGTGGGCGTCTCTAATTGCCTTTGAGAAGGTGGTGGTGAGCCACCTGCCTGAACTGCTGCAGCCTATATGGTGTAGGTACACCCACAGTGCTCTCGAAGGGAGTTCCAGCAACAGTGAAGGGACAGTGATATAGGTCCAAGTCAGGATGATATGTGGCTTAGAGGGGGAACTTGCAGGTGATGGTGTTCCCATGTATCTGCTGCCCTTGTCCTTCTACGTGGTAAAGATTGCAGGTTTGGAAGGTGCTGTTGAAGGAGCACATGCACATAGTCTCAGTTATTAAATCCATTCGCATACCTCCATCTGTCATGCATTTCACTGCTGATTCACCTCATGGCCTCCAACTTGCTCTGTAGCCAATAGTTTATGGGCCTCTGTTTTGACTTAATGCACTGTCAAAGCTGGCTAAATGTTTGAATGTAATTTTGCTGGGCAGCAAACACAGATGAGAGAAGGGTTTCAATTCAGTAAAAAATGTCAATCTTTTCATTTCCAAAAGAAACAGGCAGGGCTGCTCATTGACGTCGAATGATTAATCAGGAAAGGTTTAGTGCTTTGTGCTGATGAAATATGAATGTTTCATAAATACAGTTTAAGTGAGAAGCTGCTCAGCAAACTGAAGTTCGTTTTGAATAGGTTGCAACAACAACAATTAGCATTTCTGTAGCATCTCTAACTTAGTAAAAATGTCCCAAGATGCTTCAAAGGAATGTCGGTGGAACAAAATGCAGCTCGATAGCTACTCAACAATCTCGACAGCATCCAGGACAAAGCAGCCCGCCTGATCAGCACTCCCATCCAACACCTTAACTACCAGTGGCACAGTGGCCGCAGTGTGTACCAAATACAAGATGCACTCCAACAGCTCTCCAAGCTTCATTCAACAGTACCTTCTAAACCCATGGCCTCTAACACCTAGAAAGACAAGGACACCAGAAACATGGGAACACCACCACCTCCAAGCCACACACCATCCTGACTTAGGACTATGTTGCCATTCCTTCTGGGTGTATCTCTGCCATATGGACTGCAACAGTTCAAGAAGGAAACTTACCACCTCCTCAAGGGCAATTAGGGATGGGCAATAAATGCTGATCTTGTCAGCCACGCCAACAAATGAACACATGAAAAAATAAGGAACAACCCAAATTTCACCAGGCTGTCTACATAACTTTTCATTAGGAAGTTGGATATATACTATAAAAGGAAAAAATATGCTGGGTTGTAGGGAGTGGAACGAATTGGATAGCTCTTCAGAAGAGTTGGCACAGGAACAAAGGGCCAAATGGCCTCCTACTGGGCTGTACAGATCTATGATAAGCAATGCCTGGAGAGGATCTGCTGATCTCTTTAAAGAGAAATCTGTATACAAAATGCAACGGTTGAAGCAGATGACAGCTCCACATTAAACACATGTTGAAATGAAGGACAATAAGGGTAAAGTGTTGTGCAACGTAAAGAAAGGATGGCCTCCTGTTCTCATTTCACAATGTGTGGCACAGCACCAGATGGCACTCGTGCCAGTGACGGAGATTTGAGTTGATGGCAGCTCAGCCGGTGCCTCTTGGTTTTTTGGCAGGGGACTGTTCTGCTGGCTGAATGAGAACAGAAGGATCGGATTTGAAAGCTCATGAGTTCCAGAAAAACCGCAGAGAATTTCTCGACAACGCCCACAGGCCTCTACCTCCTTATCTTGGAATTAGGCTCTAGCGTGGGGACCTGACATCACTGGTACCAGTAGCTATTTTTGAATAAATTGTGCTTGCCTATAGGTGTCAGCCTAAGAGTCAGAATGTTGTGGGTTCAAGACCCATTTCAGAGACTTGACCACATAATCTAGACTGGCACTCCCAGACAGGGGCAGAGGAAGTATTGCACTGTCTTTTAGATCAGACATTGTGCCCTGTGCCCTCGCAGGTGTACGTGATAGATTCTGAGGGGTTATTGCAAAGGGCAGGGTGGGTTCTCCCCAGGGTCTGAGCCATATTTACCCTCAACCAACATCACTAAAACCATCTGGGCATCATCGCTTTACAGCTTGTGGGAGCTTGCTCTGCACAAATTAGTTGCTGCATTTCCTATATTACAACAGTGACTGTGCTTCCGTAAAGTACTGTAGAAAGACCTGGGATGTCCTGAGGTCATGATTGGTGCTACATAAATGCAAGCCTTTTGTTTTTTCAAACAAATGAATCATACAAACATTCTTAGTGAGAGGATATAGTGCACAAAGTATTTCTGACAATGATATCCATTCCAATGAGTTAACATCCCTGAAGCTTATGGCAGACACATCAGAGTGAATACATTTACCCTCTATACATGGTGGATATTGAAATTGTAAGCCAACATATCTAACAAAAGCAGGAGCTCTCACTTAGCAACCACCTCCGCTAATTGTTAGCAATTGCACCCACTATCTCATCACTTTAACAAGGTGCACACAGCAGATTGGAGCTGCTCAAAGAGAAAAAAAGGAAAGGTTTGCATTTTTATAGCACCTTTCACAATGTCTCAAAGCGCTTTACAGCCAATAAAATACATTTTTTAAGTGTAATCACTATTGTAATATAGGAAATGTGGCAGCCAATTTGCACAGAGAAAGCTCTCACAAACAGCAATGTGACAATGACCTGATAATCTATTTTTCATGATGTTGATTGAAGGGTTAATATGGGCCAAGACACCATGGAGAACACCCCTGCTCTTCTTCAAAATAGCATCACATGATCTTTTGTGGCCACTTGAGAGGGAAGCAGGACCTTGGTTTCACATCTCATCTGAAATACAGCACCTCCAACAATGTAGCTCTCCCTCAGTGATGCACTAAGAGTGTTGTCCTAGATTTTTGTGCCCAAATCTCTAGAGTGGGATTTGAACCCACAGCTTTCTGACTCAGAAGCAGAAGGCCAAACACTGAACTACAACAGTCTTTACTTGAAATCAGCAGGAGTGTTTTAAATGGGTAAGTGTAGGGTAAGAACTTACTGAACCGCCCAAAATGGCCAGTGTCTTTTATACCGTCTAGGTGATTATTGAGGATAACCTGGATGGTATGAGTGGTAGGAACATGCTATTGTAGGATTGGAAAATGCATTTATATCGTGCCTTTCACATTCTCAGCAGGTGCAAAAAAAACTTCACTGCCATTAGTTTTCGTGTGGTCTTTGTTGTAACGTAGGCAAATGTACCATCTAACATAAAGTAAAGGAAGTAAAGAGGAAAATAAGCCCCTAATAACTGCAAACAAAAAGCAAATACACAGGTAATTCTACATCACATCTCTGCTAATACACAGAGCAAGTAGGGTCATGTGAAACTGCAGTTCCATGTAGTAGGTTTTCAATAGAACCTGTCAAAGCCATTACTAAAGATTAAAACATCTGCACAAAGGTGATGGTAACTCAATCCACCCAGTGATCATTAATTGACTATTGGTATCTGTGTTATGACACATCACTGTACACAGCTGTCTCTATCAATATCCTTCTTGCAATCTATCGTATATGGTATTGGGATACAGATCGGCCATGATGTAACTGAATAGCAATACAGGTTGGAAGGCTGAATGGCCTACTCCTGTTCCTCTGAGCAGTGCAGACCACTTCATCAATCACAGAGTTCCCAAGAAAGCCTAGTACACCTACACTTCATACCACTCTACACTCTTACAATTTTTTTTTCCATTCATTCATTCATTCACAGGATATTGGTATTGCCCTAAATTTCCCTCGAGAAGGTAGTGGGGAGTTGCTTTCTTGAACCTTTGCTGTCCATGTGGTGTAAGCACGCCCATGGTGCTGCTAGGGAGGGGAGTTTTTATTCTTGTTGGACTTTCTTGTAGTGGTTTGATGCAACTGGTTGGCTTATTAGGTCATTTCAGAGAGCAGCTAAGGCTCACCCACGTTACTGTGGGTCTGGAATCACACACCGGCCAGAATGAGGAGGGATTGCAGAGTTCCTTCCCTAAAGGGGTGTTTAAAACAATACAGTAGTTTCACAGTCAGCATTACAGATACTAGCTTTTAATTCCAGGTTTTATTTAATTAGTTGAATTTAAATTCCCCAGTGGTTCTGATGGGATTTGAATTCACAGTTCCAGATCATTACTCCAGGCCCCTGGATTGCAAGTCCAGTAATATAACCACAATGCAACTGTTCCCAGCAATAACGTTTAGTAATGCTTTGATTTTCAAATTCTCATCCTTGATCTCAAATCCTTGCCACTACTTATCTCTGCAATCTCCTTGAGCACCTCAATCCACTTTGATCTCTGTGCTCCTCCAAATCTGGCTTTTTGCACATGTCCGATTTTCTTCCCTCCACCAATGGTGGTCATGCTTTCAGCTTGCCTGGGCCCTCCCTAAGCTCTGGAATTCCCTCTCCAACCCTTTCCACCTCTCCGTCTTTAAGACACTCCATAAAACCTACCTCCTTGACCAAGCTATTTGATCACCTGTCCTGTTTCTTTCCTCCTGCACTATGGTTTGTGACATTTTACTGAATTAAAGGTGCTATTGCTTACAATCCCTGCAAAGATCAATAGCCTTTAAAAAGATGTTCAAATTTCCAATGACTGATCACATGACAAGGTTTCAAGTTTTAAGACTTTTACTGTAATAAACAAACTAAAAGCAACCTTATCTAAACACTATTCAGAAGCTAACTTATACTCTAAACTACAGAAACGATCTCCTATTTAACTTTTAACCCAACAGAAAATTCCCCTCCACAGTTACACTTTACCCTGTCACTTATTTCATTTCATTCCTCAGGAACCAGCCCAAAACTATTCTCAGCTCTTGATGTCTTGGTTCTTTTTTCTTTCTCCAGCCAGTTACAAGGATGTGCTTTTTAAAAAAAATACAGTTACTTTTTTTTCTTTTTCTGGCTGGACTTAAAAATAAACTGAAATCCTCTTTAGACAATGGAAGACTGCCAGATGACTGCAATATACATGCTTGTATTCCACCAAGTGGGATGAAATAGTACAGACACTCAAC
Source organism: Carcharodon carcharias (assembly GCF_017639515.1). Classification (NCBI taxonomy): domain Eukaryota; kingdom Metazoa; phylum Chordata; class Chondrichthyes; order Lamniformes; family Lamnidae; genus Carcharodon; species Carcharodon carcharias. The sequence goes on along the minus strand of NC_054476.1, from coordinate 32,406,858 downwards.
ACCCTAGGGAGTATGAAATACCCCAACTCCTCTTGGCTTTACACTACTCTGAAACTTTTCAAAAACTTCTGAGATGAGATATCAAAATGCAATTACCTGTTCTAAAAACAATGACTACATCAGACATAGATTAGTAGAACTTCTCTGGAATATGCAGCCAACAAGATACAATAAGAAACTGTTACCAAGCAGGAGCGAGATCAGGGATCAGAATGCTGTACTGAAAACAGGCTGCAAAATGCTGCTTGCCCTCTCTCTCGCGCACTCTATCTAAAGTATTGTATCCGGATTTGCAAAGTGACTATCCTAAGAACAAAAGTCCACTGCAAACCAAGATCTTTTAGGAATAAAGCGTGGAAATCTGCTCCATACAACTGCACCCAGGAAGACAACTGAACAAAACAGACTGAACATGGAATCACTGCTTTGAGATCAGCCAAAGAACATCTAACCATATACTCGTTTGCTTTATCTTCATCACGAACTGTTAGAAGCCTTAAACAATCCTCATATTCTACCATCTGTAATGGTATTTGTGGGCCCAGGGAGTGTGTGTGATGTATGAATGGTGCTTGCCATTGACCTAGTTGTTCTTTTTAATTTGGGAAATTGGTTCAATAAATTTGTCTTGTTCAATTTTTAACCTCAGAAAACTTGTCAGGCTAATTCTTTACACTCTGAATGTGTAAATAGTGGGACTGCTACAGCGTTGGCAAAGCACAGAGTCTCTAAATTTAAAAAAAACCCATTATGGTCAGACTTGGAGTGGTAGAATAGGAGACTCATTTTTACCCTTCCTCACGTGGTCATAACAAGCTGGCTAACTTCTAATCTCCAAATTGACTTTCACGGTGAGGGGTGAATTAGAAATTCTTTCCTCTAGCCAAACTAAATGAGTTTCTTCAATCTGAGTGTGAGCCCCCAACTGTGTTTCGCATGGTGACCAACAGCGCCAGCATTTTCTCTACTTTACATGCAGGACTAGCTGTCTCTATCTTTTTGCTCTCTCTCTCTTTCCCACTCTCTCCCTCTCTCTGTCCAAGATTCTTGCAGAGTAACCTGTATGTGAAGTCACAGGCATCTTAAGAAAAGCTCTGTAAGCTGATACTACATTGGTTTTCTATGGCCTTTTCGCCTCTCAAAACCCCTCTCTATGCCAACATGAATCACATGGGTCTTGTATCCATGTAGAAATCCTGATTAACTATCTTCTGAACACCCAACTCGATTATAACTTGAAATTAAATAGACAGTCTAAAGTATAGCCATTTACAAAACCTGACATTCTGAACATCCCTGTAGCATGGAGACTAACATTCTATCCCCCATCAGCACAGCTGAATATCTCAAACTTTCTTCCCAGTAAGACAATCTGGCCCCCATTAACCTTTAACAACCAAGCCACCTAAGTTTGTTATCGGGCAGAACTTAGCTCGCATGAAACCCTTCATTTCTTCATTTTACCCTAAATTAAAGAGACATCCCCAAAATTTAACAATCTTACAAACTTCCCATATCCAACACTATAAAAATGCAAGTTTTAATTGTCTAATCCATAAATCCAGTGTTAGCCATCAACACATATTCAACTTTCTACGACTGAGATTGCGATAACAAATCTATCGTGGCCAACATCAAACTAATTTATACATTTGTCAATTTCTCAGTCTGTCAACCTTTCTACATCATCTCTCAAAATTGGCAGGCCAATATGTTAATTACTTTACAGTACTAGCCAGTACTGTATATATATGCTGTTCTCATCTATCAAAACGAACTTCAAAAATGCGCTCATGTTATTTCTCCCCCAGGCTTTTATGTTGCACAATTTTGGCTGCAAACTTGCTGTTGAGGAATCTCAACTCAGGCATGGGCAAGATATAAATTGATCAGAAAACAGAACACATGTTTATTGCTTGTAATGCAATACACACTAGTATGAATGATTCATGAACTATTTCCAATTTATTTTAAGACTTGGGTATTGCATCCAATTCTGGGCACTGCATACTAGGAAGGATGTGAAATGTTAGAGACTGTGCATAAAAGATATATGAGAATGGTTCCAGGCATCAGAGACTTTAGTTACATGGATAAACTGGAAAAACTGGGTCTGTTCTCCTTAGAGAAGAGAAGCTTGACAGGTGATTTTATAGAGCTGTTCAAAATCTTGAGGAGTCTAGACATTAATATGGAGAGGAACTGTTCCCATTGGCAGGAAGGGTCAAGAACCAGCAGACACAGATTCACAGTGATCATCAATAGAATTAACGGTGACGCAAGGAAAAGCGTTGTATGCAGTGAGTGGTTAAGATCTGAAGGGCGCTGCTTGAGAGTGTGATGGGGGCAAATTCTATTGTGCCTTTCAAAAGGTAATTAAAGAAGTACCTGATGAAATTTCCAGGGATACCAGGAGAGGACAGGGTAGTGAGACTAGCTAAATAGCTCCTGCAAAGGGCCAACATGGGCTTATGTGTTGAACGGCCTCCTTCTGTGCTGTAACCATTCCATGATACTATGAGAGTTCTTCAAACAAAGATATCTAAATAGGGTTGAAGTACAGATTATTTGCAAGCTCTCTTGCAAAGGCAGAACAGGCTGAAGGGGCTTAGTGGCTTATTTCTAATTCCTTTGCAGTGAACCCAGACTTATCACACACGTTGTGCTCTGTTTCAGAGTTTGATGCCTCTATGAAGTACATCCTGGCACCTAACTCAATTCTTTGTTTTCTTGATTTATACTCATTCTAATTTTTCCAGTCCTAAACTGATGACATGACCCATCTAATCCAGATGGAATCCATGTTCCTTCATCATTCTAAATAATCATATATTTTCTAAATCTATGGCCCTGATTTTAATTGCCTTTACTTGGCAAGGGCCAACGACCTACTCCTGTTCCTCAGTCCTATGTTCCTAGAAGCCTTTACGTGCACCCAATTCCTTTCTGTCATGTACCCATAGCAAACTACCCTTCCGAACTAGAGAGCAGCACAACACATAGGAAGGAGGTCCTACTTTAAACATACAGATCGGGACCATTTGAAATCAATCTATAATTTGAAAGTTCATAAGTTCCTGAAGCTCTCCCTTGCACTGGGATACCCCCGCTCATTTCCACTTCCCCCACAAACCCAATCATGGATCAATCTCCATGCTGTGGATTTCTCCATTCCCAACATTAATTTGAATCTGGCATCGAGTCACCGGGATTTCTGTCATCCAGCAACTGTGTCACCAAGCAGGGTAAGCTGCCAATCACATTGAAGAACTCTCACCTACATCAAACCAGGGAGTAAAATGCATGGATTATTCTTCAAGTTTTATATACATTAGAAGCTGGAATATTATAAACAAAACATTAAGAACAAAAAAATTACAAAATAGAATTATCATAATAGGAAAAATTGATATTACACAAATGTAAAATTAGGGTTCAGGGTTGCTCACTAATTTTAATTATAACTTGGTATGCTGTTAAAAACTCATTAACAAGACATTACTTTTTCCAGAGGAGTTGTAACAGCAATATTACAGCATAAAGGTTAAGTTCTTGTCAATTCAGTGTTTTCTGAAGATTTTTATTTGTGGGGCTTTCAACAGTGCACCCTGTGGAGAAGAGGAGAATCACCATCAACAACTTTTACTTGTATCTTGCAATGTGTCTAACTGCACGTGTGCAGGCACCAGATGTTGCTGTCAGTTTCACAGTTGTAGTGATGGCAAAATTTGTGCAAAAGTTTCAGGTTGGGTAGAGAGTGTATATATATTTATGTGCAGGTGTCATAATTGTGTGGGGCAGGCTGGATGGACAAGCGTGTCTTTATCTGTCCACCACTGTCTTTATCAAACAACAGCAACTAATTGTGAAAGAGTACTTGACAAGATAAGTGAAAGGGTAAAATGTCACACATGCGGAGCAGCTAATTGGAAGGTCTACCTTGAAACACTTTGCATAGGGGATGATTCGCCATAACCAAATCCTAGGTGCCATACATTTATGGGACAATCCTCAAGGGCCAGGCAAGGAGAATAGCATTTATTTTAGTACATTTGTTTAACCAGTCAAATATAAGTTTACCAGATGATGTTGGGATGAGTCCCTTATTTTTGCACTCTCAATTTATCATAAATGGTCATAAGGAAATCAAGCTGAGATTAATCCACTTAAACAGTCATTATAGTGCACACAGCAGTAATGACAGTGCAACTTTTTAATTAGTTCTTTGGCATCATTAGCAAGACCAGCATTTTTTTCCCTATCCCTAGTTACAGAGAAACATATGCACAGAAGAAGCCCACTCAGCCCCTCAAACCTGCACAATTAGATCATAGTTTTCTGTGTCTTAACTCTGCCTACCAGCTTTTGTTCATATCCCTTGATATGCTTTCCTAACTAATCTCAGTTTTAAAATTTTCAATTGACCACCACCCTTAACCTCAATGGTTTCTTGTGGGGGAGAGTTCCAGATTTTACCATTTTTGTGAAGAATTGCTTCCTGACATCACCCCTGACTGACCTGGCTCTAACTTTAAGGTTATGGTGCCTTGTTCTGGACTCCCCTCACCAGAAGAAGTAGTTTCTCTCTATCTACCCTATCAAATCCTTTAATCATGCTAAACACCTCAATTAGATGATCTCAATTTTCAATAATTAAGGGAATACAAGCATAGTCTATGCAGACTGTCCTCATAATTAAATAACTCAATTAGATCACCCTTTAGCCTAGAAAGCCTAGTCTATGCAACCTGTCCTCACAATGAAACCCTTTTAACTCATTAAGAAGGTGGGTCGGGCCTTCTTTTTAACAACTGTGGTTCATATGGTGAACATGCTGCCATGGTGCTGTTAGATATGGAGCTCCGTGCATGTATGACCTGCATCTGAACATATTCAGCACTTATATTGCTGAGAAAAATGTGGCACTGCCTTCCTCACTAGCATAGCCAGCATGAAGGTTGTCAAAACCCTCCAGGAATGTCCAGGAATCTCCAGGAATGGAAGATAAATATCCAGGAGAAAAGTCCAAGGGACCATTAAAAAAAAGTGTGCATCTTTAGTTCTCTTGGAGCACTTTGGTTTATTAGTTACAGAAATATTGGAGATGGTAGGATTTTAGTTGATAGTCAAGAATTATCCAATTGGATGATGAAGAGTCTGCCCGCTTTCCAATTGGATGTAGGAAGGCGACAAGGGTCGGTGTCTTGGGCTACCAATGGTGGGAGTGTGTGGGTGGGACCTTTGCAGGCAGGAGGTTATGTGATGAAATCTCCAGGAACTCGTACAGCCAGATTTGGAAACTTCAGGTTGCACCGCTCTCAAATCTATACCGTGATAGAGCTGTGTTTAGCCAGGTCTGTCCCACTGAGGCCAGTACTCAGGTACTCCACAGGAAAACATGGTCCACAGAAACAATTCCAGATAATCAGAGCTGTTTGTAAAAGTCTCAGATCACAGCTGCCTGTTAACCTTGGGCTCTAGATCAGAATGATACAGAGTGATTGTCTGCCTTGCATTTTATCTTTTCAACCATAGCAAAGTCTGCCATCCAGAGTCAGCTGTGGCTCAGTGAAGAGCACTCTCTCCTTTATGTTAAAGGTTGTAGATTCAAGTACAACACCAGGGACTTGAGTTCTATTTAAGCAAAATCTAGATTGACACTCCAGTGAGGAAGTGATGCACTGTTGGAAGTACATATGAACATGTGAAATAGGAGCAGAAGTAGACCATTCGGCCCCTCAGGCCTGCTCTACCACTCATTAAGATCATGGCTGATCTGTTTGTGTTTCAAATTCCACATTCCCATCTATCCCCGATTGCCTTTGACTCCCTTACCTAACAAGAATCTATCTAACTCCGCCTTAAAAATATTCAATGACCCTGCCTCCACTGCCTTCTGAAGCAGAGAGTTCCAAAGTAGCACAACCCACTGAAAGAAAAAAATTCTCCTAAACTCTGCCCTAAAAGGGCAACCCCTAATTTTAAAACCGTGCCCCCTAGTTCTGGAGTTACCAACAAGAGGAAGCATCCTTTCCACATCCAACTGTCAAGACCGTTCAGGATCTTATATACTTCAATCAAGTCACCCCTCACTCTTCTAAACTACAGTGGAAACAAGCCCAGTCTGGGTGACCTTTCCTCATAAGACAACCCACTCAATCCAGTTATCAATCTAGCAAGCCTCTCTGAACCACCTCCAATGCGTTTACATCTTTCCTTAAGGAGACCAAAACTACACACAGTATTCGAGATGTTGTCTCACCAATGCCCTGTATAGCAGAAGCATTACATCCTTACTTTTATGTTCAATTCCTCATAATAAAGGATAACACTCCATTAGCCTTAATTACTTGCTATACCTGCATACTAGCTTTTTGTGACTCATGCCCTAGAACACCTAGATCCCTCTGCAGCTCGGAATTCTGCAGTCGTTCTCCATTTAAGTAATACTCTGCTTTTTTATTCTTCCTACCTAAGTGAACAACTTCACATTTCCCCACAATATTCTCCATCTGCCAGATTTTTGCCCACCTACTCAACCTATCTATATCAATCTGCAACGTCCTTATGTCCTCTTCACAACGTACTTTCCTACCTATATTTGCGTCATCTGAAAATTTAGCTATCCTTCAGTCCCCTTATCTAAGTCATTTATATAAATTGTAAAAAGTTGAGACCCCAGCACAGACCCCTGCAGGACTCCACTCATCAAATCCTGTCAATCAGAAAAGGACCCATTTATGCATACTCTCTGCTTTCTGCCAGCCAGCCGATCATCTATCCTTGTTAATATGATAGCCGCTACACCATGAGCTCTTATTTTCTGCAATAACCTTTGATGTGGCACCTTATCAAATGCCTTCTGGAAATCCAAGTACAGTACGTCTACAGGCTCCCCTTTATCCAAAGTGCATGTTACTCCTGCAAAGAACTAAAATAAATTGGTTAAATATGATTTCCCTTTCACAAGAACATGCTGACTCCTCGTGATTACCTTGAGTTTCTCTAAGTGCCCAGCTATAACCTCCTTAACGATCGGTTCTAATACCTTCCCCACAACAGATTTCAAGCTAACTGGCCTATAGTTTCTGGTTTTCTTCCTCCCTCCCTTCTTGAATAAAGGGGTTATATTTGTACTTTCCAGTCAGATGGACCTGAAGACTTGTCAGCCCGCAGCTCCATCAGTTTGCTCAGTACCGCTTCCCTCTTGATTGTAAAGCAGAGAAGGACCACCAAAAAGTTAATAAAAAAGGAAAATAAAATGGAATACGAAGGCAAACTACTCAAGAATATAAAAAACAGATTGTAAGAACATACAAGTATGTAAAAAAGGAGATTAGCTAAAGTAAATGTTGGCCCCTCATAGGCAGACAAGAGAAATTATCATGAGGAATGAGTAAATAGCAGAGATGTTCAACAAATATTTTGTGTTTGTCTTCACAGTAAAATACACAAATTACACAGTAGAGGGTAACCAAGGGGCTAATAAAAGTGAAGAACTTAAAGTAATTTATATCAGCAGACAAACAATATTAGAGAAACGCAAGGGACTGAAAGCCAGCAAATTCCCATAGGCCTGAAGGCCTATATCCCAGCGTTCTAAAAGAGAAAGCTACAGAGAAATTGGACGCACTAATTCTAACTTTCCAAACTTCCTTCAGTTTTAGAATGGTCCTATCAGATTGGAAATTTGAAAATGTAACACTGGAATTGAAGAAAGGAGGGAGAGATAAAATAAGGACAGGCCAATTGCCTGAAATCAGTCATTATAAAAATGCTAGAATCTGTTATTAAGGAAGTATTGCTTAAAAGAGAGGCATGTTGCTGAAGCTTTTTGTCTTGCACTCATCAGGACAAATGTAAGAATGTCAAATTTCAAACAATCACAATAATTTAATAAAGGGGTGCTGATTGATTAGCAAGTTGTCTCTGATTGGCCAAGACATGGCCATGGAAAAAGCATTAGGGGACTATATGCTCTTCCGGGTAACTCACAAAGTCACAGGGCTTTATCGTATTATTTTTTTGTAGAGATCAGGTCCCTGCATATGAATTATGTCGCTTCTGGCAAACGTAAACATTAGAATGTTGCTTCTTTGGCGTTTAAGTGCTTTGTGATGTCCTGGGACTGTGAAAGGTACTCTACAAATGCAAGTCTTTCTCTCAGTGATCGGACAAGTACATGATATCGGTTACATTTCCAACTCCCAAGTATGATGCTGACTATGGGCATTCATGATCTAGGTAAACAGCTACAAAATGTATCAGTGAAACACATCTTACAGTATAGGACTCATCGTCAAATGCACTATAAGGAAACATTCAGCATTCCTACCTCACACAATCTGCTCTAAAACTGCTACTTACAGCATTTATCCTGCCAATGTGTTCCTTGTTGTCTGCTTAGGCAAAGGTAATTAGCCACACACCACAAGCGACCATACACATCTCTTTCTTTTAGAAAAAGACAAGTGGTTACATAGCTTGAGGGGGCATTATTCCACACCAAGCATGGGGCATGCATGGAGGCAGCCCTCCAAGAACTACCACAGTAGGTACAGGGGTTGAACGCTCACCATTGGCATCATTCTGCACTACACTTTAGCCATTAATCAGGGCATGTTCACAAGCTATAAATGTGACTGGTGCATGGGCAATGAAATTCTTGGGGCAGAATTTTCAGGTTGGTGGGTGGGCGTGGTTGGCAGGTCCGGGATCAGCCGGGGAACGGACTGCCGACCACGGTCAGCCCCCTACCGCGATTTTACGCTGGCTGGCGAATTAACAGCGTGAAACGTGTGCTGAAAGGCTCAGCGCTGCCAGGGTAGGGGTGGGGCAGGAGGAAGGCGAACGCTGACATGGGCTTCGGGGAGTGCGGAATGAAAGCTCCCCGAAGGCAGGGAGCTGCCTCAGGGAGATGAAGAGGTTAAAAGCAATAAAGAAAGATTTTAAAACCCTGAAAAAAATGTCCACGCATCAGAATTAGTCACCTTAACATACAAATGATGAAAATTCTGTCCTAACATTTTTATTTTTTCTTATTTAATAACGGAAATCTCATCTCGCCCTTGGATGAGGTTTCATCTAAAATGCGAAATCCGCCTGACAGATTCGTCCATCCGCCAACCATAAATCGGGGGCTTTAATGGACTTAATTGCCCTCTTAATTATCGATGCTTCCGACCTTCACGCCTGCCAGCCCGCCAAAATATTGCACAAGAGCAGGATGACTTTGGGACGCTCGCCCGACATCATCACATACTATTTTACACTTGGGTGGGTTGGGCGCATGCCCACATGCCAAGCTAAAGATTCTGCCCTAGGTACTGAAAGAGAAATTGTAGAAGAACTTCTTCACACAAAGGGTAGTGGAAACCTGGAACTCCCTCCCCCAAAAAGATGTTGAAACTGGGGTGAACTGGGGTCAAAACTGCGATTTTTAGATATTTATTGGTAAGGGTATTAAGGGTTATGGAAGCAGGGAGTTAAAGATGCAGGTCAACCATAATCTGATTGAGACTTGGAGCTGGCTTGAGGGATTGAGTGGCCTACTTTGGGGAAATGGTAGCATTGAACTTACGTTACTGGACTAGTCATCCAGAAGCCGAGGTTAATGATCCAGCAACAAGAGTTCAAATCCGACCACAGCAGCTGGGAATTTAAGTTTAATTATTTAAATGAATCTGGAATAAAAAGCTAACATCAGTAATGGTGACTATGAAACTACTGGATTGTAGTAAAAACTCACCTGGGTCACTAATGTCCTTTAGGGAAGGAAATTTGCTATCCTTCCCTGGTCTGGCCTAGTGTTATGGCTGGGATGGGAGGAGTGTGCATATGATCTAGTCCCACTACTCTGCAGGCCATACCATTAATTTAAAAGTTTAACTTCCTCACCAAAATAGACAATCGTCTATTTCCCCGACTGGTTCCCAAAATAAAAGAGTCTTCAGCCAGGCTTTTTTTCAATAAACGCAGGACATTTGTTTATTATAAAACAAAACTTCTTTTACTTAGTTGCAAGTACTGGTTAATGCACAACTGTAATCAGGAAGTATAACTATCTATCTCTTCCTAAAGTATTTCCCCAGCACACACACACACACACACACACACACACAGACACATACAAATGACAAACAGATAGAGCCTGTTTGCAGGGATGGGCTTTAGAGGATGGGTGTTATAAAATAACTGATAAGGTTTGCAGGGTCTTGATGCTGTCAACTTGGAGTTCCCACCAGTGAAGATGGGCCGGTGGTCCCGGTGGATATCCGGAAGTTCTCACCAACTGGTCTCAGCTTTGCAAGTCCAAATGCAGACTGGTCACACTCAGATGAGGATTCTTTGGCTACAGGTTGATAGCCACACACAATTTTAGGCAATGTAGAGAAAGGGAGCTAGTCAAGGTAGTCTTCCTTCCTCAGCTTGCTCTCCAACAAGTCTGCCTTCAAAACAAGCAGGTTCACATTTTAAGTTTTTTTCTCTCCCATGTGATTTCCAGCAAGTTACCGACCTATGCCTTTTCAGTTTTGTCCCCATCAACTAAAGTGATTTTACTTCAAAACAAACAAACAGATCTTCCTCAAGTACCATATAGGTCAGATGATTTCTTGGGAAGAGGCCTACTTGTTGACATTTCCAAGGTGAACTTATGACCTGTTTAAAAGAAATCCCAGGTTAGGATCCACATATACAGAGAATGCCATGTCCTTCATTTTGTAAAAGAAAAATTCAGTCTTGAAAGACATGATTCTAACTGTTCTGTCGAAGGGTCATGAGGACTCGAAACGTCAACTCTTTTCTTCTCCGCCGATGCTGCCAGACCTGCTGAGTTTTTCCAGGTAATTCCATTTTTGTTATGATTCTAACATGCCTCTGCCCTTAAGAGATGAAACACTATTTCCAAATGTGCTTCATTGTAAAATATACAGAGAAAGCTATGTACAACGTATAAAAGAAAATTCAAACATGCACTCACTCAGCCATTCACCCTTATACGGAATCTGTACAGATTTCTGACTTTTTGCTTTCCAGATTTTTTTTTTAAATTTACACTCTTGATAGTGCATCAGCAATTAGATTATTCTTCCCAGCAATATGAACAATTTTTAAGTTATAAGGTTGTATTAGCAAGCTCCATCTGTCTGTCATTCAGAGTCTTCACTTTTTTCCACAAAGGCCAAGGAACTATGTGGTATATACTAGGGTTTCTTTACAGCCACGGCAGATATATACCTCAAAATGTTTAAGAGCCAGTAACAATACCAGGGTTGCCTTTTCTACCATCGAGTATCTCTTTTGATGCCGATTTAATTTCTTAGAAAAGTACCCCACCGGCTTCTCTATTCCCGATTCATCTTCCTGCAATAGGATCACACCCACCCCCAAGTCACTCACATCGACTGCCACCTTGAAGGGTTTAGCGAAATTAGAGGCGGCTAACACCCTGTTATTAGTTAGGATTGCCTTCAGCTTCTCAAAAGCTTTCTGGCCCTCTCTTGACCATATCACCTTCGCTTTCTTTTGCAATAAATCCATGTGTGGAGAAGCTATTGTGCTCAAGTTTGGCACAAATTTCCAATAGAAACCGCACATCCCTAAAAGTCTCTGATTTCCCGTTTAGTTTTAGGGATAGGGAATTCCATCAAAGCCTGTACTCCCACTGTTCTTGGCAACATTTGCCCTTGCCCTACGATGTGCCCTAAATAAGTTACTCATACTTTTGCAAGCTCATTCTTGGCAAGGTTTATTACTAGACCTGCCAAATGTAATTGATTAACTAAGGCTTCCAATTGTTTTACATGGTCTTTCCATGTGTTACTATAAATCAATACATCATCTAAGTACGCCACACAGTCAGAAACATTAGTGATGGCTTAATTTATTAGCCTTTGGAAAGTGGCTGGAGCATTTTATAGTCCGAATGGCGTTATTCAACATTGGTATAGCCCATTTGGCGTGACAAAAGCCAATGTCTCACTGTTTAAAAATAAGGGGTCGCCCATTTAAAACAGAGATGAGGCTAAATCTTTTCACTCAGAGGGTCACGAGTCTTTGGAGCTCTCTTCCTCAAAAGGCAGTGGAAGCAGAGTTTTTGAATATTTTTAAGGCAGAGGTGGATGGGTTATTTGTAAGCAAGGGGGTGATAGGTTATCAGGGGTAGGTTGGAGGCAGATTTCAGGCCATTATCAGATCAGCCATGATCTGATTTAATGGCGGAGCAGGCTCGAGGGACTGAATGGTCTACTCCTGCTACTTGTTCGTATGTTCATATGTATCTCCTTAGCTCACAACGTTATAGGTACTCGCCTGTACCCTTTTAACAAATCTACTTTAGTAAGAAATGTGGCACTGCCAGCCCTGTCCATACAACTTTTTAGACGAGGGATTGGGTAGGAATCCATTTTTGTTACTGGATTAACTTTCCTATAGTCTATGCAGAATCTGGTTGACCCATCAGGTTAAGGCACTAACAGTACTGGAGAGCTCCAGCTGCTTTGCTAAGCTAGATGATTTCCTAACATATATTGAATTTCTGCTGTCACTTGAGCTTGTTTCTCTGGACTTAAACAATAAGGATGTTGATTTATAGGTGAAGATTCTCCTACATCTGCATAATGCATGGCTAAAGTTATATATCCTGGTTTGTCCCTACAGATTCCTTTAAATTCTGTAAGTAAATTTACTAGATCCTCGATTTGTCCTACCGCTAAGTATGAAAATATGGTATCTAACTGCCCTAATATTTCAGTGTTAGCTAACCGGATAGTAGGAGGTTTGATCTGTGGGCTGCCTAAATCTTCTTCCGCCTCACCCTCACTTTTATGGACCATTGAAACGTGCTTTCAGAGATTCCTCCTGTAAAGATAATAACACAAACACTTCATCCCCTAGTTGTAGTTCAGGTCACAACTTGCTTGCCCACCCATTCCTTCATCTGTGAGCGGAGTCATCCCAGATTTGCACTAAAATGAAATAGTGGCAGGGAAAAACAAGTTTTATACACCAGCTACAATGGCAGCTTCTCGCACTGTATCATCCCAATCCCGCCTCATTAATTATGCATTCCCGGGAAACACACCATTTCGATGACAGGAGTGCTGTCATTTGCCTGTCCCACCATCACCTCGCTGCTTCATCATGTCGGGCACCATATTTAAGGTGCAGCCACACTCACACCTCTCAGTGCTTCCAGCCCACAAATGCTGCATGAAAGACATGGCCCCAAAACACAAAAAGACTGCAGCCCCCCGGGTTTAATGGCACATCCCTCAAGCGCCTTTCAGACACAGTGGAAGCCAACTGTGATGTCCTCTAGCCCCTCTATGGCCACATGATGAGCAACAACGTTACCAATCTGGCCTGGGAGGCGGTGGCAGTGTTGGTCAGCGCCAACACACTGCAAAAGAGGACAGCCACCCAGTGCCGCAAGAGGGTGAACGATCTCTTCCATCAGGGTAAGTCACTCTTCTCACCACTCTCAACTTACGCACTCACAAACCCATCACACATCCACAGGGATCTCACACCTCAAGGAACAACAACACTAACTCTCACACACACCCTCACATCTTCCTCAGACTCATATCCTCCGGAGCTCGCGTCCTCATCCCATCCATGGCCCTGCTCACCACACACACATTCCACACAGTGCCATATGTCCCGCTCATACTCTCTCCATCTGTTTCCATGCAGGAGAAGCCTGCTCACATCAGCAGGGAGAGGTCCCACATTAGGCCCCTGTTATAACCAATACAGATGGTAAAGCGGAGTTATTTAAAAATCCCAGAGGGAAACTTTAAACAACTGTCGTAACCTTTAATTTTAACCATTAGGTTTGAGATGCGACTCTAAATTCAGGAATCAGACCACCAGTTCTTGAGGTTTTACATTAAACTAAATGAAACATTTTATTAATTTACACAGGTTAAAATATATATACACATGGCTAAAACCTACTACTATCATAACTTTTAACAAATTCCCAAACTAATCTTCATTAAGGCAGCAGCAACCCATAGACTTAACCAAACACCAGGCAAAGCATTTTCACCTTATGAATTCAAAATGAGGATCTTTCACTCGGTTCTTATGGAGCCAGTTGGAGGCTTGCAGCTGCCTTTTGATCTTACGTTGCCTCTGCCAGCACACCCGAAAACTGCTGAAGTTATATCGTACCAGCCCCATTGAATGTTAATTCTCATTGTATCAACAACCTCTGAACTAAGCCTCTCTAACAATAAAACCCCTTTCATAGTACCAACTTTATTAGTAATATAAACAGATTGCTTGGTAGCTGCTAGAAAGGTGTCAGTTTTCACCCCGCTTCTTGAATGTTCTATTCAAAAAATGCAAATACATGCTATCTCTCTTACATAGCAAAACCTAGTACCCATCAAAGCAACCAGGCTAGCTGACTTGAATCCAGTTGAGACACACCGGAGACTAAACCTCTATTGTAAAAGAAAAATATTTTCCAAAATATTATATACATTAATAGCTATGTGACAGCCCCCCTACTCACCTTGAGAGCGTGCCATCGTGCTGACTGGTGAGGATGTGGACTGTGCCTACAGTGATGGTGAGATCAGCGGTGAACACCCTCATGAGGATCCTGTAGCACATTATCCTCTCTCAATGCGAATGTGAGTGCTCTCTCTCCTGCTTTTGACTCTGTTGACATGCACTAATTATCTCTACTTTGGTTCACAGGGAGCTCTGCCAAGTGACCGACACCCTCAGCCAGCCAGTTCCTCAGCTCCATCCACGCCCTCACCTCCAGCCAAGAGCTGGAAATAAGGAGCCTGAAAGAACCGTCACAGCGCTTACCTACACCCTCCATCAGCACAGGGATACACACCTCAACGGAACCTAGATGTTGAACAGGCTCAGGTTCACAAACTGGTGGTCACCGCACAGACACATGTCCACAACAGGAAAAGGCGGGTTCGGCTGAGCTCCTTGGCACTTGGGAGACTGCTGGGGAAGAGGCATCTGTGAGGTCCGAGTCAGATGATGAACCTCTGATTTAGCTTTCCAACTCATCGTGGAGAGACGGCAGAAAGTGGAGGAACATCATGCAGAGCTGTTGGAAGCCCACAAAACAGTGGCATGTGAGTCAGAGGAGTGCGTCTGCCTGCTCTCTGATGAAGTGGTGCCTACATATGCCCATATGGAGGTCTCCATGGGGAGGATGGCAGACGCCATGGAGTCCCGGGTCCAGTGGAACACGGAGATGTGCGCAGAACTGCACTCCATCACGGAAGCCATGGGTGAGTTCCTGAAGTGATGACGCGAGAGGGAAACAGGGCACCTCGACATCCTCCCAGGTGCTTATTCCCCTCAAGGAGTCAGGTTAGGGCCCCCGGGCACCCTAAGGGAGGGGAGGCAGCAGCTGGACACAACTGGGTCATCCACTCAGGAATCTCAGAGGCTGTCTGCTCCCTCCAAGTCCCTTTTGCTCCTCAACCTCATCCTCTGTGACCACAGATGGAGCAGCTGGCCCACAGATGGACAGCCAAAGCAAGATGGGGCCCCCAGGCCTTGGGGCTCCAGAACTCATGCCAAAGGCATCAGAGGCAACAAGGCCAAAGATTGTCTGCACCCCTGCTGCAGATGTCAGGGCAGCAATTAGTAGTCTAAGGCATCCAAAAGTTAAGAATTCTGATCACAGTTGGTTGCATGGATAAACACATTTTGTCACTTTACAATCTGGAAACATATGCACTTTTACTGGATAACGTGTAATGAGTCAGTTTCATTGACAGGCTTCACGAGTTCCCCCGCTGCATCCCCTCCACTAGCAGTTCAACTGCACACAGCTGGCCCACAAGTAATTCTGGAGAGAGAAGTGTGTGTGTGTGTGTGTGTGGGTGGGGGGGGGGCACGGCATTTCGGAGCCTTATGCAAGCTTTCTCCCACACACGCAGATCCTTCCCACATCGCAATTATCTCAATGTCCTGAGCATTTTCAATGCTGCCTGCTAGGGTTCGCTTTCAGTTGACCATCTGAGCTGCCCTGCATCTCCACCCACCCACTGATCACACCTCCATGCAGCACCTGATCTCACCCACCCAACTCTTGGCTCACTTTCGATTTAGACAGCATGGTGGTAACACAGTTTTTCTTTCACTCCTCATCCTTTGCCCTCCCCCAGTTACTCACTTCCTTTCCTCCATCACTGTTGAACCCCTTGGCATCACCTTCCACCTCCCCTCCGTGACCTACCTGCCACAAGCCTTTTCTTTCAGGATTTCCAGTTGAATGTGCATGCTCCCTTTCTTCCCGAAAATCCCACTTTGTTACAATGGAAACACTTGGGACTTAGAATCTCACTTCCACCCTCAGCACCTTCCCTCCTGGTCTGAAGAAGAGTTTCTGGAGAATAACCAACTGTCCCTTCTCTTCCCTGGCTATTAGCCTTCCTATCACCTTCCCATCTTCTATCCTTCTCAGATTTGTGGGGGTGACGGAAAAAGGGTTTAGATTTATGGACCAGCTCATAATCATCAGCCATCTCTGCTGCCTGTCTAGCTGTTGGAAACTTCTGGTTTTCAACATGGGTTCTAATTACCAGAGGAAGTGAATTTTTAAATTCTTTCAGCAGAATTATTTCCCGAAGAGTTTCATACATTGTCTCTACCTTTAATGCATGTATCCAATGATCAAAATTACTTTGCTTTGCCCTCTCAAGTTCAATATAGGTCTGCCCAGGCTGTTTCCTTACGTTCCGAAATTTCTGCCTATACACCTAATGGACCAATTCAAACACACTTAGAATAGGCTTTCTCACTGCATCATAATCCACAGATACCTCTTCCGACAGCAATGCATATACCTCATGAGCTCTACCCACCAACCTACTCTGTAAGAGCCATGTGTAGATTTCTTTTGGCCATTCCATTTGCTTAGTGAACTTCTCAAACAAAATAATCAATGCCTCTCATCTCTTTCCCCAAACTTTGGAAGAGCTTGTACAAATATAAACATCTCCCCACTGGGCTTTGGAGGTGGTCATTTCACCACCAACACTCAGCATCTGAGGCCTCTCTTTTAAAGTACAGCCTTTTAAGCCAGCATTCTCCTTCTCGTTCCTTTTCTCTTTCCTCCCTTGCTAACTGCACTCACTTCCAATTCTCTTTCTTTTTCTTTTCATTCCCTTGCCTTCTCTCATTCCCTTTCTCTCACCTGCCTTTCTGCTTGCTTCCACTGAAATGCTCTCTCTCTTCCCTTTCCTCTCATTCCCTTGCCTTTTCCTTCGCCCGAAATTCTACTTCAACTTCTTCTGTTCTGGCTGAAACTACCCATGTAAACTTGTCTCCTTCTGATTCTACAGCTTCCCCTGGTTCTTTCACTTCCATTTTCAGCTTTTTGGCCACTAATCTTCGAAGCTCTACTTTCTTAGCTCTCGCTCTAACTTCTATCTGTAATTCCTCTGCCACAGTCACCAAGTGAGCAATGGTTAATATCATAACAGAATCATAATTGAACGCAGGCTGTTTCAAAAACTCACTTGCATCAAAGGTAGTCATTTTAGTTTACTTATGTATAAGAAACCTGCTCTTTGTCCTTTTATCCCTTACCAATTGCTGTTATTCTGCGTCCAATCACTCGCTGTCTGCGTTTCAAATCCCACAAGAGCTCTCCAATTTATGCTACGACTGGGATGAAAGGAGTGCACATATGATCTAGCCCCACTACTCCATGGGCTCTACCATTAATTTATAAGTTTAATTTTTTCACCAAAATAACCAATCGTCTAATTCCCCTACTGGTGCCCAGAATAAAACAGTCTTCAACCAGGCTTCTTTCAATAAGCTCAGAACGATTGTTTATTATAAAACAAAACTTATTTTTACCAAGTTGCAAGTACTGGTTAACACACAATTGTAATCAGGAAGTATAACCATTTATCTCTTCCTAAAGAATTCCTCCGGCACACACACACACACAGACACACACACAAACAAAGGACATCTCTCTGCAGAGATGGGCTTTAGAGGATGGGTGTTATAAAATACAATTTGCAGGGTCTCGACACTGTCGACTTGGAATTCTCTCATGCAAGGATGAGGCCGCCGGTCCCGGTGGACGTCTGGAAGTTCTCACCAACTGGTCTCAGCTTTGCAGGTCCAAATGCAGACCAGTTACACTCAGATGAGGGGTTCTCTGGCTACATGTTGATAGCCACACACACGTCAGAGCTTTACATCCCACGGGCGGGCGCACGCCCGACCTGATTGGGTGTAAAATCGCGTGAGATGGCGTCAGGGGAGCATCCCGATGTCATCGTGCGCTCACGCGATATGTCGCTTGGCAGGCGCGCACAGAAGTCAGACACGCGGGTGCCGATAATTAAGAGGGCAATTCAGCCATTAACGGCGCAACTGTCTCCGATTTTTCATGGCCCACCTAGCCTTACAGTTGGCGGGCAGGCAGCCTTTATATTTTTCATCAAACCTCATCCAAGAGCGGGATGAAATCTCTCTTATGAAATAAAGTAAAAATAAATATATGTGGACAGCATTTTTATGAGGTAGAATTTCAGGCGCTTGATTGTGATGCATGGTCATTTTTTGGCAGCTTTTTAAACCTTTATTTCATAATTTGAAGGTCTGCAGCAGTCTGCGGCAGCCGTCTGCCTTCAGGGAGCTGTCCTGCAGCGCTCACCCACTCCCGTGGTGATATCATCACCCGCCCTCTTCCTGCCCCCACCCCGTCAGCGCTGAGCTTTCCACCGCGCGTTTCATGTTGGCTGCTGGTTAACTGGCCAGCCCAGTGTGAAATCGCAGTCAGGGGGGGTGATCGCAGTCAGCAGTCCGTTTCCCAGCCACTCCAGGGCCAACCCATCACGTCAGTGCAAAACCAGTTTGCGATCGTTGCTCCGCCCGTTAATGGCTGGCCGCATCTCCCACCGTCCAACGTTTGCATCTAATCTTTGTGCCCTCATGCTGGAATCTTCCCCCAAGGTCTGATTTACCGCCCACGTCAGCGTGAGTTCAGAATAGCGCGCTTCACAACTGCCTTGAAAGGGCGTGCACCTGGCGAGCCGAACTTCTGAGGGAAACTCGGAGGTGAGTGCCACGCCACTTGGAAAAGTTTGTCAAAAGTGAACATTCATCCGCAGCTGAGCAGTCAGGCCTCTGAAATTTTTCTGCCTACACAAGCAATGCAAAAGCATGAAAGTCCCACCAAATGCTCCAGAACTTTTCACTCCTTGGGCACAGACTACAAATTAATGTGAGTTTTAGTGGGCAGCAGGACAATTGGCCGACTGGACAAGTTATACAATCCCCTTGTGAAAGGGGGCCATGGCTCAGTCACTGCTGCAGGTGCTCAGGGCCCCTTACAATGTCTTTATTAAGATTTGGACCAGTAACCCTCATGGTTCAAGCTAACAGCGCAGCCTTGCAGTGCAGATTAGGAGAGTGCCTGTACCTGAGCTGGGAGCACAGCATGCAGTCCAGTGGCCAAAGCTGCCGCCAATTGGTCAAGTGGAGTGGGGCAGAGGTGGATGGGGTTTTGGACAGCCAATGAGGGCCCTACACACTGATCATCCAGTGGTGGCCAGCACACTCTGGCATGCGTGAAGGGGCCTTCAGACTGAACCAAGAGAGATTCTTAGGGCACAAATGCTAACCCATGCTAACCCATCTCTCTCTTTGATCCTGCAGGAGGAGTCCATCAGGATCATGGAGCCTGGTGATTTAGCACTATGCCCTCACAGCTTACAGGGAGCAGAGAGGAAGATGAAGAGTACAGCAGAGGTGCCTGGCTCGGCAAAGTCAGGAGCACATCTCTCAAGATAAAGGGGTGGCAGTGCCTGCCGCACACGCAGCTGAAGATCCACAGGGAGACGGTGCTCAGAGATGTCTCACTAGACCCAGGGTTTACACCAGATGGTACCCGTCATTCCTGAAAATAACTGAGAACCAATGGCACCGAAGACTGTGCATGCCTAGGGAGCTGGTCGGTCACATATGCCACCTGCTGTAGGAGTTGGCGCCACATGGACATGGAGGGCATCCACGGCCAGAGGCTGTGAAAGTGACCGTGGTGCCCAATTTTTATGCCAGTGGTTCCTTCCAGGGCTCCACAGGTGATCTGTGTGAGATCTTGCAAGCCTCCGCACACAAGTGTACCCCGGAGGTCACGGACGCCATCTTTACAAAGGCACAGAACTTTGGGCATTTTGCCTGGGATCAGGAAAGCCAAAAAGCAAGAGCGCTGGGATTTGCACAGATCTCTGCTTTTCCACAGGTACAGGATGCCAGCGACTACGCTCTCGTGGCGCTTAGATCTCCATGGCAACAAGCAGTCAGCTACGTCAACTGCAAGAGCTTCCACTCGCTGAATGTTCAGCTGGTGTGCGACCACCACAAACACATCCTGCAGGTCTGCATGTGGTTCCCAGGGAGTGTCCATGACTCCTACACCCTTAGCAGGGCCCAGATCCATGATATCTTCCAGGGACCATAAAGGCTGCAGGGTTGGCTCCTCGGGGGCAAGGGGACATGGCTGACGACTCCATGTGGCAGCCTCAGACTGCAGCATAACAAGGCTCATGCTGCGACCCACACTTTAGTGGAGCAAACGATAGACATTTTGAAAATGAAGTTCCAGTGCCTCGACAGGTCCGGCGGAGCAAAGCAATACAGTTCCTAGAGGGTGACGTCCATCATTGTCGCTTGATGTGTGCTCCACAAGCTGGCGCTGCAGTGGAGGGAGGACCTGGCTGAGGAGGAGATGGAACAGCTGCACATCTCCTCCGATGAGGATGGGGGTGACGGTGATGAGATACTCAAAGGCAAGGATGCCGGTGATGATGACATCGCACTGACCAGACAAAGCAGATGCACTCATGAGGCCCCCATAGTCAAAGGATTCATGGAGGATGATGGCAAGGTGCACTGAGGACAGTCCTGACACCCTCACCTCTCACCTGTGAATGTTTGACTCCTATGTGGCACATACCCTCAGTGCTCAGGCTCATGTCATGGAGACACAGCAGGAGCCCTAATAGCCCCTAGATTCCAACAAGATGATGATGACATGCAGTGAGGACACTCCACAGATCTCACATAGCCTCAGTGAATGTCTGACTCCTGTCTGGCTGAGGGCAGCTCGCTTGCGCTCTGTGATCAGGGTCATATCATGGAGACGCAGCCATGAAATTTTAAATGCACCTGATCCTTTGTCATCCTTCATTACCTGACCCTTTCAGATTCACCGCATCACCAGACACAGATGCTGAAGGGATGGGGGCCAACCCCACCTTAGAGTTGCTGAGAGCACACAGAAAGAATGACAGAACTCTGAGACACCTGCCCACCACATTCTGGCAGTAATGATAAGAACCTTTGAGGTGCAGGCATCACTAATGTGCCTAGTGAGTGTGAATCTGGACCATCACATTGATCTGAAGGTTACAAACTGCACAGGGAAGAGGCCCTGGACAGAGAAACCTGCCTTTATCTTGTGCAGAAAGGTTTCACATCTGAGTGACAAGAACACTGCTCATCATAACAATGAGCCTTCCTTAGGCAAGGAAACATTCTTGGGAGTTTGTGAATAACAGTGAAAATTATGCACAATTGATTAACACACATGCCCACACGTTGGAACTATATCTTCTTAACCTTCCTAGCCCTGCTGCTACGTTTGGTGTACACAGCAGAGGTGGAGGCAGCCTGTTGACTCTGACACCCTGTGATGACTTCAGCGTGCATCCTCTGGAGGGCCGAGACCTGGAATGCCCTGGCCTGCTTTGGGTATCCTCCTGTCGGCCAGCTGCACCCTCCTCGGCCTGTAGAGCTGGAGCTGTGGGGGTCACGGGAAGAGGAGGTTTGGATCGGCCGGACATTCCCGGAGTCACCTGGATGTCGAGTTGAGCTGCTGATCACCCTCCCTATGGGTGCCCGATGGCTCCTTGCTGACTCCTTGAAGAGAAGGGGAAGCTGGAGTGAGATTGAGCTGCCCTGCACCCCACTCATGTTGACACTGTTGGAGGCCAACTATGGCGTCAGCGATGGAGTTCAGCCCATGCAGCAGAGCATGACCGATGTCCTGGACCAAGGCAGCTGCCATCCTGCCAGTGTTAACCTTGGTGCATCAGCATGCCAGCGCTATCACCTCAGTCTGAAGGCAGACAGACTCCTCCATCGTCTCTTGCAATCTGAGGAATGCACGAGATGCCCCTTCCTGATGTTCCCGTGATTGTCTTTGCAGCTCCACCAACCGATTGGTGACTGAGTCCAGAGGCTCATCATCTGACTCGGACTCAGCAGATTCCTTGTTTCCAGCAGTGCTCCGAGTGCCAGCGACCAAGGCTGTCCATGCCTCCGCCTGCTGCGGAATAGACTGTGTGATCCCGAGGCTGCTCTACATCTAGATACCACCGAGGCGTGTGTCGCTGCACAAGCGGAGGGTGTGGGTGAGCACCGTGGCGTGTATTCAACAGTGCTGCCCTCAGGATCCTCATCCGAGATGCTCTCAGCGCTGAGTTCAGGGTCAAAGCTGCCTGAGGCGACATGTCAGATTTGCCAAGGAGAGAAAGTGGAGATTGTTAGTGTTCGGCAGCCACATTGAACACAGAACAGTGGACTCAGAGTAGCGTTGAGAGAGGGATGATGTGGTGCAGGACTCTCATGTGGGTGTTCACTGCCGACCTCACTGTCATTGCAGGAACTGTTGACATCCTGTCTGGCCAGCTCCAAAGGGCAAGTCCCATATGGAGCAAGGGCTTTGATGTCTGGCACTCCAGCCCTGGGCTGGGACCTCTCCCGGCGATTGTGCGCGATCTTGTCCTGCATGAAGACAGATGGGAAAGGTGCATGCAGGCCAAATGAGAAGGATGCCAGGTGTGTGGAGCCATGGGTGAAACGAGGAGGCCATCTCCAGAGGAGATGAGGCAAGATGGTGATGTGAGGGTGTGTGTGTGAGAGGGTGTAATGTGACGTGCCTTGAGCTGGCAGTGAGTGAGATGCCAGTGAATGTGTGATGGGCTTGTGAGTGGGTGAGTTTAGAGTGATGAGATGGTTTACTTACACTGGAGGCACGGATGAGATCATTTATCCGTTTTCCGCACTGGATGGCCAACCTCTTATGTGCAGCTTTGGCACTGACCGCCTCTGCCACCACCTCCCAAGCCGGAGTGGTGAGACTGAGGCCAGAGTGGGGCAGAGGACACTGCCGGGGGCCTCCACTGCATCTGGAAGGCATCCCAGGGATGTGTCACTGAATTGGGGGCTACACTCCTCTTGGCTTTTGGGGCCACGTCTTCATCGGAGCAGTCCTGGGCTGCAAGCATTGAGAAGTGTGCGCGCGGCTGCAGTTTAAATATGACACCCGGTGTGAGGAAGCCGCGAGGTAAGAGCATGACAGCCCAATCAGAGGCCAACAATTTGGCGTGTTTCCTGTGTCTGTATAATTCACGAGACAGGAAGGGGATGATGCAGCACAAAAACCCGCCATTGCGGATGGCGGGTAAAACATCTTTTCTCACGCCCACTACCTCACTTGGTGAAAATTTGGGGCCATTCCGCTCTAAGTTTCTCAGGCAGAGACAAGAAAGCATATTGTCCAAAAAATGAATCTTCAGTCCTCTTTGCAAACACCCCAAATTCTGAGAAAGTGAACTTCTCAATTATTGGATAACAAAACAAAGAAAAGATTGTTGCTTCAGAATAACAGCCCCCGACGTGAACAGGTACCCTCATGTTCCAGGCATCCAGATGGCATTGGCAGCCGCATGGGGCTCTTGGAACGTTTGGGCTAAAAGCATGCTGTTCTCCTCCCCCTCAATCCTGCTCTTCTACATCCTTCTGCTCATTCCATTTGTTCAGTGTAAATCAGCAACTGGTCTCCAGCTGCTGCATTGCCTTGCAGTGATAAAAAGAAAGAGGAATAGAGAAAATTCAAATGGCACAGACGAGAGACAGGGTCACCTCACGCTCCCTTATGTTCTGAAAGCTGTCTGGCACCTCAAGAGATGAGGCTTACTTATGCCTTGGGTCTGTCATTTTCTGTGGAGTGATTAAGAAAGCAAAGATAAGCACAGAAATCATAGTAAAGAGACAACTTGCATTTACAGAACACCTTTCAAGTCCTCAGGATATCCAAAACCACTTAAGAGCTGGTGAAGTTCTTTTTGGGATGTCACTTCTGTTGCAATGACAGAAATGGTGTGGCCAATTTGCACACAGCAAGCTCCCACAAGCAGTAATGTGTTAATGGCCAGTTAATCAGCTTGTGTGATGTTGATTGAGGGATAAATATTTGGCCAGGGCACAGGGGAAACCTCCCCTGCTCATCTTGGAATAGTGGCACTGGGATCTTTGGCATCCACCTGAGAGGGCAGACGGGCCTTGATTTAACATCTCATCCAAAAGATGGCACCTCCATCAGTCCACCACTCCCTCAGTACTGGCACTGATGGCAAATTTAAAGTAGGTAATAGTGGAAATTTCATGAGAATGGAGAACTTTATGAAAAAGGCAACATTATGGCCATAAAAAAAAGCTTGCTGTTGTTAATTAAATAGAACATACAAGGGGGCGGTTTATTATCTCAATGGGTCGGATTCTTTAATTCTGTCCACCAGTAAACGTCTCTCCGCACAAACAGGTCTTAGCAATGTTTTTGGCAAAAGGCAAATTTGATAGCTGCACGATATATTTGAACAAAGGGTTTGACCTAGGCCAGCCATTCCTGGAACCTCGCCAGTTGGCATCATGGCAGTGAAGCAGCTGCCCATCTATATGCCAGTCTCAGAGGTGACAAGAGATGCCAAACGACCAGAAACATGAGCAGCATGCCGCCCCACTCTTTGTTGTGTTTAACAAATCGGCTTTGCTCCATGATCTGGAAGGACTCGATGAATAATTCCGGAATGCGTGCTCCTCTGGAGAGATGAAATTATGGGATGGCAGACCTTCAAATTCTTGCAGTTCCCTGTCAGAATTGATTATCACGCAACACAAATGATCACAAGAACAGCCAGTTGCATTTATATAGTGTCTTTAACATAGTAAAATGTCCCAAGGTGCTTCACAGGTGTGGTTATTGGACAGAATCTGATGCCAAGCTACATAAGGAGATTTTAAGACAGGTGGCCAAAGAGATAGGTTTTAAGATGCATCTTAAAGGAATAAAGAGATATAGAGAGATGGAGAGGTTTAGGGGTAAAATTCCAGAATTTAGAGACTAGGCAGCTGAAGGAATGATCATCGATGGTGGAACGAATAAAATTGGAGATATATAAGAGGCAAGACTTAGAGAACAGAAATCTCCGAGGGCTGTAGGAGAAGCAGGAGATTGCTGAAATAGGGAGGAACAAGGCCATCGATGCAGTCAAAAACAAGGATGACAGTTTTAAAGTCGAGGCATTGTCAGACAGGGAGCCAATGTAAGTCAGCGAGCACAGGGGTGATGCTGAACTGATATGGGTTGGAGTTTTATTGCACCAGTAAAGGAAAATGAAGTCCACAGGATTTAAGGGGCAGCAGCAGCATGGATACAAAATTGGCCCACCACCCAGGGGTCACTGTTCTTTTTATGTATATTAATAATGATGTTATAAGGGGCATAAGTTTGCAGACACCAGTCAAAAGTGTAGCAATCATGAGGAGGATAGTGACAGACTTCATGAGGACATCCAAACTGGTGAAGTAGGCAGACATTTGGCAGATGCAGTTTAATGAAGAGAGGTGCGAAGTGATGCATTTTGATAAGAAGAATGAGCAGCAGAGGTAATATAAACTGCATTATACAATTTTAAAAGACCTGTAATGTAGGAACAGGGAGAATTGGGGGTGTACATACTCAAATCTTTGAAAATGGCTGCTCTGAGAAATACAGGATCTTTAGCTTCTTAAACAGAGAAATCAAGTACAGAAGTAAGCAATTATGTTAAACCTTCATAAATCAGTGGTTAGGCTACATCTGGAATACTGTGTTCTGGGCACCACTTTATGAAGCATGTCAAGGCTTGGAAGACAGTGCAAATGAGATTTACTGCATTGATGCTAGGGATGAGAGACTTCAGTTATGCAAAGAGGCTAGAGAAGCTGGGATTGCTCTTCTTAGATCAGAAACAGGTTAAGGGTAGATAGAGGTTAATAAGGGTGTGCAAATCGTGAAGGGTTATGTTTGAATAAATATTGAGGAATTGTTTCCAGTGGCAGGAAGGTTGTGAACCAGAGGACACAGGTTTAAGATCATTGGCACAAGAACCAGAAGTTACATGGGAAGAATTGTTTCTACACAATGATCTGGAATGCACTGCTTGAAAGGATGGCAAGAGAAAATTCAGTAGTAAATTTCAATAGGGAATTAGATAAATATCTGAAGAGGTAAAATTGTGGGGCTTTGGGGAAAGCGGTAGGAGAGTGGGATTCATTGAATGGCTCTTTCAAAGAGATGGCACAGGCCCAATGGGCCAAAAAGCCTCCATCTGTGCTAAATAATTCCATGATTCCATGAAATTTGCATTTAAGTAGAGCCCAAACATTCCTCGGAAACTGCTTAAAATCTGTTAATCTTTAACATCTTCCAGTTTCGACAAAAAATCATCAGCCTGAAATGTCAACTCTGTTTCCCTCTCCACAAATGCTGTCTGACCTTCTGAGCATTTCTAATGTTACCTTTTATTACCCATGATCAAGTATATTTGCATGTGGATGTGTATATTTCTTACCCTCAGAGTGATTCAGTCAACTTTAAATAACCCAGGAGCAAGCTTTTGTATTTGAAAATGAAAAGGTTAGTTTACTTTCCCACATCCTTTGTCATGGGAGTTAATAAAATAATGACGTCTCACTCACACTCTCACACACACACAAAATTAGCTACAGGTGAAGATGAAACGGTAATTATGAAAATGGAATTTAGCTCAGTCTGTTTTAGTGCAGGCCTGTTGTTGTGTAGTCACATTGTTACATTGTGAGAAGTGAAAATTCTGAAATCGTAGAGATGTCTCAGCAGCTCTGATGGCTCCTAAAGTTCTGGTTTCTCAGGTAGGCTTTAAGACTGGAACAGGGTAGAGGAGATAGGGACAAAACAAAAACAGAATTACCTGGAAAAACTCAGCAGGTCTGGCAGCATCGGCGGAGAAGAAAAGAGTTGACGTTTCGAGTCCTCATGACCCTTCGACAGAACTTGCGTTCCAGCATCCGCAGTTTTTTTGTTTTTATCTCAGAAAGAGGATCCTCTTTGTTCTCTCCGGAGACAAGATAATGATTTATAATCCACAAAAATGTCTGGTGGTCTACGGAAGCCATCTTGAATTGTAGTTTTTTAAAGTATAGTTTTTAAAAATATAGTTTCTTAAAGAGTCACAATATCGTCACCCCAGCTCGTGTTAGCCTGACACGAGCATCTTCCATTTTAACTTATGTAAAATTTTGCTTTTGCATGGGGACACAGGGACATTCAGCCCTTGGATTCTGTGTCACGATTCAATCAGATCGTGACTGATATCAGCCTTAACTCCAATTTTCTGCCTTGGTTCTGTAATCCTTAAAACCTTTACCTAACAAATCTCAAATTTTTTGATATTTTCAATTGACCCCCAGCCTCAACAGCTTTTTAGAGGGAGAGAGTTCCAAACTTTCACTACCATTTGTGTGAAGAAGTGCTCCCTGATATCACTCCTGAGTGGCCTAACTTGTTCTGGACTCCCCCCACCAGAGGAAATAGTTTCTCACTGGTTACCCTATCAAATCCTTTAAGCATCTTAAACAGCTCAATGAGATCTTCATAACCAATGAATTATTTGTCAAGTACTGTCACTGTTATTATGTGGGCAAGCGTGGCAGCCAAGTCATGCACAGGAAGATCCCACAATCAAATGAGAGGAGCCAGCTATTCCCTCAATTGGTGGTGTGATGTACGGAAAATGCTGATCAGGACACGGGGAGTCTTTCCCCTTCTTTCAAAATAATGTCATGGAATCATTAATGCCCACCAGGCAGACCAGGGATGGATTTTAATATAGCATCGTAGAGAGCTTATCCAATTGCAGCCATTTTAAATGCCAGCTTGCATTTTCTTCAGCACATGAAATACAAGCGTTAAATCCATCCAGCTTGTAGAAATAGCTGAAACTGCAACAATCTAGTCAATCAGTGCCTAAACTGAAGCAACGGTATCAAATCATTAACCTATATTTTAAGATGAAAAACAGACTAGTATTTGGATATCCATATCCCTGCACTCATCCCTTAGAGAACCATGTGGAATACTGGAAAGACTCATTGGTTGATTAACAGTCTTACAGGACACGATGTGAATACTCTTTCCATGGCTGTAACTATCTTTTTATCAGCTGGCAGGAGGGTCAGTTCCAAATGGTGGTAGAGTTTTATGGGATCCACAACCCATACAATGAGAGAGTAGGTTACCCCACGCCTCATGCCTCTGGTAACTTGCTATGTCAATTAAGAGGCTAATTATGCCGTTGATTAGAGAACAATTGGAATTTTCCAGTCGGCCTCCAGGTTCCCCACTGTGTCAGAATCACAGCAAATGCCTGGAGGAGCCCTCCAGAGTCAGACCAGGGTGCCAGAATTATACTGAGGCTTCTCCCCACCCTCCGCCACTGCCATACTTACTGGCCACAGACCACCTTGTGAAGGGGTTCCCCTCCATAATTGTGGCCGGGCAGCTGTGCACAGTTTAATTTCAAATAGTTTAAATGTGCTGAGAAGATGGCTCAAAATGGGGTGCCCTCAGTCAATTAAGTGAAAAATCTAATATCAGAGGGGCCAAGCAGGCAGGCCCCCACAGGATGGTCCATTAGGACTGCGAGGCTGGCCATCCTGGTCTGCAGTCCGCTTTTTAGGGGATGAAGTCTCCATCTCCAATGGCCCCTGGATAGCTTCAGGAGGCCACCTGCATGGAACTGGACCAGGAACATCACCCTTCATTAGTGCCTTTAATTATTTAAATTGGCTGCTGGCCTTCTTTCAGCGGGCAACCACACCACATCCTGTCCTGATGCAGCAGCCCATTATTTTCCAGGTCCCTCCTACCATATTCCAGCCTGCCACTCCATGGGTGTTGGGCCACTTACCTGAGGTTGGGTGGGCTGAAACCCAGGAGGATATGGCCCCTGAACTTGAGGGAACCAATCGAGCAAGAGAAGGTGTGGAACAATAGGAAAACTGGAAGTTGGAACAGGATGAATGGGACAGAGTTTATGAACAAGTTGGGCTTCATATAGATTGGAGCTTGGGAGGAAATGGTTATCAGGTAAATCAGAGGGTAATGAAATTGTGGATAAGGGTTTCAGTAGTGATGGGGAGGACAGCTAAGAGCAGATGTGGAAGTGAGGAGTTTGATGATAGCATGTGTGGTTTGAAGTTCAGCTGAGTGTCAATCAGTTACTGTAGCAACACACAGTCTTTCAGCCATGCTCAGAATAGGATTTCACTCTCAAAACAAAATAGTTGATCTTTACTATGAAATTTTAACTTACATTGACCATGTTTGGGTAAGCTCACACCTTGGAACAAAGAAAACCAACATTACATCAAAATCTCTGCGAGTAGCTCCTTAACTTTCCCCTCATATATAATTTGCATTCTTCGTAATTAATGCTTTATAAACACAGACTGCTTATTAAAGCTGGTAGATTGGTCCCATTTGGACAGGGCCATCTGACCTTCTATAGCCACCTGAGAGGGTAAATGAGAATGTATTCTTCAAAGGAAGATGTCCCATGCCAATAAAAGAAACACATTTACTCAAACTTACTTCAGCAAAAGCAAAACATTTCTATATACAGAAATGAAAGGATCTGTAGGCTGTAAAATTACAGGTCAACCACAGAGCAATCATTATCTTGTGCAGCAGTAATCACAATCACTTGCTGTCTTAACTGAGGTTTTTCAGTATGGCCATTAGCCTGTTTTATGAGGTTGAACAATCAATCCGAATGTTGTGGGTTCAAGTCTTCCCCTGGCAAGTCGTGAAATTGAATTCAATGAATCTGATATTTTCTGATGCTAGCTCAGAAATTGACACTGAAGACAGCTCCATATGTTATCAAAAGCCAAGGGAAGGGATTTTGTTGCCTTGACGTGGTCTGGCCCACATATGACTCCAATCGCACACTGTGACCGCCCCCATTGACAATAAATACTGGCTAGCCAAGTGTTGATCATATCCAAGAGAAAACAATTTGCATAGGCTTTCACAAGAAATAGCAAAAGGTGGTATATCATGTAAGATTCATAAATCAACTGTTTGTTGTTTATGTGACGCAGTTTGAGCAAATGCTGTTCCCATTGAGCACAAGGCTACAAAAAGTACCAACCTTATTTCCAAATGCTAGGAGAATTTACCTTGATACAATGGGTCGGACTTTGCTGAAACAATAGCAGTGTCTGAAAGACAATTTAATGAGAAAACACAGTCAGCAGCATGGAGTGAGGCAGAGACACTCCGTGAATTGAGAATCACTGTAAGCTGCTGGAAGATTTGAGCTGCACTGCCTCAAGGTGCTTCACGGGAGGGTAATCAAGACAAAATTATAACACGAGCTATGTTATGCCATACTGAGGCAGGTAACTAAAAGCTTGATCAAAGGCCCAGGCTTTAAGGAGTGTCTTCAAGGGCGGAGAGGTAGAGAGGTTTAAGGAGGGGTTTCCAGAGCTTAGGGCCCAGAGAACTGAAGGCTCGGACACTAATGGTAGAGCGATTAAAATCAGGGATGTGCAAGAGACCAGAAATGGAGAAGCAGAGGGATCTCAGGGAGCTGTGAGGCTGGAGGAGATTACAGGCATAGGATGGGGCAAGAGTTTGGAGGGATCGGAAAATGGGGATGAGAGTTTTAAAATCGAGTCCTTGATGCACTGAGAGCCAGTATACGCAGCACAGGTTGTTGAGTGAACCAAGGCCTTGGCTTGAATTAGAGCATGAGCAGCATAAATACAGGAATGGGTTGTATTTGATGTCTCCTATGATATGATCATGGGATGTGCGTGAAGATGTGACAAACCGTGGACATTACACATAAAACACACTCCACATAATAATAATCAAGCATAATCTTTAGGGTACTGAAAGGACTTTGCTTCAGCTTTAAAAATGCTTGCATCTTTTCTGTCCTGTAAAGTCTGCAATTATGAAGCGCATTTCATTAAATAAATAGTCAGCAGGCCCAGATTGTCTGTGCTAATTAGCTCAATTGCTATTATGCAAATCAAATCCAGGTGGGATAGAAAAAGTTGTCACTTTGAGATAGGCAAAAACGAATGAAAGCCATGACAATGTGCAGAAATGGATTACCCTAAACACTGCGTTTGACGTTTAATTGGATGCCAAACCTGAAAGAGTCACCAGCCACTTAACCCCAAGAGTTTTTAAGTGGAGATGATTTTTCCTGGGCGCCAGGTTCAATTGACTGTTCCTGCAGAAAATTAAATATTACTTTGTCCCAGATGTGAAAAAAATGGAGGGGACTTGCCTATGAAAGGATAGAGCAGTATCAGACAACAAATGCAAAGGAACACCAGGTCAGAGAATTGATGAACTACGCACAGAGGTAGGAATATTAATTTTGAATACTGAACATGAAATAGTTCAATCCTTTCTCCAGGAATTCAAGTATGGTTCAGAAGTTACAAATGAGTTTCACATCTACTGTACGAATGCAACGAAAAATATGTTACTATCATACAGCACAGAGGACTGTCATTCGGCCCATCGTGCCTGTGCTGGCTCTTTGAAAGAGCTATCCAATTATTACTACTGCCTGGCTCTTTCCCCATAGTCCTGCAATCAAGTATTTATCCAATTCCCCTTTCAAAGTTACTATTAAATCTGCTTCTACGGCTCTTTCAGGCAGTGCATAAGAAATTCTTATCTTCCCTCTGGTTCCATTGCCGTGGCTGCAATATTCTATAGAGCCCATTTTTATTCAATAGGAACATTGATCACACACCTTCAGAAGTCCATGCAAGGTGCACACAAATTGTGTGGATCCTGCTGTTAGGCATGATGCAGTATCTTTCCCTGGAGCACAAAGCAGGACAGCTTTTCTCAAACTCAATTCATGCAACACAAGTTCTGATGCAGTCCTCACTCCACCATTTGCTCCCAGATGCTATTTGGTGCCCCTGTTGGTTTATCTTCATTTTCCGCATTCCTGTTCCTATATTTCAGGCATGGCTCAGTTGATAGCGCACTGTCCTCTGAGTTAGAGAGTTGGGGACAATGTTCCCTGTAAGCTGCACGTGGTTGAGTAGCAACCAAGAAGGAGCCGCCCAGGCTGTTCAAAGCTGTTCTCTTTAAGACGCTGCATAAAGAAAATTAAAGGTGCCACGCATTGAAATGAACAAGCCACATGCGCCGGAAAAAATTAGGGGGAACATTTTTTATGCGTTCAAATAGACTGCAGAGAATTCAGTACAGCAATCTAGGCTGACATTCCAGTAAGGCACTGAAGGGCTGCTGTATGACCTGAAGTGCCATCTTTCAGATTTAAACTGAGGACATATTTGCCCTCTCGGGTGGACGTAAAAGATTGTCCGGCCACTATGTTGAAGAAGAGCAGGGGAGTTCTCTCTAGTGTCCTGGGTCAACATCCACTAGTATCACTAAAACAAATTATCTGGTCGTTATCACATCGCTGTTTGTGGGAGCTTGCTGCACACGAAATGGCTGCCACATTTCTTACATTACAACAGTGATTACACTTCAGAAGTACATCATTGACTGTAAAACTGCTTCTCAATATCCTAAGGTCATGAAGGGTACTGTAGAAATGCAAGCCTTTCTTCCTTTCCAGGCTGAGTTTTAAATTGAAGTGCAAATACAAAAGTAAAATACTATTGATGCTGGAAATCTGAAATAAAAACAGAAAATGTTGGAAATACTCAGCAGATCTGGCAGCATCCGTGGAGAAAACACTGAGTATATCCAGCATTTTCTGGCTCTATTTTGAACATAGGAATCTGATTTAGATGACAATATAATGCATGATGTCAGCCAAGTGCTGCTCACTTATGTGTGATTTATCTCAACATAGACTGTTTTCTAGGGTAAAACAACTCAGCGCAACATCACAAACTAAACCAATTGCTGGGCATTCAAATATCATCACGTTATTGGCTGTAAAGTGGTTTGGGGCATTCTGAGGTTATAAAGGCACTTTATAAATGCAAGTCTTTAGTTTTGTCTCCACGTTTTCATATAGCTTTTGCAGGCGCTTCAATCACCTTTGAAGCTTTTGGAAAGGTTTCTCTTTGGATGAGTGGCTCCATCCCTTCTGATGTGTAGCTGCAGCCCTTCAAAGGCTCCAAGCTCCAGTGATTTCTCTCCCTTTACATGCTACACCTAAGCCCAGATACAGTGCCGTGGGTGGTACAGTTAAGGTTGCTAACTCTGTTTGGACATCTATCTCTGGAGCTATCGTCACCTGCAGCCAACTATCCTGCCCCCACACTCCCACCGTTGGTCAGCCAGCCTGTCCATCCTCGCAATGCCCCACCTCCCCCCAGGCCAAGTGGAAAACTACTCATTATCCGATTGAATGTTTCTGAGCGTCAGTCAAGTAGTCTTCTTTTTTCTCTGTGGTATCGTGGAGTACCATGTACCTTTAAGAGAATGCAAGTGGACTAACCATGTGGCAGTACAGACCAATCACTGTACAGTGCGGGCTATTGGTTAACTGTAAATCTAGAGCTGGAGATGGTTGTGTGAGCACACAAGGATTTAGTGCTCTGCCTTCTGTTGCAATAAACAATTAGTTTGTTCTTATGTCAGTCTCTCTCCATTAATGATAGCGAGCATCATATGAAGGCGTGCAATTCGAGTTTACTCAACTAATGAATTCATAGACTCACGACATAAAACTGGCAAAAATAGCAAAAAATAGCACCCTGATTCAGAATCCACAAGACGAGTGAGCAAAACGTTAGAAAGAGAATCTGCGCATTTATTTTAAAATAGACAGCAATCAGAGCAGGAAGCAGAAAAAACCCCCCCGCAGAATCTCGATCATGGGGATCCCGCCAAAACTCAAATAGAGTGCAAAGTCCAGCACAGAAAAGCCGACAGCTGCAGAGACAGAATTAAGATAAACGGTGACTGTTCTTAAAGCGGCAATACATTTAAAGGACTACAAGCAAGAACACTGGCTATGGACAGAAAACTATGAGACCCCAGAGAGAGGGCAACTCTGTGAAAGGCAGAATCAATCAACGGCAGTCAAGAAAGCCGCGGTAAGCCAAACACCTGAATTCATCATTAACTGGGAAGCCCATCGGAAGCGCAGTCCCCTTGCAGCCGTTCACGATGCTGCAGCCTTTTTTTTTTTTACCGCTAATGACATCGCAGGGGAGGAAAAGAAGAGGATGATTCTTTTGTCCAGATGCAGGAGCAAAACGTACGGGCTGATCCACAGCCTCATGTCACCTAACACCCCTGACTCGAAGACTTTCAACAAGTTAATAAAAATTGTACAAAACCACCTGAGACCAAAGCCCTCAGTTACCATGCAGCACTTCAAGTTCAACTCAAGAAATAGGCTTCCAGGGGAGAGAACAGCTGACTATGTGGCTGTTTTAAAGGTATTAACTGAACATTGCGAATTCGGAATGCCCATTAGTGATGTTGAGAGACTGACTGATATGCGGGATTGGAGATGATTCTATTCAAAGGCGTTTGCTAGCCGAAGCTAATCTAGACTTCAATAAGGTATTAGAATTAGCCACAGCCATGGAAAGCGCTGTTAGAAATTCAGAAGCTAAAAGAGATACACAAAATGGCACCGTCCATCTGGTAGGGTGGAACTGACAGGCAACAAAAGGTGCGAAAACATCAGAACCCACAGAAAGGTGGGAAATGCCCCCTATGTCCACATCAGTAAAAAAAACAGCAGTACTACAGCAAAAAGTCACAAACTGAATGAGAGAAATGCATACAGGCATCCAGTGGGCCATCGACAATTCAAACAAGTCCAATGCTTTTTCTGCCACCACTATGGTCACATAAGGTGTCACTGCAGAGATAGGCTGAGACATCATTTTAAAGACAAAGGGAAAAATTGTGAAATATGTCTTACGGAAGAACCAGAAGAAATAGAATCAGACATCCACTCATTATATAACCTGAAAGTGGGTAGAACCAAGCCAATCTAAGTAGTCATTATAGTTAATGGACAACCCGTTAAGATGGAAATTGATACTGGAGTATCGATGTCTGCCATTGGAGAACATACATTCAGATACTTGAATAAAGGAACCTATCTTTTAAGATTAGAAGTTTCAGGCACTAAACAGAGAACATACATGGGTGAAGAAATAAGACTGAAAGAGTTATGTCAAGTCTTGGTGAGGTATGGAGATCAATCTGAAAGGTTGCCCTTGATAGTGGTAGCTGGAGAGGGCCCCAGCTTAAAAGGCCGCAACTGGCTCGAAAAGATTAAATTGAAATGGGCCAAACTTTTTCAAGTTACAACAAAAGGCTTACAGGAATTGTTGCAAAAGCATGTTCCCATTTTCATTGATGAGTTAGGAAGGATTTGAGGCTACAGGCTAAATTCTATGTAGACCCAAACACAACCTTCAAATTTTTAAGAACCAGACTAGTCCCTTATGCTCTATAGGCCAAAGTTGAAATCAAACTGGACAGATTGGAAAAATTGGGCATCTTACAACCCGTGCAATTTTCTGAGTGGGTGGCACCTATCGTACTTGTACTGAAGCTGGACCAAAGTGTGCATTTATGTGATGACTATAAGCTAACTGTCATTAAAGTGGCCAAACCCAATACCAAAGATTGAGGAATGGTATTCGAAGTTGGCAGGGGGTACCACATATTTGAAATTAGACATGAGCCATGCCTAGCAGCAGGTAGAATTGGAAAAGGACTCTAGGAAATTCGCCACCATTAATAAGCACTGAGGATTGTATCAATACATACGTCTACCCTTAGGGGTCTCCTCAGTGTGTGCCATCTTCCAAGGATTTCCCCATGTTATTGTTTACTTGGTTGATGTATTGTTCACGAGACTGACTGACGAAGAACACTTAACAAATCTAGAAGAGGTGCTCAAACGCTTCGCACAAACGGGGGTATGTTTCAAACACGAGAAGTGGCTGTTCCAAGCTAAGAAGGTAGTTTACTTGGGCCACAAGGTTGATGCACAGGGCCTGCATCCTGTAGAAGAAAAAGTCCAGGCCATTCGTGAGGCAAGAGAAATGCCACAGAGTTTAAGGCCTTCTTGGGCACGGTGAACTACTACGGCCGATTCCTCCCAAATCTCTCGACTGTGTTGGCCTTTGTACGGCCTGCTTAAGAACCAGAAATGGAGCTGGTAAGCTCTGCACCAGGATGCCTTCCTGAAAGTGAAACGGTTGTTAAGATTGTTAAGATCCTTGGCCTTTGACCCCAAGAAGGAATTAACTTTAACATGTGAAGTGTCCCCCCACCCCCGATGGAATAGGGGTTGTCCTTTCTCATCGGATGGCTCTGGTTATACACCTCCCACATTCAGTGTCGCACTGAAAGCCCTCTTGAAAAAGAGGGCTTATCTACTGAATTCAGCCTCCGGAAGTTTCATCAATATCTCCACGGTAACCACTTCCATATCATAACCAACCACAAGCCCCTACTGGGAATATTTGGAGAAGATGAAGTGATACTACCTATCGCATTGTCTCGCATCCAGAGATGGGCATTAACATTAGCTACCAACGAATACACGTTTCACTGTTCGGGTAGTCAAATCACACATGCCGACGCACTTCCCCTGCCAGTTAATAACAGGGAGGCTCTGATTCCCCAGGAACTGGTCTTAGTGCTAAATTTTCTGGATTCCTCCCCTATTCAGACCAGGCAAATCTGCGAGTGGATAACCCGGGACCCACTAACGTCTAACATCTGGGAGCAGGTCTTGAATGATTGATCAGGTAGATCCGAGGAGATGAAGTCCTGTTCTGATCACAAATATGAACTCTCCTGCCAGGACAGCATATTATTCTGGGGAGCAAGGGTCATCATGCCCCCAAAGGCCATTATTAGCCGAGCTACATAGCGCTCACCCGGGCATTAGCAGAATGAAGATGCTCATATGCAGCTATTTGTGGTGGCCAGGCATGGAATTGGATATCGAAACCCTAGTCAAATGCTCTCCTCAATGCCAGCAGGTGCAAAAGCCAGCCCCCCTTAGCGCTCCATTGCACCCATGGGAATGCCGGGGTGACCATGGGTGCACCTCCACATCAATTTACATGGGACCCTTCTTGGGCACAATGTTCCTTTTACTGATTGACTCCCAATCCAAATGAATGGACGTACATGGAGTCCGGTCGCCCACGTCGGCTGCCATCATAGACCGTGTGCAGTGGAATTATGCAGTGCATAAGTTGTTGGAGATCTTGGTGTCCGACGTTGGGACCACTTTTACCAGCGGGGAGTTCCATAGGTTCACGAACCTTAACAGCATTACCCATTGAAAACCTCACCCTACCGCCTAGCATCGAATGGCATGGCTGGGCGGGCAGTCCGAACCTTTAAATCCGGGATGAAAAAGATGGAAGGGGATCCCACCGTCATGAAATTATCCCGGTTCTTGTTCGCATACCGGACCACGCCACACACAATGACTGGCATTGCCCCTGCAGAATTACTAACGAAGAGACGTCTCCACACCTACCTGACCCTTATCTGGCCGAATTTAGAGGGGAGGGTGGAGGAAAGCCAAGAGGTGCAGAAGACCAGGCACAATGGTTATGGTCGCGAAAGAATTCTCATGGTAGGAGATGCGGTCCTCGCAATGAACTTTGGAGATGGGCCCAATTGGCTGTTAGGCGAGGTGAGTGCAGTAACTGGACCCCTCTCCTATAATGTATCGGTAAATGGCCGGATAATTAGACAACACGTGGATCATCTCTGCAAAAGAATGTCAATTCCACAAGAAGAAACGCAGTCTTCATCGACACTGGAGTTTGTGCTGCATATAGAGGACTGGTACATGATTTGGAAGCACCGGTGGGGCCTGTGGGATCCAAGGGGGTCAGGGGTACAAAGCTGCCAATTTCCACTGAGGAACTTAGCGGACAACTGTCCCCGAAAAGGAGGTCTCAGCAAAACCAGCCAAGGTCATTGAACTGTGATGCTTAACCGGTCCGAGAAAGCCTCTTGAGAGCATTGATTTGTAAATAGTCATTACTGTAAATAATTCACATTTTATTAAGTTTGTCAACTGTATTTTTTAAGTAAAAGGGGAAGGATGTGGTAAAGTGGAATACCATGTACCTTTAAGAGAATGCAAGTAGACTAACCATGGGACAGTACTGACCAATCACTGGTTAACTAAGTCTAGAACTGGAGGTGGTTTTGGGAGCACACAAGGATTTAGCGCTCTGCCTTCTGTTGCAATAAACAATCACAGTTTGTTCTTATGTTAGTCTCTCTCCATTATTGACAATGAGCATCAACTAGCAAGTGTATATAAAGGCATGCAATTTGAGTTTACTCGACTAGTGAACTCAGATTCAAGACATAAATCCCCCCATCCTCAATACTTTTAGAATTGATTAAACAAAAATGATCAAAAATAAATTTTATTTTAAAACCTCAATTCCTCATTGCCGTTAAGATTTTTCTCCTGGGTGTTTGATCACAGCAGTGTCCTGGGTAATTAGTTCTGCAGGTTGGCAACCATTAGAACAATCCTGGTGCCATTCACACCGAGATCCTGAGATTGGTCTTTGAATGGGCCTGATATGGACTTTCTCCAGTATGTTAAAATTACATGTTATAAGGGAAAGCTTGGTTGTGTGTGCCAGCTTTTTTAAAAAATTAACAGCCTAGAATGCTTTGAAGAGATCATCACCCCAGCATCCTTGATGTTATCAGTTCCTATTTAAAGGCAACGGGTAGGTGTGGGGTTGCTAACCTTCCAGGATTGCCCTGGAGTCTTTGAGAATTGAAGATTAATCCCAAGGATCCTGCTGCAAGCGAAATCCCAGGAGAAACAAAAATCACAGAGGTGTGAAATAAATTGCATTTTTTTCTCACATTCTTTGAACACTTCTGTTTAACAGTTCTAAAAATATTGGAGGTAGAAGAAAATGATTTGTTTAACAGACAGACAGAAATATTTCAATAAGGAAACGAGGAGCCTATTCATTTTCCTACTGGCTGTGAGAAGATGGGGGCAACATGAGGATGGAAGTTTTGGGCAACCAATGGAGGGAGTGTATGGGTGGAGCAGTTGGACGTCATATTATGAAACCTCTAAGAAGGGTAGAAGCTAAGAGGCTGTTTACCTTGGCTGTAGAGTCTACTAAGCATAGTGGGGATGCAACAAGGGCTCGCTAGGTTGATTCCTGGGATGAGAGGCTTTGAGGAGTGATTGAATAAAATATGTCCATACTCTCTCAGGTTAATAAAATTGAGAGGTGATCTCACTGAAACGTAAAATTGTTAGAGGGCTTGACAGGGTAGATGCTGAGAAGCGTGGAGAGGCTAGAACTAGGGGGCACAGTCTCAGGATAAGAGATCGGCCATTTAGGAGTGACATAAGGAAAATTTCTTTATGCATGCTCTACCTTAGAGAGCAGTGGTTGCTCAGTCGTTGAGGATATTGAATGACTGAGATCAGTAGATTTTTGGACACTATGGAATCAAGTGATATGAAGCTAGAGCAGGAAGGTGGAGTTGTAGCAGATCAGCCATGATCATACTGAATGGTGAAGCAGACTTACGGGGCCAAATGGCCTACTCCTGCACCTACTTATGTTCCTGTGTACATAATCAACCCTATTTGAATCTTCACCAGGTTATTTAGGCCTCAGAATGAAATGAAGTTTGTTGAATTTTATTAAAACAGATTTTATTTGGATATATCCATGATGGAGTAATAGCAAAATTTTACTTCAATAATTATTCTGTTGATATGCCAGAAAGCTTGAGGATAAATATAGGGAGAACAGAGGTTGTCATGGTTACAGCAAGTTCTTGTTACCAGGGAGAGCAAACAAAGAACCATTTTCTGAACAGAAAATGTTGGAAATATTCAGATCAGGCAGCCAACATGGAGGAAGAAACAGTTAATATGTCAAGTTGAAAACCTTTTGTCAGAACTAGAAACAATTGAAGAAACAACTGTTAAGCAAGTACAGAGACAGGATAAGGAAAAAATGGAGGAAAGAACAAAAGGGGTAGGGTGGAAGGCAGGAGAGATTAAAGGACAAAAAGATGATGGTAGAAGGCAAAAGAGGATGTGAATTGAATAAGGAGAGAAATAAAAGATGGGTCTAGAGGAAATGTAAATGGCAACAGCAGAATCATCACTGTTGAGCTTCATTGTAACAGTCTAGGAGCCGAGGACAGAGAGGTCAGAGTGGGTACGGGATGGAGAATTTAAAAAACATGCCTTGGAAGTTCCAGGGGTCAACTGGAGATTAATTATTGTGAAGAAATTTCTCCACATGGGAGATGTGAAACATAAGCCAAAGATTATTTCAACCAACTTACCAGGTCATCAAACGCTCATTGCGTAATGTGGTAGTTTAAGGATTATTAAGGTATAATTGGTGTTTTCAATGTGTGACATAATGAGAGTGACAGGCACTCTCAAAATACTATTTTAATAGAGAGTAAGTCTCAGAGAAAAAAACCTGAACATAAAACACAGCAATACTACTTCCCAATCTTTTCAAGCGCACTCAGAGAAATTAGCATTCAAAGATACCATATGGAACCGTTCTCAGCATCTAGCAATAAATTTAAAATTAGCTTCTTTTGGTTTAAAACACGTGATCATACGAATTAGGAGCAGGAGTAGGCCACTCAGCCCTTCAAGCCTGCTCCGCCATTCAATAAGATCATGGCTGATCTGATTGTAACCTCCACTCCACATTAAATGCCTGCTCCTGATAACCTTTCACCCCCTTGTTAATCAAGAATCTATCTAGCTCTGCCTTACAAGTATCCAAAGACTCTGTTTCCACTGCCTTTTGAGGAAGAGAGGTCCAATGACTCACAACCCTCTGAGAGAAAAAAGCTCTTGGAGGTACTAAGTTCACCTGGTCATCCCAAAGGAAAGGGGTTGTGGCTGGTAGGGCGCAGAGGGGAGCCGGAAGGTGATGCCGGGGGTCAACTATGATGGGGGAAAGGAAATGGGTGACTCAGGGAAGGGAAAAGACAGGGGAAGCACACGTAAAACCAAATCCAGCCCATGCTGTCCAAATCAAAATTGAAACGTGAGTTGTGGTGGGTGAGATCAGGTGCTGCATGGGAGTGTGATCATTGAGCGGGCAGACATGCAGGTCAGCTTAGATGGGCAACTGAAAGTGAACCCCAGCAGGCAGCATTCAAAACACTCAGGACATTGAGGTGAGTGTGATAAGGGAAGGATCTGAGTGCATGGGAGAGTGCTTGCATGAGAATCCAAAAGGCCCTGCCACACACACACTTCTCCCTCCAGAATCACTTGTTGGCCGGCTGCTCCCTCTGCGGTGACAGAGGACGAGGTTGAGGGGCTCACAGGCAAAGGGAACTCGGAGGGAGAGGACAGCCTCTGAGATTCCTGAGTGGATAACCCAGGGGGGTCCAGCTGTTGCCCCTCCTCCCTTTGGGTGTTCACAGACCCCGGTCTGACTCCTTGAGGGGAAGGAACACCTGGAGGGATGCCGAGGTGCCCGGTTTCTGTTTCGCGTTGCCACTGCAGGAACTCACCCATGGCTCCCACGATGGGGTGCAGGCCTGCATCTGCATATATCCCTATGTTCTGCTGAAGCAGGGTCTACATGGCGTCCGCCATCCTCCTCATGGAGACCTCCATACGCACACATTTGGGCACCACTTCATCAGAGAGCAGGCAGATGCACTCCTCCAACTCGTGTGCCACTCTGCTGAGGGCTTCCAGCTGTGTGTGATGTCCCTATGCCTT
This sequence comes from Carcharodon carcharias, assembly GCF_017639515.1. Lineage (NCBI taxonomy): Eukaryota > Metazoa > Chordata > Chondrichthyes > Lamniformes > Lamnidae > Carcharodon > Carcharodon carcharias. The sequence continues at coordinate 32,364,946 of NC_054476.1, read as the reverse complement.
CTGCTGACTCTCCAGGGTGAATTGGAAGGCCAAATCCAGAGGCTCGTCATCTGACTCAGACCTCACAGATACCTCTTCCCCAGCAGTCTTCCAAGCACCAGGGAGCTCACATGAACCTGCCTCCTGCTACTTCTGGCATGTATCCATGCAGCGACGACCAGACTGTGAACCCGAGCCTGCTCTAGATCTAGGTCCCATCGAGGTGTGTGTATCTGCGCTCATGGAGGGTGTGGGTAAACGTTGTGACGGGTCTTCCAGGCTGCTTATTTCTATCTTTTCAACGGGGAAGGGGTCCTCTTGCCTGGAGGAGTAGATATGGATGGAGCTGAGGGACTGGCTGGCTGAGAGTGTTGGTCGCTTGACAGTGCTCCCTGTGAACCAAAGTAGAGATAAATAGTGCATGGCAGCAGAGTCAAAAGCAGGAGAGAAAGCGCTCACATTTACGTTGAGAGGGATGATGTGGTGCAAGAGGATGGTCCATGAGGGTGTTCATCACTGACCTCACCATAGGCACGGTCCATATCCTCACCAATCAGAGCGATGGCACACTCCTCAAGGTGAGTGAAGGGCCTAATGTGGGCCACTCCACCCCAAGTCTGGGGCCTCTTACTGCTGATGTGAGCGGGCTTCTCCTGCATGAAAACAGATGGAGAGAGTGTAAGCAGCGCACATGGTACTATGTGGAATGTTTGTGTGGTGAGTGGACCTATGGACAGGATGAGGATGCGAGCTCGAAATGATATGAGCCTGATGGAGATGTGAGGGTGTGTGTGAAGAGTTAGTGGTGTTGTCCCTTAAGGTGTCAGATCCCTGTGGATGTGTGATGGGTTTGTGAGTGTATGAGTTGAGTGTGATGAGAAGAGTGAATTACCCAGGCAGAACGGATGAGGCCATTCATCCTTTATTGGCACTGGATGGCTGTCCTCTTTGGCAGGGCATTGACGCTGACCACCACTGCCACCGCCTCCCAAGCCGGATTAGCGAGGTTGCTGCCCATCCTGCGGATGGAGCGAGGGTAGCGGATATCATGGCGAACCTCCACTGCGTCCATTAGATGCTGGAAGGACGCGTCTTTGAACCTGGAGAGCTGCAGTCCTTCTGCTTTTAGGGGCCATCCTGTCTTCTTTGCAACTGTCGTGGACTGGAAGCACTGAGAGGTGTGTGCAACTGGACTTTAAATGTGGCACCCGGCGTGATAAAGCTGTGAGGTGATGGCGTAGTGTGCAAATGACAGCCTGCCTGCCATGGAAACAGCGTGTTTCCTGGGAATTCATAAACAATTGGCGGGTTTAGGACAATACAATGTGAAAAGCTGCCTTTTCAGCTGGTGGGTAAAACGTAATTTTACCCGCCCCCTACCACACTTAGTGCAAATCTGGGACAATTCCGCCCCCTGTCTCTGACTGAGAAGGTCATGGGTTCAAGTTCTACTTTAAAGATTCGACCACAAAATCTATACCTTCTGTCTGAGGTGCTGTCTATTGGATGAGAGCTTTAAGCAAGGCCCTGTATAACTTCTCGCGTGCACACAAAAGATCTCACGAACATGTTTGTCAAGAATGGGGTTAAAAGTTAACAGGGAGAGCACAGATTGAGTTTTTTTATTCCTTCATGGGATGTGGGTGTCACTGGCAAGGCCAGCATTTATAGCCCACCCCTAATCCCCTTGACAAGTTGGTGGTGAGCTGCCTTCTCGAACCATTGCTGTCACTATGGTGTAGACATAGCTACAGTGCTGTTAGAAAACGAGTTCCAGGTTTTTGACACCCAGCAACAGTGAAGCATTTATTCCCAAGTCAGGATGGTATGTGGTTTGCGGGGGGAGTTTGCAGGTGGTGGCATCCCCATGTGTCTGCTGCTTTTGTCCTTCTAGGTGATAAGAGTATGTGGGTTTAGGAAATGCTGTCAAAAATGGCCAATTAAAACAGAAATGATGCTAATTCCTTCTGTCTTCGAGCAGAGGTCAGTAATCAGGGTGTGTAAATGAGGCTCAGGTATTAAAATCTCCAAGGTGTTATGTTCTGGGATGGTGGCAGGTTTGTAACCCTTTGTCCTTTGCCTTCCCTTCATCCCCGCAACTCACAACCCAAGTTAAAATCAGGGCTAGCTTTCCTCTCAAACTGACACTAGGAATGGGCTGCCTATTCTTAAGGTAAAGGGAACAGGAGTGGACTATTCAAACCCTCGAGCCTGCTCTGCCTTCAATTAGATCAGGGATGATCTGTATCTTAACTGCACCTACTTGCCATAACCTTTAATACCCTTTCCCAACAAAAATCTATTGATCTTAGTTTTAAAATTTTCAGTTGACCACCCACCCCCCCCAGCCCCAGCCTCAAAAGCTTTGTAAAAGAGTTTCAGACTTCTACGTGCCTCTACACTTCCTGACATCAATCCTGAACAGCCTAGCTCTAATTTCAGGGTTGTTGGATATATTGCAAACCATTTAACCCATGTGCTAGCCTGGATATTTTAACTTGTATTGAAACTCGTTTGGATACCTTGGGTAGAAATCGGCACATGTTGCGGCCATTTCACACCTGAGGAAGTGAGACAATGCAGATCATTTTCTACACCAGGATTCTGTGACTGCCGATATTCTAGCACCAACAGGAGCTCTTGGGTTACTGCAGACATATTAGTGCCAATTGGAAATTCGGGGCTTGGTCCTTGTCAGTCCAAAATGGTGGCAAAATAACTGTTTGCTGAACAAACCGGGTACGTGTCCCGTTATGGGAGGATCATTATATCATGTTCAATTGGTAGGTCTGTCAGCTTTTTATTCAAGTGTGCAGATTTGTACTTGAAGGATCCTCTCAAGAGCAGTTACTCTCAATCATAATTGCAGGGGAATAGAGAAAGATTACTTTGAAGTGCTTCACTATTGTGTCCATTTTACATCAGCTCCTTATTGTGAATTCCATTCAACCCACTTGATTCTAAAATTTCACATTTCACAGAGTCCTATTTCTGGGAGTTAATGATATAACTGTGTAGAATTATATAGGGTTTACTGCACAGAAAGATCCATTGAACCAATAGGTCCATGTCTTTATGCTCCACACTAACCTTGTCACAGCCTACTTAAATTCACCCCATTGGCATCAAGATCTTGGGGTTACCATTGACCAGAAACTTAACTGGATATGTCATATAAACATTGCGGCTACAAGAACAAATCAGAGGCTGGGAATCCTGCAGCAAGTAATCATCTCCTGACTCCCCAATGCCTGTCCACCATCTACATGGCAGAAGTCAGGAATGTGATGAAATACACTCCACTTGCCTGGATTAGTGCGGCAACAACACTCAAGAAGCTCAACAGCATCGAGGACAAAGCAGCCCACTTGATTGACATCCACCCACCAGCTTAAACATTTGCACCCTCCACCCAAGACGCACAGTGGCAGCAGAGTGTACCATCTACAAGGTGCAGCTCATCAAGCCTCTTTCAACAGCAACTTCCAAAACCACGACCTCTACAAGTTCCCATCCAAGTCACACAACTTTCTGACTTGTTACTATCTTGCCATCCCTTCACTGTCGCTGGGCAAAATCCTGGAACTCCACCCTAACAGCACTGTGAGTGTTCCTATACCACTATGGACTGCAGCGGTTCAAGAAGGAAGCCCCCATCTTCTATAAAACAACTTGCACTTACATAGCGCCTTTCATCACCGTTGGATGACCCAAAACGCTTTACAGCAAACTAAGTACTTTTTTTGAACTGTAGTCTCTGTTGCAATGTAGGAAACACATCAATAAATTTGTGCACAGCAAGCTCCCACAAACAGCAATGTGATCATGTTGATTGAGAAATAAATATTGTCCAGGACACCGAGGAGAATGCCCCTGCTCTTCTTCGAAATAGTGCCATTTTTTATGGGCTTCAGTTTAAGATCTCATCTGAAAGACAGCACCTCTGACGGTGCAGCACTTCCCCAATAATGCACTGGAGTGTCAGCCTTGACTGTTATGCTCAAGTGCAGGATTTCGGGTCAGTGGGTGGCTGCGATTGGTTGTCCCGGGAGCAGCCAGCTAACAGACCACCGCCCGCGATCAGCCCCTGACTGCAATTTCACACTGACTGGCCAATGCAAGGCCAGCCAGCGTGAAAGGCGTGCTGAAAGGTTCAGTGCTGCTGGGGTGGGGGTAAGAGGAGGGCAAGCGCTAAAGTAAGAACGGGCATGGAGGAGCAAGAATAAAAGCTCACTGAAGGCAGAGAGATGCCTTAGGGAGCTGAAGACTTTAAATTTAATAAAAACAGATGTAAAATCTGGAAAAAAAATGCCCATGCATCAAAATGAGTCACCGTAACAAATGGATGCTGAAATTTGTGTCCAAACATTTTTACCTTTTTTTAAATTAATCTCGGAAACCTCCTGCTGCCCTTGGATGACGTTTCCTGAAAAACGCAAAGGCTGCCTATCCGATTCACCCACCCAGCGGAAAATCCAAGTTAATTGCGCTATTAATGGGATCTTAATTGTCGGCGAGCGCGCTGCTGACTCTCGCGCTCACCCGCCAACCGAAATATTGCATGAGTGCACGATGACATCAGGACACTCACCTGACATCATCCCCTGTGATTTTACGCATGTCAGGTGCACTCCAGCATGCGCAGCAAAATATGCTGCCTCTGGAGCGGGGTTTGAACCCACATGCTTATGAGTCAGAAACAAGCATGATACCCATCGAGCCATGTTACAACATACCCAACTTTAACTGAACTGAGTAATGTACTCTTGCTGTTATTCTTAATGGGATATCTTGTAAAGATGGAATCCAACACATATATTAAATATAAAACAGAATATTTAAAAGAATCATAACTACCTAGTTATATCTATTCTGCCTGCATTCTACATCAATATATTTTACATTTGTTTCCTTTGCTACTATTTGACTTGCAAATGCTGTTTATTATTGTATCACGCCTATTGGCCTTGGCAAGGGTAGAGCACAGATTCACCAGAATGACACTGGGATGCAGAGGGTTAAATCATGAGAACACGTTGCTCAGAATGGTCTTTTATTGCCTCGAGTACAGAAGATTGAGGGGTGATTTAAATGAAGTGTTTAATATCAAAAGCATCCAATTGTGTAGATATGGAGAAATGATTTCCTCTGGTGGAGGACTCAAGAACGACAGGATATGATCTTAATATTCGAGCCAGAATGCTCAGAGCAAAGTCAGGAAACACTTTCTTCAAGGTGATGGTGGAAATTTGGAGTTCTCTCCGCCAAAAAAACAATGGGTTAATTGGAGCTCTCAATGCTGAGATGGGTAGATTTTTGTTAAGCAAAGGGGATTAAGGGATATGAAGCAAAGGTGGGCAACGGAGTTGAGATACAGATCAGCCTTGATCTAATTGAATGGAACAGGCCAGAGGGACTGAATGGCCTCCTCCTGTCCCTAAATGCTCATAATTACATAATTCCCTCTTTCACTAATCCCTCTATTCTTAGCAAAACTGCATGCTTCTTTGTATTTTTAAAAATACATTGTGACATTGTTCTTGGATGACTTAAAGCTCTGTTCCTTGGGTCATTTTATTGCAGAAGTCTGGGCGAATTCTTACGCTTCTTTTGTTCTGGCGCAAAACCTGAGCTCCGTGAATGTTCATGAAGTGGTATTTTAATCCCTTGTGGACTAATTCATTGTTCATTGCCCCTTTTGGGGCCGAAGGTCAACAGGACTACAATGAGCGCCATGCAGCCACCAGGGAAGTTGTGGAGCAGACCATCAGCATTCTCAAGCAATGGTTCCGCTACCTGGACTGCTTAGTGAGGCCCCTCCAATACTCACAGGAGTGTGTCTCCAACCTCTTAGTAGTCTCCTGTGTCCACCACAACCTCACTCTTATGAGTGAGTGCAGCCACTGCTAGGAATCCAGAGACTACCTCAGGGAGGAGTTGGAGGCAGGGAGGATGCAGCCGGAATGCTCCACTCCAGAGAATGCCTAAACTGACTCTAATTCCCTTTGGAGTGCATCCCCTTCATTACCTCCAACCTGTCCCCTTCCCATCCATTACAGCATTCTCCTAGCCAAGGTCCTGCAATAAAAGCCACCGATAATAAGCTTTCTGCAACATCCTTATCCAACAACACATCCAAATATAAAAACAAAAATTAACTAATTACCCTGGCATATCCTCTTAGTGTCTGACTTGCTGGCATTTTTGCCTGTCCTAGTGCAGTGCTACACCCGTGGCTGCATCACAGCTGGTGGAAGGTTGCTAACTCTCACTGGGGGAATCTGTATTGCCGGAGGCCCTTGAGCAGCTCTGGGTCTTGAAGACCGGGCTTAGGACTGCATCACCTTGGCAAGGGTGGCAACAGTCTGAGCTGGCTGGCTGAGAGGCAACAGCAACTGTGTGGCAGAGATGGGAGCTTGAGTGCTGTTACTCTGAGAGAGGGCATAAAGCTCGTGCTCCACAGAACTACTGCCACTTCCACAGGGCGGTGCCTCAGCATGCCTACCTATCTGTTGGAGGATTGCGGGACTGCTGTGAGAGCCTGCCAGCCCCTTTTCCAAGGAAAACAACTCCAGTGTATTCAATTTTTGCTCATAGCTAAAATTCTCCATTCCTGGGAACATCCTCGTAAATCTCCTCTGTACCCTCTCTAACGTGATCACATTCTTCCCGTAATACAGTGAATATATTGGAAAACAATACTCTAGCTATGGTTTAATTAGAGTGTAATGCAGAATTATAAATATATATCACTGCTCCTTCACTGCCGATGGGTCAAAAAACTGGAAAGCCCTGCTTAACAGCACTGTGGGAGTTAACTCACAATACAAACTGCAACTTTCAAGAAGACAGCTCACCTCCTCAAGGGCAATTAGGGGCGAGCAATAAATGGCGGCCTTGCCAGCGACACTAATGCTTCATGGATAAATTTTTTAAAATACACAGGTGGTGAGGCCTGTTTTAGTCCACTTCTGGGAATCAACACTCCCACACCCCCCACCACCAACGCCCCCACTCCCCCCCACCACCTCCCCCCCACCCCCAAACCCCACCTCCCCACACGCCAGTAATTTTCACAGGAGGCTGACAAACCATCCCCATCCCCACTGATAAGGGGGAATATTATTTCTTAAATATAATAGGAGAGGGCAAAAAAAAAAAGCCTCCCTGAGCCACCAGCAACCTCTCGCATTCATGCAGATAGAATTGGACAGCAGCACATTGTCACAAGCTACCAGAGATGTATGAATTTAACGTCCTTAATTTGACATCTCACATACCATTAGCGTTAATTAGGAGTGACAGAGTAAGACATGCACTGATTTAATTTACAAAACCTCATATGCAATGTATTCAAAACAAAGAAGTTATGATTTATGAATTGAAAGCATGGTAAACAGAGGCTGGAGAAAAAAAATAAAAGAACTCCATTTCGATAACGTTTTTTGTGACCTCAGGACATCCCAAAGTGTCTTACAGTCAGTGAAGTACTTCTGAAGTGTAGTCACAGGAAACACAGCAGCCAATTTGTGCCCAGCAAGCTCCCACAAACAAAGGGATGCTGATTGAGGGATAAATACTAGCCAAGGATACTGAGAAGAATCCCTTTGCTCTTCTTCTGAATAGCACCATTGGATCTTTTGCATCCGCCGGAGAGGGCAGATTGGGGCCCCGGTGTAATGTTTCATTCAAAAGATAGAACCTCTGACAGTGTTGCACTCGCTCAGTGTGAGCAATGTAGGAGTGTCAATCTAGATTTTGTGGTCAGGCCTCTGGAATGGGAATTGAGCCACGGGCCTGAATTTTCCCATGTCGGGCGGGCTCGGAGGGAGCGGGCGGGGGTGGCCGCGGAGCCGATCGCCGCTCGCGATTGGCTCCATGCCGCCATTTTACGCAAGCGGGCCAGTCAAGGCCCACCCAACGTAAGATGCGAGTAGTAGTGCTCAGCACTACCTGTGCGGGCAGGGGGAGGAGGGAGAGTCGGGGCCAGCGCTCTTTCACGCATGTGCACAAAAGAATGCTTCAATCTCCCTGAGGCAGCTCCGCCCCGAATCGCTTTTGAAATAAATAAATAAATGGATTAAAAATTTAATTAAACATTTCCCCTCTTGTGATTGTGTTACATGAGATGGGACATGTTCTTATATTTCAGAAAACATTTTTATTTAATTAATAAAAGCTTTAGGAAACCCCATCCCGCTCGTGGATGAGGTTTCCTAAAAAATGTAAAGGCCGCTTGGCTTTTTCACCTGCCCACCAACCATTAAGTTGATCTTAATTACTTCCTTAATGTGCGAAGTTCATGCTCGTCCCACTCGCCCCCCCCTCCCCCCCGGCCGCACAGGCAGCAGTGAGCGCTACCGCTTGCGTTTCACGTCCATCCCCGCCAAGCCAGCCTGACATGAGTGACATTCTGCCCCACGTGTCGAACCACTTCAGAGCAACAATTAATATGGCAACAGATCCTTGAATCTCACAGCTAAAAGGCATGTCAGAGGAAGTCATGTATAGTGTCCTGGTTAGGCCATAACCTGACTACTATGTCCAGTTTCGGCCACTGGTGCACAAGGGAGAAAATCGAGCGCTGGAGGCAATGTGTGTAAGAGGGATGTGGTGTGTCTTCAAATCCTTCCATGGCTTTCTTCACTCCTCCAAAACTCTGTAATCCCTTCCAACCCTACAATCCCCAAGGCCACCACCAACACTGGCCTCTTGGTCATTCTGGATTTTAATTGCTCCACCACTGGCAGCAGAGCCTTCAGCTTCCTAGGTCCTTAGTCCAGAAATTCCCTTGCTAAACTTTCTGTCTCGCTACCTCTCTCTCCCCCTCTTTAAGATGCTCTTTAAAACCTACCTCCTTGACTATGCTTTTGATTAATGCAAGTTGTTGTTGTTGAGTCTGAACACTGATGTCAAGGGCCTGAGTAATGAGGACTCAATGGTGAAAGTTTGACTTTTCATCAACAATATCAACAACAACATATTTATATTGTGCTTTTAATGTAATTAAATGTCCTAAGGCACTTTACAAGAGCATTCTGAAACAAAATATGACGCCAAGCCCGATTGGTAGATATTATGTCAAATGATCAAGAGCTTGGTTTTAAAAAAAGGGTTTAGGGACGCCTTAAAAGAGGAAAGCGAGCTAGAGAAGCAGAGATGTTTAGGGAGCGTATTCCAGAGCTTAGTCCTAGACACCTGGAGGCGTGTCCGCCTATGGTGGAGCGAATAAAATTGGATATGCACAAAAGGCCAGAAAAAGAGGAGAGCAGATATTACAGAGGGTTATAAGGCTGGAGGAGATTATAGAAATAGGGAGGGGTGAGGTCATTGAAGCATTTGAAAACAAGCATGAAAATTTTAAAATCAAGTCACTGCTTGAGCAGAAGCCAGTGTAGATCAGCAAGCACAGGGGTGACAGGGGAACGGGGCTTGGCATCAGAGTTTTGGATGACCCCCAAGTTAACAGAGGATGCATAGTGGGAGATCAGCCAGGCATGTGTCGGAATAATCAGGTCTAGAGGTAACAAAGGCACAAAGAGAGTTTCAGCATCCGGCGAGCTGAGACAGGGCAGAAGTCAGGTGACATTACGGACATAGAAACAAATTATCTTAGTGATAGCATGAATATGAGGTTGGAACCTCATCTCAGGGTCAAGTGTGACACCAAGGTTGTGAATTGACTAGCTTAATCTCAGGCTGTTGCCAGGTAGGGGGATGGAGTCAGTAGCTAGGAGACGGAGTAGGGACTGCAAATGATGGCTTCAGTCTTCAGAATATTTAATTGGAGGGAATTTCTGCTCACCCTGTACTGGATGTCAGAAAAGCAGTCTGGTACATTAGCAACAGTGGAGGATTTAAGACAGGTGGTGATGCAGTAGAGCTGCATGACAACAACGTATGTCTGTAAACTAACACTGTGCTTTCGGATACTGGCATTGAGGATAAGCATACAGATGAAAAATAGAAGGGAGCCAAGGGTAGATCCTTGGGAGACACCAGATGTAACAGTGCAGGAGCAGGAAGAGAAGCCACTGCAAGTGACCTTATAAGAGTCAGAAAAAAAATAGTTAAGGGAATGGGTAAGATAAAAGTTAACATTACTTTCTGTTAAATTGTCTGGACAGGAGAAGTGACGAGTTCAAATGAATATGTAAATTTAGAACATCTTTGCAAAAAGGATAATCAGTATCTGGAATGGACTTCCAGTTAGTTTACTGGAGGCAAAAATTCCGAGGTTCATTTAATATATAATTGGATGTTTCAATAGGTAAATTTGAGGTGTTTCTTATTGGATGAAGCAAAGAGGCAATTAGCCTTCCTTTTAGTAATCACCGTGCGATCGTGCAATGGAGTAAAATGAATGCACTGTTATCAAACAATAGTAAATAGAATGTGCTACCCTCAAGATTTCTTTGTCAAGTGTTTAAGTTCTTAAGAGTATCTTTTTCCAGGAAAAGGCTATTTGGCCCAACTGGTCCATGCTCCACACAAGCCTACTCCCACTCTTCTACATCTCACCTTATCAGCAATACCTTCTGTTCCTTTCTCCCTCGTGTATTTATTCAGCTCCCCCCTAGTTTCCTCAGCCTCTTAAATTCCAGTTTGGAGCTTTTGGGAAGCATGCTGAAGCTGAAGCAGATGCAAAGAGCTTTAAAAGTGTAACATCAGGAAAACTCATGGGTAGACAAATTATGCAGTCTCAAGGGATTGTTTTGATCCAACCTGCGAGACATACGGCAAATATTTATGCATTTATATCGCAACTTTGGCGTATTAAAACATTCCAGGTGCTTCACGGGAACATTGTCAAAACAAAACTTGATGCCAAGCCACACAGGGGGATACAGGACAGCTGACCAAAAGCTTAGTCAAAGAAATGGGTTTTAAGAACCATCTTGAAGGTTAATGTGTTTTTTGGAGGGAATTCCAGGGTTTAGGGTCTTGGCAGCTGACGCTTGTTTGCCAATGGTGGCGTGATTAAAACTGAGGATGCATAAGAAGCCAAAATCGGAAGAGTGCAGAAATCTTGATGGCAGAGTTGGCGAGGGTTATAGAGATAGGAAGGGGCGAGGCCAGAGAAGAATTTGAAAGCTAGGTGAGAATTTTAAAAGTCAAGACTGCCGGACTGCAACATTACATAAGTCTATGAGCACAGGGGATGCTGCCACATTATAATGGGAATAAAAGATGGAGAATGAGAGTTCAGCTTTCTCCCAAAGAAGAAGGAAAAATCATAATTTCAGTTCAACAAGGGTGATTCATACAGCAACACAATATCTGACTTGGCAAAATGAATTGCCAAGTTTGTTATGAGCAGTAGAACGAATGCTATATTGTGTTATTAATGTAGATATTGCAACACTTCAATCATTCAGCTCTGCTCATCTAACATGTCCAGCAATGATTCATTCTCCACCTTGATCTGATGGAAGGCGGCGCACAGCATACAGGTCTGTAGATGCATACAAAACAGTCCCATTCTCATCTATATCTCATCCAGGCTTCATTACACAGATTGTCTTTATATCAAATTTCCATCCACCAATGTGCACCTAGACCTGAATTAAATAAAAATTATTAATGATGTGTCTTTAAATAATCAAAACATTTTGCCCTTCAGCACTGAATTGACAATGTGTCCATGGCCCATGTGAGAAGAGGTTTGTTCCAATCATAGTACAGTGTATTAGTTATAAAAAGGAAAAATGTTGTATTATTTCTATCTAACATTATTAAACTCAAATGGGGCATAATTTATTGTAGCAGGGCAATGATCAACACCTATTGTCTGTTAGGCCTGTCCTTACTCATTTAATCACAAAGATATTTTTGCACTGTAAGTTGCTGCAAGTGTAAGTTGAAAACAGCACAGCCAGGGGGCATCTGGAACAAGGGAACAAGGTAACCAACCGTGCATCTCCTTCACCAATCAGATGAAGGATTGAAAAATAAGCAGTGTAAGGACTGAGAAGGAAATGTAAATTAGAAAGGATGAATTCAGTGTTATATCAGGTACAGAAAGAGAAATAAAGAGAGGGAAAGAAAGAATGGGTTAAGAAAGACTGAAAAAAAGACAGAAAGAGGAAGTGAAAAAAAGACAAAAAGAAATTTTTTAAAATCCTTAAAATCAACAACCATTAAAACTTGAAGGAATGAGACTCTTCACTTGAGGTAGTTAACTTACGATATGAGAGAAGTTGAGTGGCAGTAGTTAACAGTTGTCATATTGTTAAAAGAGCACTTAGACTTAAAACTTAGATTTTTTTGGTGAATTTAATTCATTTCTACTGTGCAAATGCAGCAATTTTACACTGCTCAATGGATTTCAATGGTGAGCCAGACAATGGAATGCTATATTCCCAAAGTTGGTTCTTTATCACCACTAGGTCAAAATGCTGAAACTCCTCTAATAGCACTGTGGGAGCACCATCACCAAGGATTGCAGAGCTTCAAGGAAGTGGCTGATCACCATCTTCTCAAGGGCAATTGGGGATGAGCAATGAATGCTGGTTTCATCAACGATGTCCACATCCCATGAAGGAATAAAAATAGGAGCAGCGTAACTTGGAAAGCAACTTTTGGATTTCCATGTTTAACCATGTATCTGCCCCTCACTTGAAATTGCAGTAACATTTACGCACAAATAAATGCTAGGGCCATTAGCCTCACCATTATTTTGACAACAAAACTGTGGCCCATTATTAACTTTAACATCAGCATCAGTCAACATGTTATCAGTCCTGATCTAGGCACAGTGCTGAACAGTCACTTACTGCACCAGGCAACAGAATATTCTGGGTCATTGCTCTTTGGAAAATATATTGAGGAGTACAATTGCATTCCGGACATCAAAGTTTATGGTTAATTTATTATTGTAGAAGGACTGAAGAGGGAACTGGGGAGAAAGGACGGAAGTGGCCGAGGGAGGACAAGAGGGGAGAGGGAACTTGGGGATTGGAGAGAGGATAGGGAAGGGAACTTTGCTTTCAATGAATCTCCTTCTACACGTACCAAGGCCATGTTATGAGCACACTGCTTGAAATTATCTGTCCACAGTGTGTGTGTGATCTGTGACTATGTTTACTGGCTAGCCCTCAAATCTCTGAGCTTGGAACATTCTTCACGAAGCAAGTGTCAAGCTTGACTGTTTACGATTCAAACTGATGCTCTCCGAAGGGTGACAACAAAAGTTGTCAGGGCCAAAAAAAAAACCGGGCCCTGTCAGAAAGAAACATTGACTGAAGACACATACTCAACGTCGCTCTCTCACCACAGTGCGCTAACATGGAATGACATGAACCTTTCAACAATCGGTGCCAAGAGCTAACTTCAATACTGACAATGAAAGGCATAAAGCAGTGTCAGCAATCCACACTGTTGACCTCCTAAAAGAACATGTACCATCTGTCTCTGTTCACCGTGGTCTCCACTTTCCTCCTAAAGGAAAAGACTTGCACGAACATATGATTCAGCTGGTGCTGGAGAGCTATGTTCAAGTGGCTGTTGTGAATATTTTTACCATGGCGTGGAGCGTTGGGCAATTTCCTTTGCCCCAACCTTCAGATGTCAAGGCCCTAAACTTTTGAACTCTTATCCCTAAACCTTTCCATGGGCAGCACTTTTACACAGGGTTAGACGGCTCACACCACCACCCCCACCATCCCCACCCCCAGGAACAAAGTCAGCACGGAGCCGACTCGCTCCACACCAACCTGTCCCACAGCTTTAACATGCTGCGGGCGGGCTAAATAGCTTGACAGTGGGACTTCTGCCCCTCACTGGGGAGGAAGTCCACCAGTCACTCAGATTGGCCAGCAACTGTAGCAGACCCAGCAGCGCCAAGAGTGCATTAGTGGGCCCTGCCAAGAAGGCCCCTGGATCCCAGAGCAAGATAAGTCCAGGGTCTTGGGCAAGGAGGGTTTGAGAAGTTTAGGGAGGGGATGTGAGGGTAGAAGTGGTGTGTTTTACAGAGCAAGCGGCTAAGAAGAAAGGTGGGGTACAATCTTAGGGGGTCTGCCTCCCCAATGCACAAAGAGCACCCCCCAAAGATAGTAGCCCCCCTCTCCTTCCTGGCTTATTAAAATTTTTTTGAAAAAACAGCCTGCCCACTCTCCCCCGATTGCCCACAACAACCGTATTATGGCAAGAGCAGCATATTATTGGGATGCACCAAGCTCCCACAAGGAGCAACAAGCCAGACAATCTCTCAAGACTGAAGTTTCTTTTTACAAAATGGAAGGATTTGGCATGATCCAGACATGTGGATGCTGCCCTGGGATTTATTTTTAAAGGTCATAAGTTCACCTTGGAACTGTCAATAAGCAGGTCTCTTCCAAGAAATCACCTGACCTATATGGTACTTGAGAAGGAGTTGTTTGTTTGTTTTGAACTGCAAAGTGCTTTACTTCATGAAAAGCTGAGAGACATAAAAGGCAGTCACAGGGGAGAGAAGGAAAAAAAATGTACACGTGCTTGCTTTGAAGGCAGTCTTGCTGGAGAACAAGCTGAGGAAGGAAGGGTACCTTGACTGGTAGTTGTCTAAAATCATGTGTGGCTATCAGCCTGTAGCCAGAGAGCCCTCACCTGCATTTGGACCTACAAAGCTGAGACCAGTGGTGAGAACTTCCAGGCATCCACCGAGACCAGTGACCCGTCTGCACACGAGAGAACTCCAGGTTGACAGCATCCTTTATCCTTTATTTTATAACGTCCAACCTCCAAAACCCATCTCTGCAGAGAGACTCAATGTTTGTCCTTTGTTTGTCTGGGTGTGTGCTGGGGGAATTCTCTAGGAAGAGATAGATAGTTGTACTTCCCAATTACAATTGTGTGGTAACCAGTACTTGCAACTTGTTAAAAGAAGTTTTCTTTGAAAATAAATTAATCATTCTGAGTTTTTGAAAGAAGCTTGGCCAGAGTCTCATTTCCTCTGGGTACTAGAGGTATAGGTACACAATTGGTGAGAAAATTAAATATGTAAATTAATGGTACCGCAGAGTCTGCGGAGTAATGGGTCTTGATACTTCACGCACTCCTCCCATCCTGGTTGTAACACTTTTTTTTTTAAGTGATGTTTTTTTAAAGAGAAAAAATGACCAGTAGACTGGGGGAGAACTCTGATGCTCTTCTTCCACTGGAGTTACTTGGTTTAATATCCCATCCAAAAAACAGCACCTCTGATAATGCAGCACTCCTTCATTAGAGCACTAGGTATATCAGCCTGGGTTATTCCTCTGGAATGAGACTTGAACTCATAAGCTTCTATCTCAGAGGCAACAGTATTACCCACTGAATCACATCTGACACCGCCTGGATTGATGACACAGAAAGTGTCCAACCTCACAACCTGGAGCAAAAACGTGTTGACTGGCAGCTTGTGTGGAAGAGATTCAAATGTAGACTCGGTGATAGCAACCAGAAGTCAAAGTGTGGGTCCAGCGCGAACATGAAATCAAGGAGAACAATTACACCTCCCTCAAGTCCAAATTCAACATGATCAAAAAAGTAAATCTTAGAAGGAGGTGGAACCGTACAGAAAAAAGGAAAAATTTGGATTTTTTTTAATATATGGTTGGGGGAATCATTATTGCCCATTCTTATCTTCCCCTGAGAAAGTTGTGATGAGCCTTCTTCTGAAGGTGTTCCCAAAGTGCTATGAGCTAGGGAGTTTTTAATTCTTATGTAGTGATTTTAATACTTCTGAGCGGCCTGTGAAATTTCAGAGGGCAGTTAGGAGTTAATCACATTGCTTTGGGTCTGAAGTTATATATAGACACAGAATGGGTTCCCCTAAAGATCTTTGAACCAGTTGATTTTTTTAAGACAGGCGGTTTGAACATTAGGGGTGTAGGGCAGGGGCATTATTGCAACAATTGTAGAGTTAGGGAAGCAATCCTACTCCTCCCTTCTCCATAGGAGGGTTTTATATTTAAATGTAAATCCTGAATGATAAAAGGCTCCAGAGCGTCAGGCGGTGGGTCTAGGGTTGCCATAACTCAAAGTCATCACATGACCTTTAGCCTCTGGCCGCACAGCCCCTGGATTTGGTCACCTGACACGTTTAACTGAAAAACAAATAGGCTCTCCTTTACCTGATTGGATTAATCTTGGCTGTCAGCCTTTCTTCCTCATCTCCAATATTTTTACAACTAGTAAACAGAAGTTTTCAAAGAAAAAACATTTTTTTCATGATCTTATATTATTACTGCTCCCAACAATGTCCATAATCTTTAATTCCTGATGACACACACGACAATCCTGGAGGGTTGGCACACCTATTGAGGCCTTTCATTAACACAGGTAAGGGACCTAAAGCCCGTTTTCTGAGATTATCTGAAGAAAATAAGGCCAAAGAATTTAACAATAGCTCGACCACACTTTCCAAGAAGTGCAGGCTGTCCCACTATGGCATTTTTTAAAAATTGTTTCACCCAATTTATATCCAAGGGACAGCCACAAGGCATACATGTTTCTATCCCATGCTTTCTAGCACATGACTTATTGGCCTTGGCACACCAAGAATGATGCTTAGGATTAGCTGAGCATATTGTGGAACCAGTAAAAGTACACTAGCGGCCTGAGTTGCCATCATCTTAGCAAGTCAATTTAGCCCATTATAGGTTGTGGTAAAATTGATATAAGTTTGAATGGGGGGAGTTGGGAGTAGTAATGAAGTAACATAAGGGCATTCCACCACGGCACCTGGGAAAATTAAATATAATTAATTAAGTTAAAAAGCTAGCATCATAAAAAAATCTACCCGATCGTTTGAGTCACTAATACCCTTTCAGGAAGGAAATCTGCCATCTTTACCCAGTCCTGGCTATATGTGATTCTTAACTGCTCTCTGTAATGCCCTAGCAAGTCATTCAGTTGTACTCAAGAAGGTGTCTCAATAGCACCTTCTCAATGGCAATGGGCAATAAATTCTGGCCTTGCTGGTGATGCCACTTTCTATGTGAACGATGAATAAAAATGTTACCCTAAATCATTTCTAGTGTATCTCTGGGTGTCAGGACACAAGTTTAAAAGCTCATCAAAATCTAAAGCTGTGCTTATGTTAACCTTTGTTCTGTAGCACCATTGCAAGGAAGTTATTGATTCTTTCAGCAACAGTAGATTTTGTTGATGCAAAATGATATCTTCTTGTACAAGAGGAAGGAAAAGTGACTTATTTCTTGTTCTTTATTGTCTCTGACATCAAGGAAACAATTTGCTGCATGTCACATGCAGCAGCTTTTAAAGTGCTGTGGTTGGGCTTCCTTACAAATAGCCAGAGAAGAGCTTGGCATTTATATAGCCCCTTTCACACCTCCACAAGGGCCCAATGCTCTTCACCACCATTGTTGTTATGTAAGCCAATATGGCAGTCAATTTCTGCCCAGCAAGGTCCCACTAATGGCAATGAATTAAATGGCCAGTTAATCAGTTTTGGTGGATTTTGTTCTGGATAAATATTACCCAAAACACCGGAGAGAACCCTCCTGC
The DNA here is from genome assembly GCF_017639515.1 of Carcharodon carcharias. NCBI lineage: Eukaryota > Metazoa > Chordata > Chondrichthyes > Lamniformes > Lamnidae > Carcharodon > Carcharodon carcharias. Next base: position 32,347,477 of record NC_054476.1, on the reverse strand, counting down.
TCTTCTTTGAATAGGATTGGAAACTTTGAATCTGAATAAGAACACATAGGCCAGAATTTCCTGTTCGGCATGTGGGGGTGGGACCCGCACGCCAACGTGTAAAATGATGCGACGTGTGTGCGTCACCACGCATCATTCCGATCTTCAGTTCAGCTGGCACACACGTCAAACTGTCAAAGAGTTAAGGCCATTAATTACCTCAGTAAAGTAGTTGTCAAGGCTGCCTGTCCAACCTTAAGGTTGGCGGGCAGGTGAAGAGCTCAAGCAGCCTTCGCATTTTTCATGGAACCTCATTCACGGGCAGAAGTGTTTATAACTTAAATAAAATTTTTTATTAAAATTCATAGACATGTCCCAGTTCATGTAACCAGCCCATCTGATGGGGAGAAAATTCTCCCTGCAGTCTTGGTTTTAACCTCTCATCCAAAAGATGGCACCTCTGCAAATGCAGCACTCCCTCAGCACTGCACTTGGATTTTGTGCTCAAGTGTCAGTGTGGGTCTCTGTGTGGCCCAACCTTCTGACTCAGGCCAATACTTATATGCTAAACTAGCACCTACTATCTGATGGGCCCTGAATATAAACACAATCTCTCTTTAGAAATTCAAAAAATAGGTAACATCTCTAACTTGTCAGGACTTATTTTCTGCAGCTAATTATTTTATCAAGTATGCCTCCCAGAAATCATTTACAGAAGGGTTTAAATTTAAGTTTAATCAATCCTATGAAAGTCTTGGACACTCTGCAAAAGCATTATGCTACATGAATTTGAATGTTTCAATGTGAGTATTAAGCAGTGAACTGCACCCGGGACCTGTTGTGACCCATGTGGGTCAACAGGACAAAAAAAAAGTCTGTAAATGGCCCAATTCGGTTAGGCTCTCAAGTATAATGATGCATTCAAGTATTAGTCAAGTGGCCTTTTACATGTACACAAACCCATTTCTCCATGCAACTATCTGGCCCACAAAAGCACATGAGCAGTCCTTTCACTAGCTGCACCTTGTATTTCCTGAAATTGCTGATGAGTTGTCTCAACTATATCAATGATGATAGCTCAAAAGTGGGTAATTGCTCTATTTTCAAAACAAGCCGAGTTTGAAGCATTGCCGCACAGAAGGTAACAAGTCTGAACCAACCTAAGTACTCATCCAATAGTGGAAGCTAGAGGACCTATTTTCCTCACTCAGTGTTAGGTGAGTTGATTAATTTCTGGCCACACATATGGTTGATCTTTGTGAATGTCTGCCCACCTCCCACTTTCCACATGGATACTCAACATCTCCAACAACAACTTGCATTTTTATCACGCCTTTAACTTTTTAAAGCATCCTAAGCATCCTAAGGGAGGGTTATAAAGCAAAATTCAAACAAAGCCACATAAGGTTGTATCAGGGCATATGGTCAAAAGCCTGGTCAAGGAGGTAGCTTTCAAGGAGTATTTTAAAGGAGGAGAGTGAGGTACAGAGTCAGAGAGGTTTAGGGAGGGAATTGCAGACTTAGGGCCCAGGCACAGGTGCCAATGGCGAAGTGGTTAAAATTTGAAAGCTATTACTGAGTCTGCTTACACCACCCTAGACAAAAGTGCACCAATTCCTCATCCGAGAGTTACTCTATCCGGACGATACTGTAGTAACATTCCATATCGAGGAACACCTTCAGCAGCAACTAGATAGATTCCCTCAGGCTTGTCTAACCATCAGCATTAAGAAGAGAAATGTCATGGTCAAAGACATACCGCTATATCAGCATTGACAATGTGACACTGGAGGTTGTTGATAGCTTCACATATCTAGGCTCTACAATCACCGCCAATCTGTTACATGATGCTGAAACCAACACACGTATTGCAAAAACTGCAGCTCGTTATGCCAAAACTGAGTAAGAGAGTGTGGAACAACAAAAAGTTGACTAAGAACACCAAACTGCGAGTCCACTAAGCCTGTGTCCTCAGCGCACCCCTCTACAGTTGTGAGACCTGGACAGCATATGCTAGTCAGCAGAAAAGACTGAATAGTTTCCACCTTTGCTGTCTCAGACGTATCCTGGGCATCTCTTGGCAGGATAAGGCAATCAATTCAGAGGTTCTGAAGCTTGTTAATTCCAGCAGCTTACACTTATAGTGAGGTTTGCAGGTCACAGCCTGCTGGCTGTCCATACCTGTACTACAAGCAAAGCTGTAAGCAAGATATGAAGCTGGGAGTTGGGGGAGGTGATTCCCTCCTGCTCAGGCACCCTGTGGACACTAACACTGACACCTGGGGAAAACTCGTCAATGGCCACGACCTCTGGAGCTGACTGGAGGCTCATTGGAAGAGGCGAACAGAAACAAAAAGCTCAGCTGGCCGAGAAGAGGACCCAAAAAAACAGAGGCTAGTGAATCATACACCTTCACAGCCCACTGTCTCTCTCTGCAACAAACATGGCAGAGAGTGCCATGCCAAAGTGGGGCTCCTGAGCTAGACCAGGCGATGCTTAACACAGAGTTGACCACCACAGCACAAACCACCGTCTCTCGAGACAGAAGGCTGCCAAGAAGAACCCAACTAGACAGTGCATCCCAAATGCTTTGTTTTGGAAGTATATTGAATATAATTGAAGGTGTGGAAACACATTAAAGTCATTGTGGAAAATGAGTTCAGGATAATATTATTACAGAAAATCTCAAACCCAGGGCAGCTCATTAGGAACTTTGATGCTCTTGTTCTGTCAATCTTGCAAGTCCCCAAATACCATGATATGCAATCACAGATCAACCTTCACTCACAGTGTCTTCCATTTGTTTTTTGGGTCTGTTGCTGATTTCCAAACTGCTGCCAAAGTGGCATCAAGAACAACCCCTGCAGAGAGAGTGTTTAGATCTGTACTGAGGTTGAGACAATGTCCGAATTCTAATAAATACAGGAAAATCTAACATCTTTAGGTGGATCAATTTTCACAAATGTACATGGTTTAATTGCTCTCATTTACGTCTGTTATTCCCCTTTCAAGGTCTCTATTTTGCTCCCAGTGAGGGACCTGTACATTTTCATTACAAAAGGTTGAGTTAACTTGTTCACCTCGGCTTTAAGCGATGTGTCACTGGAGCTGGATGAGGTGAATGGGAGGTTTTCAATGGGGCCAGTCTGGCAGGCCCCATAATGTGGGTGTGGGAGGACTAGAATCAGGAGGGCGGAGTGGGGGGAACGTGTGAGGGTGCATAGTACCTTGGTGGGGGGAACCCCCAAAGGGCATAGGGTGCCCAAGGAGGATGGAGGCCTCTTCCCCAGCTGCCAAAAGGACTGCTTTGTTGTAAAAAATCTCAGCGGAGGTGGATGGGCAACAGGCACAGCATCCCTACCTTGCCACCTGATTTTACGCCTCACCTCCCAGCCCACTCCCAGACGGGGTCATCAAATTCCAATGTCACTGAAACTGATTATCTGGTCATTATCACATTGCTGTTTGTGGGATCTTGCTGTGTGCAAAGTTGTGTGTTTCTTACATTACAACAAAAGTGCTTCATTGGCTGCAAAGTGCTTTGGAAGGTCTTGAGGTCATGAAATACGCTATATAAATGCAAGTTCACCCTTTCTTCGCGTGTGTGAAAAGTCTGTCTTCACAGAGTGGCACACTATAGCTTAATTACTTCTGATTGGACAGCCCGCACAGTAAATGAAAAAGCAAATAAAGCAATACTCTACCCGCTCATGAGATCTTACAAACCTTTCCATTTCAAAATACATAACTAAATTAAGAATAATAGTGACAGTGAGCCACTGACATTTACTGCAAAGAGGGTCTGTTATATATATTGAATAATTAATGAATTAAGCAGTACTGAAATAATCGAATACATTTTGTAATTTCACAGTGTGGTCGACCTTTCACCCACATACTGCAGTCTCTTCTCCGGTAACCATGGGCAGAGTCTTCCGGTCGGCATGTGGGGGCGGGCCCGACCACACCAATGCGTAAAATGATGCACGATGACGTCGGGTGCGCGATATTGCGATATTTCGTTCGGTGGGTGCGCGCTGGAGTCGGCTGCGCACCAACCAAAATGTCAACGACCTATTAAGGCCATTAAGAAATTAATTAAAGTTGTTATGAACGCTGCCCGTCCAACCTTAAGGTTGGCGGGCAGACGAAGTGCCCAGACAGCCTTCGCGTTTTTCAGGAAACCTCATCCACGGGCAGGATGAGGTTTCCTGAAGCTTTTAGAAAATAAACTTAAAATATTTCCCTTACAAACATGCCCCAACTCATGTGATGCTGGGGGTCTGTGAAGGAGGCCAAGATGGATCATTAACTTGGCACTTCATGCTGAAGACTGTTGCAAATGCTTCAGCCTTGTCTTTTGCGCTGATGTGCTGGGCTCCCCCATCATCAAGGATGAGGATGTTTGTGGAGTTAGTTGTTTAATTGTCCACCACCATCCATGACTGGATTTGGCAGCACTGCAGAGCTTAGATCTGATCTGTTGGTTGTGGAATCACTTGGCCCTCTCTATTACTTGCTGCTAATGCTGTTTTAGCACATAAGTAGTTCTGTGTTGTAGCTCCACCAGGTTGACACCTGATTTTTAAGAATGCCTGGTGCTGCTCCTGGCATGCCCTCCTGCACTCTTCATTGAACGAGGGTTGATCCCCTGTCTAGTAGGCAATGGTAGAGTGGGGGATGTGCCAAGGTTGTGGTTGAATACAATTCTGCTGCTGCTGATGGCCCACAGCACTTCATGAATGCCCAGTTTTGAGTTGCTAGTTCTGTTCAAAATCTATCCCATTTAGCATGGTGGTAGTGCCACACAACACGATGGAGCGTATCCTCAATGTGAAGGCAGGACTTCATCTCCACAATGGCTGTGCGGTGGCCACACCTACCACTACTGCCCTGGGCAAATGTATCTGTGGCAGGCAGTTAGTGAGGAAGAGGACAAGCAGGTTTTTCCCTCTTTTTGATTCCCTCACCACCTGCCACAGACCCAGTCTGGTATCTATGTCCTTTAGGACTCAGCCACCTCAGTCAGTAGTGGTACTACTAACCATTCTTGGTGTTGGCCATTGAAGTCCCCCACTCTGCTCCTGTGACGCATTTTGGGAATGTTTTATCCTATTAAAAGTGCTATTTATGTACAAGTTGTTGCTGAAGTTGGTCAAACATGTTTTGCCTTTAACAGGGCAGTGCTGACTTTCATATATTAATGTATATATTTCCCATTGCCAATTAATTTTGAACTGGATTATTGTCTCTACAGGTTTCCCTACGACAAATGTCAGGGGGGGCTAACCTACTGGATTTATTCCTCTGCCCATTTTTGAATAGGAGTGTAAAACTCGCAATCCTCCAGTCCTGTGGCACCACTCCCAAACCTGAGGAAGATCGTAAGTTTGTGGCCGGAGCCTCTGCAATTTCCACCCTTACTCCCATCAGTAACCTGGTATGCACTGCATCTGGTCCAGGAAACTGTGTCTGAACCCAAAAGGATTGAATGTGTTTTCTACGCATGTCTCAGCACTCTCAAATTGGTGCAAGAAACAGAACTGGTAACACTTAAACAAGCAAGACAAAAGACAAACTTACATGTAAAAGGTTAACTGCTCATTATATAAGAATAGCGTGCAGTCAGGGAATTATTAAGTGCCAATCGAAGCCCAACTGTTTAGTTGAATGCCAAGATGACTATACATCATGCTGGACTATTTCAGAAGATGATTGAAGGTCGGAGTACCATAGGACAAAAGCGTGTAAGCCTACAGAGTATCCATTATGTCTTGGTGCCCCACGTAAAAAGGTAAATCCATATTCCTACTACTTTGCAAATATTAAAACTTGCTGATAGTGATACATTTTAACTTTGACAATAGTGTAAATCAGGAGTGGAGTATAATGGTCAGCAGTTGATAATGCCTGACTTACATTAGTGTCAGCTGTGAATCTGCTGGTAACACACTCGCCTTGGACTCTGAAGACTTTGGGTTCAAATCTCACTCGAGTGCAGTATTGAGGGAGCTCTGCATTGTCTTTTGGATGAGATGTTAAACTGAGGCCCAGTCTGCCCTTTCATGTGGATATAAAAGATCTAGTTACTATTTCGAAGAAGAGCAGTGGAGTTCTCCCCATTGTTCCCAGTAAAGAATTTTCCTCGGTCAACAACAGAGAATAGATTACCTGGTCATTATCACATCTTTGCCTGTAGAAGCTTGCTGGATGTAAATTGGCTACCACATTTCCTTTATTGTGATGGTGACTTCAAGGTTGTGAAAGGCACTATATAAGTGCAAGTTTCCTTCACTCTTTCTGAAACTAACAACAAAGGTTAAAATCATACCAAGGCTAGAATTTTAAATGCCCCCACAGATGGGATGGCAGGCGTAGGGGACTGTAAAATTGGGTGTCCTACCAGCAGTGCCATTCCCGGCACCAACCTGCCCCCACCCGCCCAGCTGCAATTTTACCAGTGATGCAGGAGGAATTGGGTAGCACGTACCCCATATTGGGCCCTGCTTGCCGGGCACTGGTGAGATATCAGACTTACCTTCATCTGGGCTCCACACAGAAAGCTTCCCTCCATAACTGTCTGCAGTGCCTCCCAGTGGCACTGTTTGGACCAGAGTGCTGCCGGCCATTTGACTGGCTGCCAGTTCTCGGAGGTGGGATCTGTTCCCTGATGGGGGCCAAAATTCTGCCTCAAGCCAAACTGTTAAATGGTTGCGGGGTGAACCAGCCAAGTGTAGATGACCCAGCTCCCAGCCTAAAATGCAGTGTTTTGATGTAAATTTGTCCATCAACCAGGCAACAGTCTTAGGAATGGCCCTTTCTAGATCATGGGACCTAGAGATATATTTTTAGCCTGAGTTACTCTTAAATAGTGGTTCAAGCTTTAAATAACCGGTTACAGCTGTGTGTAGGTGACTTGGAGCTTGTGAAGGTATCACAGCAATAAGCACTATTACACTTTGTGAAGACATCATTAACACTAATTACCTTGAAAAAGTATCAAGTCAATTATGAGTAGATGGGTAATCACAAACAACATATAATTGCAAAATTTCCTTCACAGAAAACCCAAGAACATAAGAAAATAAAAATTAGGAACTGGAACGGGCCACTTGACCCTTCAAACATGCTCCACCATTCAACAAGATCATGACTGATCTACCTCGATCCTCCTTCCCACATCATCATCATTTCCCTTAATTACCTTAGCATCCAAACATCTATTGATCTTAGCCTTGAATATACATAACATCTGAGCATCCGCTGCGCTCTGGGCTAGACAATGCTAAAGATTCACAAACCTTTGGGTGAGGAATTTTTATATATATATATATATATATTCTTTCATGGGGTGTGGGTGTCGCTGGCAGCACTTGTTGTCCTTCCTTAATCACCCTTGAACTGAGTGGCTTGCTAGGCCATTGTAGAGGACAGTTAAGAGTCAACCCCCACAATGTTGCAGGTCCGGAGTCACATGTAAGCCAGACTGGGTAAGGATGACAGATTTCCTTCCCTAACCACATGGGTTTTTATGACAGCCAATGTTAGTTGTCATGGTCACCATTACTGAAATTAGCTTTCTCTTAATGTTCCAGATTAATTAATTGAATTCAAATTCCACCAGCTGCCGTAGTGGGATTTGAACACATGATTCCAGAGCATTAGCCGGGGCGGGGGCTCTCGATCACTAGTCCAGTGACATTACCACTACAACTCCCCATTTTCCTCCTTATCTCAGTGCTAAATGGCAGATCTCTTATTCAGAGACTGTGACCCCTGTGTTCTAGATTCCCCAGCCAAGGGAAACATCCTCCCAGCATCCACCCTGTCGAGCAGCTTAAGAGTTTTATATGATTCAATTAGATCAACTCTCATCCCTCTCAACTCCAGGGATTAAATTCCAGGGAACCAACAGAAACATGCCTGATTAGCAGGCCAGAAACAAGTAAGTGCAAAGGACTAAGGAGAGTAAAGTACTGGAGGGTAAATTTAAACAAACTAAAGCCATCAGTATGCCTGGTTTCTTTGCTCCACTATCAGCAGACATGCCTTTAGCTGCCTAAGGCCAAAGCATGGTTGCTGCTTTATGACACTCTAGCACTGCGACTACACACTGATCTTGCATTCAGTTCAGAACTTTCTTATAAAATGATGAGAGACTAACAAATGCTGGGATTCAGGGGGACTCAGATGTCCTTGTACATGAATAAAGATAGTTAAAATACAGTGAGGAACAAAAGCTAAAGATGTAAGAACCAAAAATGCTAGTATTACTCAACAGGTCAGGTTGCATCTATGGAGAGAAAAAGAGTTAACATTTTAGGGCAATGACCTTTCATGAGGCCATTCCAGCATTTCCTGTTTTTAGTTCAGATTTCCAGCATTTTTATTTATTTGCTTTTGTAAGACAAAATGGTACGACAACCATTTTTGCAAGGGGAAAGTAAGGACATCTTGCTGAAATTATACAGGGCTTTAGTGAGATCTCACCTGGAATGCTGTTTACTGTTTTGTTCTTTGTGTCTGAGGAAGAATATACTTGCTCTAGAGGAGATACAATGAAGGTTCACTAGGCTGATTCCTGGTATGAGGGGCAATTGAGTAGATTGTGCCTATGTTCTCTGGATTTCAGAAGAATGGGAGGTGATCAAATCAAAGGTATAAAAACACTTAAAGGGCTTGGTAGGGTAGATGTGGAGAAATTGTTTCCCTTGAGTGGAGAGTCTAGAACACAAGGTTATAGTCTTAGGATAAAGGGCTGAGATGAGAAGTCTCTTCGCTCAGTGGGTTCTGAATCTTTGGGATTCTCTAACCCAGAGAGCTGTGGATACTCAGTCATTGAATATATTCAGGACTAAAATCATTAGATTTTTGGGCATTACCGGGATCAAATGATATGAGGAGGTGCAGGGAGCAGTGAAATTTTAAAGGTTCAGTCGTGATCTTAGTAAATGGCAAAGCAGGCTTGAAGGGTCTGCTCCCGCTCCTATTCCTTACTTTCTTATGTTCTAACCTTTGGAATTCCTTCCCTAAACCTCTCCACTTCTCTACCTCTCTCCCTGCTTTGATACACTTGAGCAAGCATTGGATCACTAGTCCTAATATCTCCTTATGTGGCTCAGTGTCAAACTTCATTAATAATATAGGGTACTTGTGTGAAGCACCTAGGGACATTTTACAAGAATAAAGATGCTATTGAAATACAAGTTGTTGTTGGGATATCCTTGAAACCTCACCTGTGTTTAGCTATCATCATCTCAAATAGAAATACTGCCCTGTAATTTTCTCTTTGGTACCTACTTGGTTTTTAACAATGTGGAAATATGTATTAAGCACCCAAATACAACTGGACAAGCTTCAGTGGAAAGCACAGGTAAGTTAGGTTGTTAATGGAGCCTGAAAGCCTATGATGATCAAAGATATGCTCACCATGTAAACACAGAGAACTGCCTTAATTTCATTTCAATGCTTCACTTCAACATCACTGTACTTACTGTCAAAAATCATTCTCTGATTTGAGACCCTCCTGTCAAGGTTGACATTTACTGCCATCCCAGACTTTTTGAGGTTACAATAGTCAGGAAGGATTGAACAGGCTGGGGCTCATTTCTCTAGGAAAGAGAAGTTTGAGGGATGACCAAATAGAGATCTTTAAAATTATGACTGGGTAGATGTAGAGGAGATGTTTCTAATTGTGTGTGCAGCCATAACTAGGGGCCATCATTTTATTTTTGTTCATGAGATGTGGATATTGCTGGAAAATCCAGGATTTATTGCCCATCCCTAATTGTCCTTGAGCAGTTGATGTTGAGCCACCTTTTTGAACCAGTGCAGTCCATGTGTCATAGGCACAGCCACAGTGCATTTAGGAAGGGAGTGCCAAGATTTTGACCCAGCGACAGTGAAGGAACTGCAATATTGCTTCAAGTCAGGAGTGTATATGGTGTGGAGGGAGCTTGCAGGCAGTGTTGGTACCTGTAAGATAGTCACTAATAAATCCAGTAACAAATTCAGGAGAAACCTCCTTACCTAGAGAGTGATGAGAATGTGGAAGTCACTACCACATGGAGTAATTGATGCAAATAGTATCGATGGACTTAAGGGGGAGCTGGCTGAGTGCACATGGAGAAAGGATAGCAGATTAGATAACTTAGAGTAAGAAGATGCTTGGACAGGTTAGCCAAATGATCAGTTTCTCTACTGTACATACTAAATAAACTTTCCTGTCCTCAAAGGAAAAAGTGTAGAGGTGTAGACTAAGCAGCAAATCTAATGCTATTGGTTCCTCACTCAGGACCGAAATTTCACTCCCAAAATGGGAGTGTAGAGTTGCAGCTCCATAAACCTGACTCAGGAAAAATTGCCCGGTTCTTGGGATTTTTGTTCCAGAGGGGCAGATGTTGTCAAGCCCGCTGCCCCTAGAAACAGTGCAGAAGCAGCCACAGGGGCTGACAGGTGCCGAGCCAGGCTGGTTCAAAGGGCCATCTCAATGCTCTGGGACATAAAATAAAAACAAGAACAAAAACAGCTCTTTGGCTCTCAACCCTCACACTCCAAATGTACCCCATGCCCAATCCTTGCCAACTCATGCCACTTCATGCCTCCCATTAAGTTAAGGATAGGTTGTGGAATCAGTCATGCAGCATTAATCCCATAATGATAACCTTCAAGCTAACGTCAACAGGCAGTTAGTGTAATTACAAGCAGCTATAGTGGGCTGTTTTTTCCCCCCAAAAATTAAAGGGTTTGGGATTTAAATGACTTGAAAATTGACGGTTCCAATACGCTTATCCACTTTTTATGCTCATTCATGTCTTATTTTAAAAATCTGAAAGGGCCCCTCACCTCTCCCAAAGGTCATATTACCTCTCCCAAAGGGGTACCTGACCTCTCCAAATAACTCCAGCAACTTTAAATCTTTTCCTTAAAATTCTAAAGCCCAGGAGTCAAGTTTTGGATATCCCAGTTACAAAAATTGCACTTGTATATGTGCAGCTGTCTCTGTGAACCATGGATATACAAGCTACAATCCAATCCTGCTCTACCTCACCCCCCCTTAATGAAAATGATGGGTGCTGGGTTTGGGGGCGGAACCTCTGGAATCAGGGCTCTGGCGCCATTTTGGCTAAGGCACCGAGCCCTCCTGACTTTGAGAAATTTCGGGTCTAAGTGTGTTAGGTTAAATCTATCTATTGTCTCTCGTTGGAGATTGTATTAATAGGGAGTGGTGGGGCCAACAGTGAATACAAATGCATCATATCTAGATAGAGTGGGCTTGATGTAGCAAATGGTATTTTACCATCTTTTTCATATAACTTTCATTTATTTTCAATGGTAGAGACTGAGCACAGTTTCAAGGCTGTGGCCACTTCATGCGATATGTTACCAACCATTCAAGTTTCGTACAATATCTCTTCATGCATAACTCCATTGTCAAAATGGTACCTAGCTCACTGATACAGATAAGTTGGGGACTACCACATTGCTACTTATGGGAGCTTGCTGCGCGCAAATTGGCTGCCATATTTCCCACATTATAACAGTGACTACACTTAAAAAATATTCAGTTGCCTGTAAAGCGCCTTGGGATGTCCTTGTATTGTGAAAGGTGCTGCATAAATGCTAGTTCTTTCTTTCTGAGCGTATCTGGTCTGAGGACCATTGGTCTGCCTTCCACACTTTCAAAGGGAGGGACATGGATGGATTTCATTGCCCTCACATTCTATCCTTGCTCACACATTACTGTGTTGTATTGAGTTGGGTTGAAGGTTGCTTCTCATTTCAAAAACAGAAAAAAAACAATTTGCATTTATATTACACATTTGCAGTTGAAAAGGCCCCAAAGGGCTTGACAGAGGAGAAACACTGATGCCAAGTAGAGAGTTAAGGGAGAACAACTAAGGGACAGATTGTGAGGAGGCAATAACAGCTGCGGAGAGGGGAACAAGAGGAGTTTAAACAAGAAGCTCCACAATATTGGGTATTGGGAACACCAAGCAGAGCCAGCCCAGGCTTACCCCAAGAAGCAAAAGCACACCTATCCCATTTTATTAGATGGGCATTGTAACATAGAACAGTCTTGGGTCATACAGGCACAGAAGGTGACCATGCAGCTCATCATGCCTGTGCCAACTCTTTTAAAGAGCTATCCAATTAGTCCCAGTTCAGCTGCTCTTTTCTAATAGTCCTGGGAATTTCTACTTGTAAAGTTTCACCTCCAATTCCCTGTTGCAAGTGATTATTGAGTCTGCTTTCACCACCCTTTCAGATTGTACATTCCTGATTAAAATAACTCGCTGGTATGAAGAGATTCTCTTCACCTCCCCTCTGACTCTTTTGCCAATTACTTGAAACCTCTGCCCTCTGGTAAACTGACCCTCTTGCCTGTAGAAACTGTTTCTCCCTTTCTAATCTATCAAAACCCGCCAAAATTTTCAACACTTCTATTAAATCTGCTCTTACATAACCTCCTCAACTCTAAGGAGAACAATCTCAGCTTCTCCATTCTCTCCACATTCTGGGACCATTCTAGTAAATCTTCTCTATACCCCCTCCAAGGCTTTAACATCCCTCTTAAAGTGCGGTGTCCAGAATTGGACACAATACTCCAGCAGATGCCTCAATCCGTGATTTATAAGGAAAATAATTTTGACTGCAAAATTCAAATGAAAACTGCAAATGCTTCAAAACTAAAATTAACACAGCAGATGATGGAAATGCAGAGCAGGTCAGGCAGCATTGTAAAGAAAGAGATACTGAGCAAATGTGTCACATGAAACAATGAGGAGGAGAAAAAGACCATCAGGTTAATCAATGCTCAGCCCATCTGCTATGAGGATGCAACGCCGTGCTCCGCTCCTCCACCACTCTCCAATCTCCAAACCCCTGTGATGCTCATGGATGGAAAAGAAATCTCCCTCTAATTTCAGGAAAAGCCCTGAGAAATTCCACCAGGACTCCCTAAGGCAATCCAGCTGACTCATGAATCACCATTAGATGTACTGATCTAACTCTCTGCATGCGTAAATAGATGCACTGGAGATTATAGAGCCCTAACAAAGGATCCCTACCTAAAGCATACTATACTATATAGCTAAAACATATAAGATTGACTCCAATAGGAAAGCTGACTATAAATACTGACAGCTCTGAAGAAGGGTCATACGGACTTGAAACATCAACTCTCTTTTTCTCTCCACAGATGCTGCCAGACCTGCTGAGTTTTTCCAGCATTTTCTGTTTTTCTTTCAGATTTCCAGCATCCGTGGTATTTTGCTTTTATAGAAATACTGGCTGTTGTTGAAAACATTAAGGCTGTCCTACAACTCTTAAGGTTAGAGAAATGACTGTGTTATATTGTACAGACTGAGGGACAACCCAACAGGCAATATTTTACCAAACTCCAAATTATGGTCAATTTCTACTATGGATTAATTTTAAAAGAT